>NC_136986.1:6192905-6547905 GCF_032717465.1 Coenobita brevimanus | reverse complement strand
ACTTTTAGGAAATAGGAACAGTAGGGAGAAAATCACCTCAAACATGATGACCTTGACCTTTGACCGTTAGGGTATGATTGGCATGTTGGGTACACACGTGCATGGCACGCGATGAGGTAGCAGGTGTTAGGGTACATAGAAGTCATTGACCTCTAGGGTACACACATGCTTTGCATACTAATGAGGTAAGGAACGTGAGGTCATTGACTTTTGCTTACCCAATGACCTTGACATGACCGTTGCATAGTGCAACACTTTGAAGGTCATAAGGTACAGGGAGGTCATTGACCTTTAGGGTATAGAGAGGTCATTGAGCTTTAAACTACAGTTGAACGTGTGATATGGACTTTGTGTGTCCCAGAGGTCATTGACCTTTGCATACCCAATGACCCTGACATGACCGTTGGTTAGTGGCTGACCTTGAAGGTCATAGGGTACAGGGATGTCATTGACCTTGAGGGTAGAGAGAGGTCATTGAGCTTTAAACTGAGGTAGAAGGATGTTAGAATAGGCTTAGAGATCACTGACCTTTGTGTACCCAATGACCTTGACATGATACTGAAGGTCATAGGGTACCCACATCTGGAACTTATCCCCTCCTCTACCCCACCTTCCCCAGTTATTGCATCATGTTTGGTAATCCAGGTTGAAACAACATGTTATATTATGTTTGTACACATTGGCTCCCCCAAGGTATTGTTGCATCATGTTTGGTAATCCAGGTTGAAACATGTTATATTATGTTTCTACCTGTTGGCTCCCCCAAGGTATTGCATCATGTCTGGTAAATACAGGTTGAAAAATGTTACTGCATTCCCACTTGGTAAAACAGAGGTTCGGTTTGTAGAGGGATGATGTTAACCTGCCGGATGTTTGAAGTCAGAGCATGTTCATCCCTATTGGTGAAAAAAAATCAGTTGTGACCTTGTAACATATTTGTTTCATTTCAAAATGTCATGTATCGTTTTTATCGGGTTATGTGTGTAGTTTTAGACACTCCCCTCCCTCCCCTCCCTCCCCTCCCTCTAACGTTCTACTGTCCGACTCACGCCGCCCAAATCTTTTGCCCTTACCCCATCCTCCCCGCATCACCCGACCAGCCTGCCACCTTAGTCTTGGTGAGAGAGAGAGAGAGAGAGAGAGACAGACAGACAGAGAACACACACATAGAGGAGTTACATAACTTTAGATGCACGCTTCCCACCCCCTCACCCCCCACACACAGTTACATAACATCAAATGCACGTCCCCACCCTGCCCGCACGAAGAGAGATCACACACACACACACACACACACACACAGGGATTCAATCGAGGCAGACGTGCGACATCGGCAGTCTGTACCGAACCAACACGGCCAGTGGCATTACCTAAATTAGTATCTTCGTATGAGTCAAGCTCTGTACCAGGTTAGACTAAATGATTATTCATTATTAAAAGGAAAAAAAAAAAAAGTTTAAACAAGACTTGTTCAAACAGGAAAGAGAACAAGATGAAAGAATACGCTGAGTCGGCTGAGGTTTGTTTAGACTACAACAACACTGGGATTGTAAGTACATACTTTGCACTTTTGGTATTGCAAAATGGATACATATTTTGGTAAAGCAAATTTGGAAAAGAAAAGGGATAAAGGTAAAAAGCAAAATGATGATTTCTACCAAGAACTGGTTGAAGTGGAGACTCACAATAGACTGGTTGAATGTGTAAACAAACTAGAAATGGCTTTCAAAAATGAAATTGATGAAATAAAGAAGCAGATGCACTTGCAAATGGAAGAAATAGAAAAACTAGGAAGGGAGGCCAGTAAGAAAGACACAACCATCAGTGAACTAACAGTGGAATTGAGTACACTTAGGAAGAAAATGAGTGAAATGGCAAGTACAGTAGTCAATCACGAGAGTGTTATGGAAGAGTTAAAAAATGACACAGAGACAATTAGGTAAGTAAACAGTCTTATAGACCAGAGCAGTGATATTGAGGAGAAGATAACACAGGTGAATGAAGCTGTGCAAAGCTACAAAAATGATGTGGAAACCACGTATGCTGAAATGGTGAAAGTAAAGAAAGACTTAGAAACAAGGGTGGAGGAAAAAAGCATTAAAAAGGAAGTGAAAAGAATAATCCAAAACAATCCAAAGTTAGTCAGAGATTCAGTAGATATAAACAAATCTATAGTAATCACTGGTATAGACGAGGAAGAAGTAAAAAACAAGATCACAAGAGAGAAAAAGGAGATGGCAAATGTAATGAGCTTACTGAAAGAAGTATCAGAGGAAATCTCTAGTAAAGACATAGAGGAACACAAAAGGTTAGGGAACTATGTGCAAAGGAAGACAAGACCTCTAAAGGTGACTTTCCAGAGTGTAAACACTGTGGAAGAGATACTAAAAAATGAAAAGAATCTTATGGAAAAAGAGGAGTTCAAAAATGTATGGATAAAAAGATGCCTAACACAAGAGGAACTGGAATTACTGAAAGAGAAAAGGGAGGAAGCAAAAACAAAAAATGAGGGAAGATCAGAAGAGAAGAAGAAGAAATTTTTTTACAAAGTAATAGGATTGCAGGTACGAAAGTGGTACACAAACAGGAGGGAATAAAAAGGAGGAAGGTAGTAGAACCATGTTATGACAAGTATATAAACAAGATAAAGTTGATGTACTCAAATGTGGATGGAATGGTATCAAAATTAACAGAGATGAATGATTATGTCAGAGAAAATGAACCACAAATAATATGCCTAACTGAAACAAAATTAACACCAAGGATATCCAATGACATACTGAACTTAAAGGAACACAATATATGGAGAAGAGACAGAAATTTACAAAAAAAAGAGGAGGAATTATAATATTAACTAGGAAAAATCTAAAAGTCAATGAAATAAAACTAGATATACCATCACAAGTAGAACTGATTGCAGTAGAGATCAACACATCTGAAGGTAAAGTAATTGTAGCCAATCTGTACATGCCACCCAGATCAAACACATGGGAAAGAGATGAATATGAGGATCTGGCAGAGAGTACAATTCAGAGTTTAAGATCATTACTTCATAAAATGGAAGAGAAATCAGAAAGAATTATACTAACTGGGGATTTCAATACAAATATAAATTGAAATACTCTAGATATAATTAGCCAAGAAAGCTGTTGGGACCAAAAGCTCCTGGATCTCGTACAAGAGTTCTTCCTAACGCAACATGTGAGGGAAACCACCAGAAAAAGAGGACTTGATGTAACTTCAGTGCTAGATCTAATATTTACAAGGCAAGAAAATGATATTGACAGTTTAATACATCACCCTCCACTCGGCAAAAGCGATCATGCAGTACTAAATTATAACTTCAGGATAGCATATGACATAGTAAACATAAAATGACAGTTACAAAAAGAGCCTAAACTATAAAAAGGGAAATTATCAAGACCTAAAGAAGTATTTCTTAGAAGTTGATTGGGAAAATGAGCTTAGAGGACAAGATTTAAATGCTGTATATAAAAAATTCTGTGAATTTTATGAAATAGGAATCCAGAAGTACATCCCACAGCACAAAGAAGCAGATAGGAAAATACAGAAATGGTTCAATACAGAATGTAAAAAATCAAAAGAAAGAAGAGATTTGTTGTGGAATAGATACAGAAGACATAATAGTGAAAGGGCGTATAATAATTACAAACAGGCAAGAAACGATTGTACAAGAATAAGGAGGGAAGCCCAAAAACAGTTTGAGGAGGATATAATAAAAGTAGTGATCAACCAAAGCTGTTTTACAGCTATATCAGAAGCAAAACCAAAGTAAAAGCTATAATACAATCAATTACGGACGAGGGAATCACTTATACACAAAAGAAGGCTATTTGTGAAGCACTAAATAAGAATTTCCAATTAGTTTTTACAGAAGACAAAAATTTTGAGAGGGACTATGTGGAACATGCATGTCCACACATACTACCGGATATACAAATAGCAGAAAAAGTAATACAGCAGGAGTTAAGTAGATTAGACAGAGGAAAAGCAAGTGGTCCTGATGAAACTTCATGTTGGGTACTACGAGAATGTGCAAAAGGAGTTAAGTGAACCATTATTTTTAATTTTCAAGAAATCATTGAGTCAAGGTAAACTACGTGATATTTGGAAAAAAAACAAATATTGTCCCCTTATTCAAGAAAGGAAATAGACAAAATCCACTCAACTACAGACCAGTATCACTGACCAGTGTTGTAAGCAAGGTATTAGAAAAGCTTATAAGAAAAGCTTGGGTAAATCATCTAGAGGAACACAGTATGATAACAGAAAGACAGTTTGCTTTCAGAAAAGGAAAAGCATGTGTTTCTAATCTGTTGAGCTACTATGACAGAGTAACAAACACAATACAGGAAAGGGAAAGATGGGTGGACAGTATCTAATTAGATTTCAAGAAAGCTTTTGACACAGTACCACACCAAAGACTTTTATGGAAACTGTACCATCAAGGAGGAATTCGAGGCAAACTGTTTTGTTGGATGCAAGACTTTCTCATAAAAAGAGAAATGAGAACAGTACTAAGAGGAAACTACTCATCATGGAAAGAAGTGACTAGTGGAGTACCACAGGGTTCAATGCTGGCACCAATCATGTTTTTAGTGTACATAAATGATATAAACAGTAACACTGGAAATGAGAGCTATCTGAATATGTTTGCAGATGATGCAAAAATACAAAGGAGAATTACTAACACAGACTTTTGTAAAGAGCTACAAGAAGAATTAAACTTCATGAATGGAGTAGTACATGGCAAATGGAATTCAATGTGGACAAGTGTCATGTAATCAAGTTTGGTAAAAGTGGAAAAAGACCTGATTGGGATTATAAGTTAGGAAATAAAACCCTATACACATCAGAAAGAGAGAAATACCTAGGTGTCATTATCAATAACAGACTATCTCCGGCTGACCACATCAGCGAGAAGGTACGGAACATGTATACACTGCTTGCAAATATAAGAATAGCATTGACATACATAAATGAAGACATGCTAAGAAGGATAATAACATCATTCATTAGACGAACCCTAGAATATGCATCAGTAGTCTGGAGTCCTTATCTCAAAAAGCACATAGACAAGATTGAAAAAGTTCAAAGGGCCGCTACAAGATGGATACCAAGCTTAAGGGACCTAAGCTACGAAGAAAGACTAAATAAACTGAATCTACCAACACTACGGGAGAGAAGGAAAAGAGGTGACATGATAATGCTATATAAGTGCATATCAGGGAAGGAGAAAATAGACATAAATGATTACTTAACATATGGAGAAGCATCAGCAAGAGGACACTGCAAAAAACTGCATAAGAAGAGAGGTGATAAAGATGTAAGGAAATTCAGTTTCCCAAACAGAGCAATTGATCAATGGAATGCACTACCGAATGAAATAGTGTGTGTCAAAACAATTCACAAATTTAAGGATATGTACGATAAATATGGTTTAAGACACGGGACAGTACGAGCTTGACTCATTCCTGTAAAGATACAATTAGGTACAATTAGGTAAGAACACACACACACACACACATACACACACACACACACACACACACACACACACACACACAGTTACATAACATCAGATGCACGTCCCCACCCTGCCCACACGCAGGGAGATACCACACACACACACACACACACACACACACACACACATACAGTTACTCGTACATTACATCAGATGCACGTCCCCACCTGCCCACACGGAGATACCCCCCCCACACACACACAGTTACATTACATCAGATGCACGTTCCCACTCTGCCCACACGGAGATACCCCCCCCACACACACACACACAGTTACATTACATCAGATGCACGTCCCCACTCTGCCCACACGAAGGGAGATCCCCCCCCCCCACACACACACACAAAACAAACCAGGGGGACTCTACTGTAGAAATAGGGAAGGGGAAGTGGGTAGAAAGAGATGTGGGAGTGGGAAGGAGGAAAGAGTTGTAGAGTGGAAGAGTTAAGATGGTAATGATGAAATAGGGTGAAAAGGATGAAAAAGGGGTGAGGGGAAGAGAAAGAGGGGGGGAAAAGAATGGAGAGAAAAAAAAAGGGAGAGAAAGAATAGAGAAATGGAGGGAGAGAGAAAGATACTCTCCCTCCCTCCCAGTGCCTTTTTCCTCCCTCCCAGTGCCCTTTTCCTGCTTGTCTTGTTTCTCTCTCTTCCTTCCTCCCTCCCTCTCCCTCTCTACACAAAGCCCCAGGAGGTAATTCTTCTCCTCAATGCATTCCCCCACCCCACGCTCACAAAGAAAGATACCACACACACACACACACACACACACACACACACACACACACACACACACACACACACACACAAAGGAAAGAAAACCCTAATGGATGTTGTAGTTAGTTAATCTTTTAATGTATCATTAATTCGTGTGAAAATCATTATACCCTTACACTATCGTCCACCACCTCCATAAAAGTAAAAGTAGAATAACTGCTTCTTATTAAAAAATATCTATCATAATGTTCACTTGTTGTTGTGTGAGAATCATTACTTCGATACGCCTCTCTTCCACCCCCTTAACTTTAAAATATACCCATCTAGGAAGAAATGTTATGAGGTACAAAACTGCATCATAGTAAAAACTATCTGACATAATGTTCACTTATTTGTTATTGTGTGAGAATCAGCAACACCCCATTAACTTGAAAACTATACCCACTTAGGAAGAAAAGTTATGAGATACAAAACTGCATCACAGTAAAAAAAAATCTAACATAATGTTCACCTATTTGTTATTGTGCAAGAATCATTAAATCTTCCACCCCATTAACTTAAAAAACTATACCCACCTAGGAAGAAATGTTATGAGGTACAAAGAAAGTGTAAATTGTAGACCTAGTTAAAAATAGCTAGCCAAATCATCCATAACTGCAATGGGTGCAAAAATCATCACATCCCACATTAATAGAGACTATTAATATCAGGGTATTTTTTATCCCAGTTGAAACACAGATGAAATATCGATGGGGGGGGGGGTCCATTTAAAAATTACAAATCCAGCACACAAGAGAAGGTACACCTACCGGTATAAGTTCACACCCTCCTATGGTCCATTCATTTAAACTAGGCTATGATTTTGTCATTTTGCGGCATTTTTTATATCCCAATGTTAACCTAAGGCAGTACTACAACTCAGACATCAAGTCTGTGATTTGGGGCCTAGTGGAAGTGAACAGAATATAGACATATAAAAATTACATTCTAGACCTTAAAAGCCACTTACCACCTACCCAACTCACTGCACTTAATGAACTACTCACACTTCTATTTTTCCATGACACAAAAAGACTAGAAATACACTCTAATAAAAAAAATATTACCCCTCCTCGATGTACAGTAGACCCTAGTTATCTGCAGGGGTTTGGTTCCAGAGACCCCCGTGGAATCCAAATTCCGCCGGTACTTAAATCATCATCACAAAATGAGATGTTATTTCCACATAAGCTAAGCACATCTCTGAAAAAATAAAAACATACTTTAAAATATTACGAATACATATTAACACTCACGAAAAGACTGTGTGTTGTCCTCATGACCTTTGTACAATGATGACAATTGCTGTATGACGATGATGATTGCTGTATAGATGACGATGATTTCTGTATGATGACGACGATGACTGTAGTGCAGTTCCTACAGTGCCAATGTGGTAAGGCAACGAGATGTGTGGCAGCACTGTAGGTAAGCTGTGAGTCTAGTCTGACCCTTCTGATAGGACGCCAGATAATATCTTATGGTCTCTCTTTGGCTTAGAGGGATTGCTTTTATCATTTACTTGTTTCTTGGGAGCCATTTTTCAGTTACACAATAAAGTACAATAGAGTTGTAAACACGAGAAGGGCGACGACGACGTAAGTAACGAACTGATTGGTGTTTACAATAAGACTAGCAGAGTGGCGGGAATACCCTTGGGTGTGGGTATGCTACCTGTAGCTACAAAAGAAGTGCGAGTTGCACTCTAATTTCAAATTAAGTTACAGTGTATAGTACAGTATTAAAACAAATTTGATTCATGGAAACTTAAATCCGTGGATTCAAATTCCGCGGATAAGAAGGTTCTACTGTATGTCAGACACAACCCGGTGCATGCTTTGAGACTGTTAAGAGACGTCTGGGTTCATTTTTGACAGCAGATTTTTTTGAAAACCATCCATCAGTTTGTCCACATTGCCATCCCATGCCTCTGCCTACTGAGCCATTGCATCCGTTTCGCTGAGATCGTCAGCTGAACGTTGGGAGGATCCTGAGGTTGTGCTTTGAGTCTGTGTTAAGTTTGTTAAATCTAGGAGTTATGTGTTTTGTATTTTGGGTGAAGGTTCAGGAGGTGTTTGGTTTTGTTGTTGTTTTTGTGTGAAGTTGAGCCGTTGCTGAAGGGGGGAGAGACCTGGGGTCGAACCAGCTGGGACAATGTGATTCCGAACTGACATGACCTCCCATACGGCCTTACCATGTCCCCCACGCTCAGTTGGTGCATTCGTAGCTGCCCTTAGGGGGTTGGGTGGGGTCTTGAAGTCGGAGCTGGGTGTCCCTGTCGTATTTTTTGCTGCTGCTGCTGCTGCCCCATCTTGTACTCGTAGTTTCCCGACCCTCCCCTTCAGTATCCCCCCGTGGGAGGTGGTCCCACTCCTTGTCACTCCTTGTTCCTCTGAAACGGGTGTTAATGTTGTCTGAGGATGGGTGCTTGGGTTAACAAAAGCAGGTGGGGGTGTCAGTGTAGCAGTGGATCTGAGTGCGAGTGGGGGTGCCTGAGTTCCCTTGTTCGTGACCAGCGACCACTCACCACCTGATAACTTTTCCACGAGGTCCATCAAACTAGCCAGTATCTTCGTGATGGTCGAGTGCTTATCGGACTTTGCACACAAGCACCTTCTGCCACCATCCGAATTTCTTAACATTTTTCACAATCCTTGGATCTCGGGTGAGATTTCCTCTTAGAAAGTTCCTGAACAGCTCAAAAATGGTGGACAAATGTTGACTTCAGCTAGTGTGGGGTGGCATAAAAAACGCAGTACATTATGTGACTCTATCTACAGCTCATCACACACTAGAATCAATACAATTAAGGCCAGTGAAAATAAACTAGGTGGTAATATATCACTGTGTATTACAGCCTTAACAAACTTATAACTTACCGACACTATATTGAAATACACCCCCAAACCATCTCCGGGGGCACTGCTACCAGAGATTAAGAAACAGTGCATTAGTGTGTAATTCTCTGCTGTGACAAACATGCAGATGATGGAGCAATCTCTCCAGCACAATGCCAACAGTACTCAGGACAACATTCGGCACATACAGGGTGAGAGACCTAGTATGTGTGTGGGGTAGTGTGTCATATTAAGTGCAGAGGAGAGGAACATCAGTAGTAGAAAGGCAGCAATACAGAGGCTATGACACAACAGAAGGAGTGGGAGAATGTAACTGATAAAACCTTTCCGTCACCACGTAGTAACCTCACACTATGAAAGATAATAAGGTAACTGAAGCAACAGCCCTCCTACACAAAGACCGTTGTCCCCAGTAAGAGACAAAAGAATAGAAGTACAAAGCGTGTGTGATAGTGTGTAGCAGAGAGTGACGAGCCCTAGATCCAGCACGAGATGCTTTTACATAATGTCTGTGATCTCCCACTATGATGCAGAACGAAGTGAAGGATTTGGCAACCGCTTCCTGAAAAAGGTTGCAGCACCTAGGATAAGACCCAACACGACAAATACTAGAGGACGTTGTATGTGTAAGATGGCCAGTGAGTATGAGCAAATGTGCTAATTTTCTTCTCCAGTGCAAATACACTAACACCTAGGACAAAGTCTGACTAGAGCATAGTAATAAATGAAGGAGTATGCCAAGCAAAAAGAAGCTGGAGAATACAATTTGGGTTCAACTAGAAAAGGAGAAAAATATCCTTTTACCCAAATGTTAGAATGTAGGCTCTTGCCTTAAAACAGAAATTGGTGACTGACATAGCACCTTCCCCAGGGCAATGGCTACCAATCCGAGGACAAGGCCCATCGCTAAGAGCAATAGAGGACCCTGAATATGTGTGATAGTCAGACTCCTCAGTGTGGCAATAGGGGCGGTGTTGTCTAAGAAGCCGTCCTGTTCCTGCCGTCTCCTGTGCTTCTCCCGCTCCTGTATCTGGCGTCCACGACCAGCAGCCTCTAGTGATTTTTTCGGTCTTGGCTTGTACAAACCAGCCTGTTGGTTGAAATGGTTGTCTTTGAATTCATCATCCTCGTCATCATCAACGTCGTTGGTATCATCATACCCATTTTATTATTGCCTGCCTTTAGTAGGCTGAGCAATAATATTTTTGCCGTCCTGTGTGTGTGTGTGTGTGTGTGTGTGTGTGTGTGTGTGTGTGTGTGTGTGTATCTGCTCCCATGATATGTTATGAACGGCATGTACTATGATCATGAAACCTTCAGAGCATCAAGATATGACCAAATTTTTGGACAAGTTCGAAAACGGGCACTCGGAGTCAAGGTCAAGGTCACCAAAATGGCTGTCAAAGGTCAACTAGTTTGGTATCTCCCACTTTAGCACCATTATATCTCATTAACGGCGTCAGCTACCAACATGAAACCTTCAGGGTATCAAGATATGGCCAAAATCTTGGAGGAGTTTGAAAATGGGCACTCAGGGTTAAGGTGAAGGTCACCAAAATGGCTGCTAAATGTCAACAGTTTTTTATCACCTGCCTTTTGCACCATTTTGTCTCATGAACGGCTTGAGCTATTAACATGAAACTTTCAGGGTATCAAGATATGCCCTAAATCTTGGACTTGCCCAACAGCATATTCTGGTGGGCGATCAGCATTTGGCTTCCAAATGCTTTTCCTTTATTATTACTACTATTATTATTATTATTATTATTATTATTATTATTGTTATTATTATTATTATTATGATTATCGGTGTAGTTGTTTTGCTGCTGCTTATTGTATTGTTGTAATTCATGATGTTATTGCTTTTGTTTTTGTTGCTATTGTTTTTATTACTGTTATTTTTATTGTTTTTGATATTGTTGATTTTTTATTATTGTTATTGGAATTACTGTTATTGTTGTTGGTGTTATTCATATGATGATAATGATGATGATGATTATGATAATGATGGTGGGGATGATGATGATGATTGTTGTTTTTGTTCTTGATATTGTTATTGTTATCGTTGGTGTGGTACGAATATGATTCCTTGAAAGGTAACCTTGTGGTCAATAACCCTATCTATCTCCTCATTGTCTCTGTCAGTCTTTTTATGTATCTGTTTGTCTATCTATTTAACTATCTATCTATCCATCCATTCATCTATGTCTGTCAGTCTCTCTGTCTCTCTGTGTCTGTCTCTGTCTGTCTGTCTATCTGTCTGTCTGTCTGTCTGTCTGTCTGTCTCTCTCTTTGTACACACACCCCAAAAAAGTCTCTGCCCCCTAGGGTACGATGGTTGTGAAAATGAGCGAGTTCTGGAGACACACATGAATCTATTAATCTGGTGCCTCAACACATATACCACCCAGTATGTGATTTTTTTTTTTTTTTTTTTTTTTTTTGCAATTTCAAGTGGAGAGAATGGATAATGAGCGATTGGTGAAAAAGATAACTAGATCTGATGTGAGAGGTGTAAGGCTGAGAGGAAGACCACGAATAGGATGGATGGACAGTGTGAAGAGAGCGGTGGATGCGAGAGGGATGTCTGTTGAGCAAGCAAGAGTGGCTGTGCGTGATAGAAATAAATGGAGAGAAATTGTGAATGAATAAGTGATGACGCAGCCCTGAGGGGATATTCTCCCGCATTTGGTCTGATCAGCTAGTCAGGTCAGGTGCGGGTAAGGGGATGGGTCTGTTATGACGTGGCAGGGGTAAACCAGTTCTGTTGTCGGGCCCTGCTGCGGATGTCACTGATTGCATTGCGCAGTTGACCCTTGTGCGGTGTGGTGCGGTGAGGATCTGTCCATTCTCCTCTTTGGGGCTAAGATGCGAATGAATGTGTTTGAATGGATGAGTAAATGGGGAGTGTGTCGTCCTGTCTCGGCTACCTCCCTTTCCTTGGGGGAAGCAGCCTAGGTATATAGATAGATAGAATTTCAAGTTCAAATAATTACCAAAGATAATGTTTTCATATAATCACAGAATGCCCCATATTTCACAATGCATCGCCCATGTTTCAGAATGATACGTGCCGTTAGAGGGCCGATATTTTTTTTTTGGGGGGGGCGTGTGTACATAATACGTGGGTAAGAGATATTAAACTAATTTCTTTACACACTAATAAACCAGATATTTTCCTCTGAAACTTAGGATGTACTTGGACGTATCAGTAGACTCATCTGTGTGGTGATCTTCAGCTCTTATAGTCCTCATCTAAGTTTTACTCCTCACTTGTGTTATACTCCTTACCTGTGTTGTACTCCTCACCTGTATTATACTCCTCACCTGTGTTATACTTTTCACTTGTGTTATATTCCTCACCTGTGTTATACTCCTCACTTGTGTTATACTCATCATCTGTGTTATACTCCTCACCTGTGTTATACTCCTCACCTGTGTTATACTCCTCACTTGTGTTATACTCCTCACTTGTGTTATACTCCTCACCTGTGTTATACGCCTCACCTGTGTTATACTCCTCACCTGTGTTATACTCCTCACTTGTGTTATACTCCTTACCTGTGTTATACTCCTCACCTGTGTTATACTTCCCACTTGTGTTATACTCCTCACCTTTTTTATACTCTTCACCTGTGTTATATTCCTCACCTGTGTTATACTTCTTATCTGTGCTATACTCCTTACCTGTGTTATACTCCTCACTTGTGTTATACTCCTCACCCGTGTTATACTTCTCACTTGTGTTATACTCCTCACCTTTTTTATACTCCTCACCTGTGTTATATTCCTCACCTGTGTTATACTTCTTATCTGTGTTATACTCCTTACCTATGTTATACTTCTGTGTTATACTCCTCACCTGTGTTGTACTCCTCACCTGTATTATAATTCTCAGCAAAGTTAAAATTATCATCTGTGTTATATTCCTCGCCTGCTATAATTCACACGTGTGTTATAATCCCTACCTATGTTATAATCATTACTGGTGTTGTACTGCTCACCTGTTATAATCTTCACATGTTATAATCCTCACCTGTGTTATAATCGTGTGTTATAATCCTCACCTGTGTTATAATCGTGTGTTATAATCCTCACCTGTGTTATAATCGTGTGTTTTAATCCTCACCTGTGTTATAACTCACCAGCGTTCTAATTCTCACATGTGTTGTAACCCTCACCTGTGTTGTAATCCTCACCTGTGTTATAAACCTCTCCTGCCTTATATTCCTCATTAGAGTTACAATCCTCAATAGTGTTGTAATCGTTATAATCCTCACCTGTATTATAATCCTCAGTGATGTTCAACTGTGTTATAATCCTCACTTGTGTTACATTTCTCAGAACATCATCCAGTGCTGGCTTGAATGGGGCATCAGCGGGTAGTTTCCAGGCAAAAAGCGTTTCCTGAGAACACTACTTACCCAGACACAAGGACCTGGTTCCCTCCAAGTTTGCGAAGTGCTTGGGGACGATCAGTTTGGGTGTTTAGCCAAAATTCGATGTGCACACGCTTGCTGTTGTGGAATGAAATTAGTTTTTTTTTACATTAGTTTTACATTTTTGTCTTTTTGCACCTTATTTCACGTAGATCAGTCGTAGAAAAAGACAACACAACGTCTCTACATGCTTTCCATGACGCTTCTTCGTGAGCAGCCTCAGATTCTTGTGTCAGTCTGTTATTAAACCTCAGTACAAAAAGTGGAAAGATGGCAGTTTTAGGCCAAGTTAGAGTAAAACAAGTATAGTTGGTTACTTTCCCCATTAATGGCCAGGACTAAGTTGTTTAATCATGAGTTCATACGCAGCTGATGGGGCAATTGTAGGAGTTGAAATTATATGCTCATCTGGATGTGAACCCGGTGGTTTGCAGGCTGAAGTTCTCTTTCCCGGCAGTCCACCATCCATTTTTGGTGGGGGATAGGGAAGTGAGTAGGAGATGTTTGCATAACCAGGCAGCTTCACCACCTGGTCATATCAGTGCTACTACGTGAAAGCATCCATTTCCAGCACCAGATGGGGCAGTATTTTTTTTTTTTTTTATGCGAGGAAGAAGGAACGAAAGGCCATGAGCCCGCAATAACAGTTCCCTCCAAAAGAAAAAAGAAAAAATACAAGAGAGAGCCAAATTCAAGATCCGTTCATTTCGAGATGCCTGGACACACTGCTTTTGAAAGACTGGAGATCATAGGCAGCAGGAAGTACAGACAGAGGGAGACAGTTCCAGAGTTGACCTGTTGCATAAATGAAGGACTGGGAGTAACGGTTAACTCTTGCATTAGAGAGTTGGACAGAAAAGGGATGAGAGTTTGCTGCTAGACGGGTGCTACGTGCCCATTGTAGAGATGGAGGAATGCATGCAGACATTTCAGGGTAGCAGTGACCATTAAAGCAGCGATAGAAAAGAGATAAAGATGCAACAGTGCGGCGAAGAGAGAGAGGTTAAAGGGAGTCATTAAGAGGAGGAGAGTTAATGAGACGAAAAGCCTTTGACTACACCCTATTGAGAAGAGCTGTATGTGGGAAGCCTCCCCACACATGAGAGTTGTACTCCACACAGGGGCGGATAAAACCCCTGTATAGAGTCAACAACTGTGCAAGGGTAAAGAAAGAACGGAGTCGGCTTAGCACACCCAATCTCTTGGAAGCAGATTTTACAAGAGATGTAATATGATCTTTGCAAGATAAGTCCCGAGTAAATGAAACCCCAAACATGTTCAAGGATGATGCAGGATTAAGCTGAATATTATTAAACATTAGTGGGTATACCTGTGGAAGATTTGGACGGGTTGATAGGTGTAAGAACTGAGTCTTAGATGCATTAAAAACAACAAATTATTTATACCCCAGTCAGAGATACGAGCCAAGTCAGACATTAGGTGTGCCATAGCCTCATCCCTTGTTTGTTGAAGTAACTGCTGAGATGGGCGTTGTGGGAACCGAATGGAAAGGTGAAGGGTGGAGTCATCAGCGTATGAGTGGATAGGGTTAGATGTACAGCTTAGAAGGTCATTGATGAATAAAAGGAAGAGAGTTGGTGATAGGACAGTGCCCTGAGGAACACCACTGTTGATAGATCTAGGAGAAGAACGATGGCCGTCTACAACAGCGGCTATAGAACTACCAGAAAGGAAGCTAGCGATGAAGGCACAGATAGAAGGATAGAAACCGTAAGAGGGCAGTTTGGAAATTAAAGATTTATGCCAGACTCGATCGAAAGCCTTTGAGATGTCAAGTGCAATGGCAAAGCTTTCGCCAAAGTCCCGAAAGGAAGATGACCAGGAGTCTGAAAGGTAGGTGAGAAGATCGCCAGTGGAGCGTCTCTGACAGAACTCGTACTGACGATCAGAAAGAAGGTTGAGATAGGAAAGACGCCTTAAAATTTTTCTATTGAGAATTGACTCGAAAACTTTTGAAATACAGGATGTTAAAGCAATTGGACGATAGTTGGAGGGTTGGGAGTGGTCACCCTTCTTTGGGACTGCATGAACACAGATATGTAGATTTCCTGCTATATATTTCACTTTTCAGTACGAAAATTTATTTTTGTTATAATACTTCTTCTACAAGGGAATCCGATATTGGAGAAAGACGCCTTTTCCCGGTGGCACTGATACAATCGGTCGTCTCTGCTGCCGGGTAATACAAACGTCACTCAACTTCTTCACTCTCCCCAAAAGGAGGTTGGCATACTGCAGGAGGGGAACTTCAGCCTGCAGTCTGCTTGGTTCATTTTCAGAAAGCATGGGATTCCAGCTATTACTACTACTACTACAAGGGAAGCTGACGGCTCACTGGTGAGTACAGCCATATCATAAAGGGAAAAACAAACAGTGCTTGGTTGATTTTTCGGCCGGTCAAACTGTTCAGAGCAGTTTGCAGTTTGTTTCCCTCCGTCCATGTTCCCCTAACCGTACAAGTGGACATAGGAGTATAATTCTGGCTGTTACGAAACATATACTTTTTTCACTTTAACTTTGGCCAAAACTGTCGTCTCGCCTTGATAGCTGAATGGTAGCAAAAGATTAGCACTAGAATGTCTTGCTAGTCATTACATGTTATGGGAAGGATGTAGGTTGTAGTATTGTCTTTTTCTGCCACTGAGCTACGTGAATTTAGCTGCAAAGGATTAAAATCAGGGTCAAGTTAAAGTTGTTACAGACCATGCAGGGAGATTTGCGTGTCTGAGGGTCAAATCAAAAGCAATAACTCTTAAACAAGTAAATGTTACGTTTCTTACAAAATTTCTATACACCACATCACAGAATTAGACTCTTTTATATAACAAACAGGGACACAGCAGGACACGTCTCACTAAGTTAGAATCACAAATCTCCTCAAACAAAATCAATCATACACTTCAACAAACAGAAAATTTAATGGGAATAGTTACATTACTATGTTGCTATGTACATGATAAATACAAATTCTTAACTTACAACTCGATTTCTTGGAGTACTTCTAGCATTACATCACTAAACTGAGAGAGGGACTTGGAGGAGACTGGAGTCGGGAGAGAAGTGCTGTTTTACCGCTAGCCATTCTTCATCTATCCCAACAGCCACGCTTCTTTTTCCTCCATTCATCAATTCGAACAGTAGCATTATATCTGTTTCAAGTACTCTCTTCAAGAGGGTGGTCCCATCAGGTTATTCAGCTGGGGCTGGCTCCTGCAATCTATGAAGGCGATCCTCTTCACTTGGGCTCGGCTCTGCCTGCTTATTCTCTTTGTAAATCAAAATGTGTTGATTCTTATCATTGCTGATATGCTGTGCTCCAAACTGGGTCCTAGTTGAGTCAGTACTGATGGTAAACTGAAACAGATTCAGTCGAGATACGACTTCATATGGTCACTTTATATGGTCAAACCCTAGATAGTGGCCGGGCAGTGGGCAGGAGAAATTTCTTTACATTTCAGAAGGTTCCATCATCGACAAACAGTCTGGTAAAACATTCCTTTCCCCCTTGACATGGACATTCAGGGCATACTTTTGGAGGAATACAGCCCAGCAGGTTAAGCATTGATTCTTATCTCTAAATTTTGCTAAAAAATTTAAGGACAAGTAGGTGATGGTCTCCATACACAAATAGGCATTAAATGTTAATGAACATACACTGAGAAATGTTGCTGGGTAAGTATGAATGCATGGAGTTTATTTTCTATAGCGGAGTAGCAACACTTAACTTTTTGCTAGTCATAAATAGGTTGTTCAACACCAAGACCATAATCTTGTAACCGAATTGCACCGGCACCAACACCAGTTTAATCATTAGCTAATTTATAAGCCTTACTGAAATTCGGAGTTTGTAGCAAAGGCCGACTAGACAAGATCACCTCAATTTTTGATAATGCCCCTTCATATTCTTCCTTCCAACCATATATATTTTTAACAGAAGCCTGAGGGGAGCTACATCAGGGGAAAATTTACGAGAAGTCTCCGATATATCCACCACACCCAGGAATCTCAGCAATTCCTTTTTGTTCTTGCGTTGCTTGATGTTAACAAAGGCCTCAATTTTGCCATTAGGCAGACTTCCTTTACCTATTCCTACCATATAACCTAAGTATTGAACCTGTGTCATTACATAGTCACACTTCTCTATGCTGAGTACAAAGATAGTAGATGGCAGTCTCTGCAGGAAGGCATCTAGCTGGATCAGGTGTTCATCCCAGGAGAAACTGAACGTACCTGTATACAAATAATTTCTCCATGTAGCATATCCCTTGGTATCATTGTCAAGTTTGTTGATTAGCATCTGGAACGTGGCTGGAACATTTTTTTATACTGCATGGCATGTCTGCATTTGTAAGTATGACCATCAGCCACAAAACAGCATGGTTTGGGGATACAAAGATAATGTATGAAGAGCGAATAGTGAAAAAGATAACTGAATCGAATATGAAAGGTGTAAGGCTGAGAGGACGACCACGAATAGGATGGATGGACAGTGTGAAAGAGCGATAGATACAAGAGGGATGTCTGTAGGGCAAGGAAGAGTGGCTGCACTTAATATGGATGACTGGAGAGAAACTGTGAATAGATAAATGGTGCCGCAGCCACGAGCGGATATTCTCCCGCATTTGTCCTGATAAGCCGATCAGGTCAGGTGTGCATAAGGGGATGGGTCCATTATGATGTGGTAGAGGTAAACCAGCTCTTCTGTCAGGCCCTGCTGTAGATGTCGCTGATTGCACTGTGTTCTTGACTCTCGTGCAGTGTGGTATGGTGAAGATCTGTCCCTTCTCCCCTTGGAGCAAAGATACGAGAAAATGTGTGTGTTGGGGGGGGGGGGAGTATATTGGGAGTATGTCGTCCTTTCTCGACTACCTCCCTTTCTTTGGGGGAAGCAGCCTAGGTATATAATGATTGCTGCTACAGATTTTAGCCTACTATACTATCTTCTGTAGTCATTCAGGCATCACTAAGGATTTTCACACTCAAGACGATTCCTTCTAACGAAGCCTCGGACAGTGTTTCATTATGGCGAATATGGATTTTCATACGCAAGGAGCTCAGCTTATTAAGCCCCATATGATGTTTCAGTGTAGCTCCCTAAGAATTTATCACGCAAGTTTTTAACTCCTGCGAAGCCCTACGTGGCACCTGACTTGGCCAAATCCCGTATAGTCCATATGTTTATTACATTTGTGCTTGTTAAGTACTGTAGGTAAGTTTCCTCGTGTGTCGTCGTGAGCCACAGTGGCACTAGTTACTTGTCTGTTTAAGAGTTGAATTTAAGATCTGGTTCATTGATACTGCTGTTGTTGTTGTTGCTGATATTGGTGTTGTTGTTGTTGTTGTTGTTGATGGTGGTGGTGGTGGTGGTGGTCGTGGTGGTGGTTGCTACTTTTCTTGATGGTGGTGGTGATGATTTTGTTGTTGTTACTGTTGTTGTTGTCGCAGGATCATCTGAATATGAACTCAATAGACTGCATTTTAAAGCTGTCCTATTCTTGAGATCCAGCATCGCCATTCTGGGGGACAGGGTGATAAGGGACGTTCACAGGAAGGCAATGAAACTGCCCAATTATATCGATGCCACGTCATGAAGACTTTCTTTTTCAATACCTCTCTTGATAATTGGCTTGTCAAATATCAACAACACATTACTATCTTGCTGTACTGTCACCATTTCAATATATGAAGGGTGAAGAAGAAAAATAAAACTCATTTGTATTTTCCTCTATAGGTAAAATGGTAAAAAGTACGTTAAGAATTAGAGTCAAATCGCTTTCACTTTATAGTATATTCATTGCCTAAGAGTAGCAAGAATAGTCAATGATAACACCTGTTTGTCACGCGCTGTTAAAGACGTCAAAGAAAATCATGTGAAATACTTCGAGTAATTCATATGAGTGGCAGCGCGAGATAGAAATGACTGGAGAGAACCTGTGAATGGATAGATGATGACACAGCCCTAAGGGGATATTCTTCCGCATTTGGTCTGATCAGTTGATCAGGTCAGGTGCGGGTAAGGGGATGGGTTCATTATGATGTGCAAGGGGAAAACCAGCTTTGCTATTGGGCCCTGCTTCGTATGTCATTGATTGCACCGCGCAGTTGACCCTCGTGTGGTGTGGTGCGGTGAAGATCTGTTCCTTCTCCCCTTGGTGCTAAGATGCTAATGAATGTGTTTGAATGGATGAGTATATTGGGAGTGTGTCGTCCTGTCTCGGCTACTTCTTTCTCCTTTGGGGGAAGCAGCCTAGGTATATAGATAGATAGAATTTCTTCGTTTTTATTTTTTGGACTTGTGAAATATTTGTTTTTTCCTTTGGGTTAAAAATACAATATTAATACACAGTATACACCTGGACGCCTTTTCTACATTATTCATGTTTCCTCCAAATGATTACTAATAGTATGAATACAACAGTAATGTTGCCCTAAGGCTGAAGAGGTCAGATACTAAATTATGTTATGGGCTTGTTTTATATCAATAAAACAAAAATTATGCCTGCGGGAGTCATAATGAAAATTAGTCAGTCTAAAGTTAGTCTCGTAGGTCCCGGTGTAGGAGAAGGGTGAGGCTCCGACACCAGCAGCCTCTCCACTACAAAGGCCACACTGCCCAGAATGATGCCCACAAGGAGAAGCAGCAGAGGTCCCTGCATATGGATAATAGACAGACTCCTGAAATTAGTTTGGCTGTGTTCTGCTCCATCCTGCCCTTGCTGTTTTATTTCTTCCCTCTGTTTCATTCGACTTTCACGTGCAGCGGCTTCTAGTGTTTCCTTTTTCCACTGCTCATACAGACCTGCCTGAAAACAAAGTTGGACTAGTGAGTCGCTGAAGAAATTAAACAGACTTCATCAGGCCCGTATGTAGTAAATGTTCTAGTTTTTATGTAAACCTTGTAGAAATCTATTTATCTATGTATAGCCTATCTATCTATCACTGCCAGACGCCTTCATCAAGTAAGGAGTGGCCACAAACAAATCGCCTCCGTGATGCTCTGTCCCCCTCCATTTCACTGCTCTGCTCCCAGCTCACCCCCCCCCCCCCCGATCTCATATACCTCTCCACTCCATCCCTCCATTTCATCCTTGGCCTCCTCCTCCCTCTCCCCCCTTCAACTCACTCACATACACTCTTCTCATCAGTCTCTCACTCTCCATCCTCTCCACATGGCCAAACCACCTTCATGTGTTTCTCCTAACGCTTTCTATTACATCCACATCCACACCACAACACCCTTTCACTTCCTCATTTGTCAGTCTGTCTCTCCATGTGACTCCACATGCCTCTCAAATAACTCATTTCCATTGCTCTCACTCTTGACTTCTGTCCCTGCAACAAGGTCCAAGCTTCACTTTCATACGTTAGAGTTGCTATCACAATACTGTCATGTAGTAGCTTTTTCACTTCCATGCTCACCTCCCTGTTTCTTATCACTGCTTTCAAGGAACCAGCAACCTTTCTTCCCTGGTGCACCCTTTCAAGCACTTCACCCTCTAAATTTCCATCCTTACTCATCACACTACCCAAGTACTTAAACGCACTCAGATTCTCCATTTCCTCCCCGTCCAATCTCACTGTACATTCACTGACTTCACTTCTCTCTAAGACCATCACTTTACTCTTCCCTACATTCACCTTCAGATTCGTTTCTCACACTCTCTCCCAAACTCATCCACCAAGCCTTGCGGCTCCCCTTCGTCTTCACTTAACACAGTATCATCTGCAAACGACAGTACAGGGAGTTTTCAAACACTCCCCTCACTCACTAGGGCTCCAACAGCCACTGGCCTACCTTGTATCTCTTTTACAACCCCATCCAAATACAGATTGAACAACCATGGAAACATGACACTTCCATGTTTCAATCCAACCTTTAAAAAGAAAAATTCACTCGGTTCACTATCCACATGCACTGCAGCCTTAGCACCCTCATACATACTCATCACGGCCTTCAATAACTTCCCATCTACTCCATATATTAATACTTCCCACAATTCTTGTCTATCCACCCTATCATATTTTTTCCTCCAAATCCATGAAGGCTGCATACAACTTCTTTCCCTTCTCTAGAAACTTTCCACTAAAGATCTAAGGATGAATATCTGATCTACACAACCTCTTCCCTTCCTAAAACCTCCCTGTTCTTCCCCAACTAATTCCTCTGTTATTTCCCTATGTCAATAAGTATCCTATCATATACTTTTCCTATTACACTAAGAAGGCAATGGTGTTCTAACATGATATTTACTCTTCTGTATTCTCATGCACTGAACATACTGAATTTATACATAGTCACCCATTATATGCAAAGTGGTATATGCACGGTGTATAAAGTCAATACAACATGTCTAGAATCTATTTAACAATTTGTTCTACAACTCTGATAAAGTAAAATAATTCAATATAATGCATCAGTCTACGCTGGTCACTCCTGTCTGTCATTCAAAGTAATGTGGCTGGGTAGGCTATAGTTCAGGCAACAGCTAAGGATACTGTACCGCCTCCTCTTACTCAGTGGCACTATTACCACATTTTATCGGGCTGTTTCCACTATTCCGATATACCGTAACGTTGCCTAAAACAATGTGGTCGCTACTTGTCTCTATGTTGCATGCTTTGGAACAGTCAGGCCGCACCGTGGGGAATTACTTCTTTATTTTATTATTAGGAACGTACTCTTCATCCCCAATTTCTCCTTTTTATACTCTATGGAAAATGGTACAGTGCATGTGAATCGTACAAAGACGATAATTAGCACAGTTTCTCGCAAAAACAAAAAGGATATCGTAGTGCAGTGAAATAGGGGACAATACTTTTAATTCTACATTAGATACTGTATAATGCATCTGAAAAGAATGTTTGCTACTCTGATACAAGGTGAAAATATTAACCCGCCCAATCCCGACGTTTTCTGAGCTTTGGTCCACCCCAGTCCCGGCTTTTTTGGACCATTTTTTGTTTTTGCTCAAACATTCGCTTTTGGTCAGAAACTAAGGAAATTCACAAAGAAAGGTGTCCCCTGGGTCCAGAAATGGCTTATCTGGAGCAAGTAAGTTTGACAGGTACTGCCATGCTCTATGAGTAGTCTTTTCCCCGTACGTTTTCTATGGTGGCACGGGTACTCTAAACTGATGCAGTATACGTTTATTATCATGTATTCATATGTTGGAAATATGTATACCACAAGTATATTGGGTTTTATACGGAAAAAAATGAGAAATAAGGTATGTACCATTGTGCGACCCTAGCGAAATCGGTCGATTATGTCACCGATGGTAGCAAACATCGTTATTTCATCAGCTATTGTATTTTTTCATGTTCCATATTACTTCCACAATAACATCATACCATTTTCAACTTTACATAATTGTTTGTACATATTCTGAGGCATTATGACAAGAATTAGCATAAAAGTAGCACTTATTTACCAAGTGAGATCATTATATTTCATGCTTTTTTCACCTCAGATTCTGTTTTTTCACCTTTTAGATTACTTATAACATAATATATAACCCACTTACATGTTATACAATTAGTTTTATAGATGTACTTGCTTTATAAAAAGAATTAGCATAAGAATATTTACCAAGTGACAACTTGGTCTTTCATGCTTTTTTCAACTCAGATTCTATTTTTTTCATCTTTTTGATTACTTATAACATAACATATTACCCATTTACATGTTAGACAATTGCTTTTACAGAAGTACATGCTTTATGAAAAGAATTAGCATAGAAGTAGCGCTAATTTACGCAGGTAAATCATGTCATGTCATTATTTTTTCACCTCTGAATTTATTTTCTCCCCCTTTATAGTACTTCTCACATTACATTCTGGCCTTTTCCATGTTAGACATTTGCTTTCACAGTAGCACACGATTTACAGTAAGCCTCCTGTGATTAGTATCACATAAGATAACATGGCACTATTATGATACTGAGCGACACTTTATCGCGTATGTACAGGCCTTACCACACTACACACACTTTCAATAGTGCCTGTTATTATGGTACTCACGGAAGCACGGTTGCAGGCAGAGAGCAACGTTGCACTCCACACACTCGTACCTAGTGTCTCTTTTGACCTGGGTAGGTCGTACTGTAGTGTGCCGGCACACGTGGCATCTCTGCTGGGGGTAGGGCCTGTTGCCTTGGGGAGGAATTGTACTGGGGTAGTGGCGGCCTGTTAGCCGTAGGGGATTTTGGCGGGCTGTAGGTGCCCGTGGTCTGCGGGTATGCCTGTCCTCTGCATACATTGCGAAAATCTTGTGGGCGAGCTCTCTGACAAACCCCTCAAATGTTTCTGTCACTCCGGTCGTCATTGCGTGGAGGTAATGTGCATTGAGGACTGTGATGTCCAGCAGGTGGAAGAAGAGCTTCTTATACCACTTCATCGTGGTCCTGGCACAATCCACACTGGAAATCATTGAGTGTGACTGATTCACGAGCCTCATGTTGATGTTGTAGTCCAGTACAGACTCAGGTTTCCAGATGTGGCGCCTCCTCTCACTATAGTGATCGACGGAGTCTGTATGGTGCATGAGGGGACGTGGACAGTAGAGAGGAGGAACACTTCCCTGTTATGATACCACAGGGTGGGGAGAATGTTGTTCGCTTGAAAGAACACCACCTCGTTCCTGTCCAGCTTTTTCCCCAACTTGGCCATATGCCGTCGATTTCTTTTCACTGTCCCACAGACTCCGGTGTCGTGTAGGTGGAGGAACCTAGCGAGAAGAGGACTAGTGTACCAGTTATCCAGATAAAGGACAACCACGATGAAGGTAATCCGCAATCATTGTCTTCACCACAGTCCCTGAGAGTTTGATGCTACGATCTTCTGTTATGTCTGTCTGTGCGCCCATGGACAGGACCATGTCCTGCACATAACCAGTCTTACAGTCACACATAACAAAGATCTTGAACCCGAAACGGTGTCTTTTGGTGGGTATATACTGGCGAAAGGCAATATTGCCTCTCCACGGCACGAGACTCTCGTCTATGACGAGGTCTCTGTAAGGATAAAATGAGGAGTGGAACATTTCCCGTAGGTGATCAAAAACAAGCCTAATTCTCCTCATTTTATCAGTATTATTAGCATTTGCTGGATCGTCAGCATCAAAAAAGTGGAGGCGGCTGAGAATTTGTTGGAAGCGATTTCTACCCATCACTTGCCCAAAAAAGGGAGTTAGGGTCGTAGGATCAGTCGTCCAATAGGCCGGAATTTGATTTTTTTTTTTTATAATACCCATCAAAAGCACCAGGGCAAGGAACACGAACATCTCACCTAGGCTTACCGGATAATCGTACTGCTGGGTGTGCCTGCTGGTTGTTCCCTGAAGCTCACTCTCACGGCACTGGCTCCCTGCAAACAGATTTGTTTGTTCAACAATTTGTTGATCAAATGGCTCCCCGAAGTAAAGTTTGAAAAAAATCTAGTCTCGTGGAGCTAGCATTGATGCCGCGAGCAGTGCAGCCAGACCGCCACTCCTTCGTAAATGGGTGAATGATGGGAGTGAAGTCACTCCCATCTACCCACTTGACATTTTCGTCACCAGCCACATGCCCATTGTCGTGTTCCTCAGGGTGGGGAGGGGATGGTGGTGGTGGAGGTTGGGGAGGTGCAGAGCAGTCCCTTTTCCCCATTCGCACTCCTCTTACCTCGCCCCTTTCCTTTTCCCTTTCCCTTCCCTTTCCTTCCTTTCCCCACTTCCTGGGGCTGTGGGGAGGAAGTAAGAGAATGCAGAGGGTTGAATGAGGTGCTAGGGAGCGGCTGCTCCTCCCCTCCACGCGGCACAAAAAGAGCACGTGGACGTATTAGCGCTCCCACAAGACACTCCCCAGATCGCACCTGTCCTCGCTCTTCCGGCCCGCCACTTCCGATTTCTCCTGCCGTAACCCTTCCCACACCACTAGGTCGTCCTGCCCCAGGGTCTAAAGGAGGACCATACCTGTGGAACAGTCGCGATGTTACTTCTAATATAACATATTACCCCTTTACATGTTATACAATTGCTTTTATAGATGTACATGCTTTACGAAAAGAATGAGCATAGCAATAGCGTAACCACGTGAGTTCAGGTCACTCGAAATCTAATAATTCACCTTTTATAATACTTTCAATATAACATATTACCCCTTTACATGTTATACAATTTCTTTTATAGATGTACATGCTTGACGAAAAGAATGAGCATAGCAATAGTGCTACCACGTGACTTCAGGTACTGTCATTATTTTTTCAACTCAAAATCTAATTATTCACCTTTTATAATACTTCGAATATAACATATTACCCCTTTATATGTTAGACAAGTGCTTTCACCTTCTGCTAACTCACACCACACCTAACACGAACACCACGTGAACGTGTTGCCTCCCCCACACCACTCTCGTTTTCACGAATCTGTCTGTGCTCTCCCACCCCAACACTTTCACTTTCTGCTGCCCTAACCATCCCCACACCACTACTTTCTGCCACAGAACACGTAGAAGGAACATACCTGTGGAACAGTCGCGATGTGCCGTCTGTCCCAGTCCCATGGGGCGATATCTTTTCCTTCCCCAGCCAGGAAAATATGCCACCATGTACTGCTTCCTCGTCCTCGTCCTCGTCCTTGTCCTCATCTGATGGTAGGTGTTGCTGCCTAGATGCAGTACGTGGTGCAGGCTGGCCGTCCCCTGCCCTCCTATATGTAATATACTTGACTTTCCTTGGGGAAGGGACCTCCTCATCACTGCTGCTGGTAACCTCCTCAGGCTGCACACAATCGACATCGAGGGTGTCGTCGTCCATTGGGGAATCACTATCCCCTGTAAAGGTATTCAGGGCGACTCGTATCTCCTTGTCTGACAGCCCACAATGCGCCATGTCTGACCTGGGTGACTGCTGACAGGTAAGTGCAGGATCACAGGGTCTGGTGGGGTTAATCTGGGTCTAGGGGATTATCCGCTTGGCGGCGAGTAGGTGAGGCTTGCGTAGGCTGGCGAAACAAAAATCAGGCACGATTTTTGAAAAATGTGAAAATTATGCAACTTGCAATGTTGCCAGGTTAATTCACGTTGCCGGGACATGAGTGCACATCATGTGCGGACGTTAATTCACGTTGCCAGGACGGCGCGGGTTAATAAGCACTTTTTAAAAAAATGAATGATTATATATTTTCAAGTTAAATTTCAGTAAAAATATGTAAAACACTGGTCTTCAATCGCTGAACGGAGTCTTCTATAGAACAGATTATCTCATTTAAGTCAAATAGCTCTAGTTCAAGCATGAACCGTAGCACATTACCTGTACACAAGTAAATGCTAACAATCCTCAAAATTCTTAATAATCTTTTAATTTTAAGCATTATTTTCATGTTCTGACCTTTTGATAATGATCATTCTTCGTTACATAGGCCGATATAGAACCAATGTGATTTATAGAGCCATCTGATATACCGTATTACTGTGTATCTCCACTGTTACTGGGGGGGGATACAGGTATATTTTTCAATAAATGACAAGTTTGCGCTACATCTGAAGTATGTGTCAGGTTTTCATGGGCCACCAGCCACAAAATGACAAAACTGTCTGTTTACAAACCTGCTTCTACGGTCACATGAACAGCCATTGGAACAATCCGTTAACACTTCTTGCAAAATCTGTCATTTATTAATTTGTGCAAATAAAATGCCTAATTAATGCATTACAAATGCCTGTGCATTACAAATGCATATTTTGGTCATCAAAGAAAACTCTTCACCATTTATGCCACCCAAACAGTCATCCTACAAGTAGATTTCACCGATTTTCGCCTATAAGATCCCTGGGATAACACAATATAGGAAAATGTTTCTTCAGTAGACACAGAAAGAGAGAGAGGGGGTGGAGGTTGATTCATCGATTGATTGAATATTATTAAAATCTCGTGGCGCAACTGCCAGGGTCATAATGCCGCCGGACAACAATGTAAAAAATGCTGCAAATAAAATGTGCATATTCAAAATAGAGATAATATCCATTAGCAGGAATAAAACACTGAAAATAACAAAAGCATAAAATATTAATTTCTTATAAAATTGGAAGGAGGTGTACCCCCTCCACAATATGTCTACCCCCGATGTATATATGTCCCCCCCCCAATGCATACATGCCCCCACTAAACTTGCTGACCTAGCACGCTTTGCCAGGGCCTGAAGCCTGGGAACACGGCGCCACAGTTCAGTTCAGAGCAGACATTCAAGTAGGGCAGACTATTTTGTTTTGAGCTGGTAATAAACTCCTTATCTAGCTGTTTGTACATGGAGTTTCTATCACCAAAGTATTGCAAGTTACAGAGGCCCGCATCCTGAAGAAAATTAATAACATCAGTAAAATCGTCAGTGCCTCCCCCAAGCATCATGGACAGACAGGAGTCACTATCTGCCCCTTTATGCCTATAGAGGAATCTCTGATGGAGGTCCGCCCGACTTGGACACTCGACCAGCAAGTAATGGACAGTAAGGGGAACAAGGCAATCATCTTAGTATGGTTGGGTCTCACCACTCATCAGAAACCCATGTTGAAGCCGGGAGTGCCCAATACGAAGTCTGGCAAGAGCCACCTCCAATCGCCGGGGCATGGAGAGGAGAACCCTTGGCACAACCACTTTCTGAAAGATTCCTTTTAGCTTATTATAAGCAAAACCATCCCAGTGTCTCTGTCAACACGTAGGAATCGTGTACCTCAAGTAAAGTGTTACATCAGAAGCAGAAACCGGGTAGTCAGTTTGGGGCTGTTAAGAAGACGCAGCCTTAACTAATGAATCTGCCCTCTCACTGCCCACCACACCAACATGTGTGGGAACCCAATAGAAGTCCACATGACGATCACGATTGCCAAGAAGAATGAGCCACTCTAAAATTCATAAAACCAATGGATGGGATGAATTTTAGACTCCAGTGCAGGAGCCACTAACAATCCAGCACTACAGGAGCCACTAACAATCACAAAAACTGATTGGGGGAGAGTAAAAATTATTTTGAGAGCATATAAAATCGGAGTCAGTTCCGCTGTATACACTGAAATAATACCAGGAAGGCCACCGCCCCTACTAAAGAAAGGGAAGGCAACACCAAACCCTACTCCAGTATCATTCTTAGACCAGTCAGTATAGACGGGGACAGAACCATCATGAGTGGAGGCATGTTTTGAAAAGGGAGTGAGGGACATCTGAGAGGGAAGTGAGCCCTTTTTTTACCAACAATGAACCTACAAAATATACGAGGGAGTAGCCAAATACCCACTCTTGGGATCCAATGTCGCCAAACTGCCAATCTCGGAACAGACAGGGTAATCATAACAGACCAGACCCTGTTACCGAAGGGTTTGGGGGATCTAGGCCGGGTGTCATAAACGGAAGATCGTGAATCCTGGGAGATGACTGCACAAGACACTGAGTCCGGAATGCAATGAAGATGATACCAACACCTCATCATAAACGACTAGCACCAGATATCCAAGGGGAGTACACCAGCATCCACCAACAAACTTGAAATCATGGATGGCCTGCATGCCCGGTTGCCAGACGTACACCAGCATGATGCACAGAATTTAACAACCGGACGTGGGCATCTGTTGCAGAGGAGTAGACCTCACTCCCATATTCAAGTTTAGGAAGAATAAGAGACCTATGCAAGACGAGACAGGTCTGACAGTGAGCATCCCAAGAGATATGCGCCAAAACCCTAAAAAGGCTCAAAGCTTTAAGAATAGCCGCCTTCATTGAACAAATATGAGAGACCAAGGTTAGTTGTCTATCAAAATGAAGACCCAGAAATCTAGTCTCATCCATACAAATTATTTTCCAACCATAGAGATACAAGTCAGGGTCTGGGTGAACCCCTCAAACACGACAAAAATGTTTAGCCACTGTCTTTGTTAAAGAAAAACAGAAGCTGCGAGACTCTGCCAGTCAGAAATTCTATTAAGAGCCAGCTGCAGCTTCCTCTCTATCAGAGACATTCTAGATGCAGTGAGAGATATTGAGACATATAGTGAGCCTCGTACACCATCAGGAAGTACAGTGATTATGCTGCTGATGGCCACAGCAAAGATAGTAACACTAAGGATACTCCCCTGTGGTACTCCATCTTCTAGTGCACAGGCATTAGAAAGCACTTCTCCACTCAGCCCCTTAAAATATGATTAGGCAAAAATTGCTGAATAAAAATAAGCAAACGCCCACGAAGACGAAACTCATGAAGAGAAAGCAAAATGCCATGATGCCAGGCAGTGTTATATGCCTTCTCCTGATCGAAGAAAACCGTGACCTGCTGTTGGTTAGTGGAGAAAGCCTCACAGACAGATGATTCGAAGGACATATGTGCATCAGTGGTAGATCACATTTTTCGAAAACCATACTGGGCTGAGGAGAAGAAGTCATCTATCACCAAAAACCACACAAGCCTAACATTGACCATCTTTTCCAGAATGTTACATATACAAGAAGTCAGACAAATAGTCCAGTAATTCGTCGCCTGTAGGTGGTCCTTACCTAGTTTGGGGATGGGGATGACTACAGCTCCACCCCAACAAGCAAGAAACTCACCAGAATACCAGATCTTATTAAATAATGAAAGAAAAAACGAAAGGGACTCATCTGACAGGTGACGTAAAAAGGCATAAGGAATATCATCAGATCCAGGAGAGTAATCATAGCACTGCAACAGAGGTGCCTGGAGCTCAGAAATAGAAAAGGGAACATTATAACACTCCCCCAGAAGAGGCAAAACTAAGACCATGAGACTCTAGGAGCTGACGATGGCAAGCCGAAGGCGTATCCCCATCCTTCTGTGACACAATGCCAAAATGATCAATAAGAAACTCTGCAACAGCGAAAGGCTCAGCCACAGTTCCACCTGCTGCAGATAAAACAGGAGAGGGCACAGTAAGTTTCCTGAAATTTTCCTTACCCGGTTCCACACCTGAGTGATGGAAGTCTTCAAAATGATGAAGGAAACATAATCCTTCCAGGATGAACACCTGGCCTCCTTTCAAACCAGCCTCATATGAGCTCGTGCCCTCTGATAAGCCACCAAATACTGAGGATCCCCACGGTGATGATGAAGTCGAGAGAAAGCAACTCATTTAGATCTCACTGCGGAACTGCAATCAGAGTTCCACCAAGGAACCAGACATTTAGGAAATTCACCCCTCATTCTTGGAACAGTTAATAGGGCTGCCTCAGTAAGACAACCAAACTCATTGATAGAAAGGGAAATGGAACTGAATTCTCTGAAATGTGGCCAGTCAGCCTTATCCAGAAGGCAGCGAGGAAGATGAGGCTGAGGTCCACCTGCACTAGCAGCTTTTTTTTTTTTTTTATTAATAACAGAACAAAGGAATGAAAAACAAATGGGTAAAAAAAAATAATCCATACACCAGATTACTGGTGTCCTCTGTTCATAAAATATCTGTAACAATTAGACTTGAACAGTTGTGGGTTGAAATTTGGAGGAAAACAACTCTGGGGAAGCGAGTTCCAGAGAGATGCAGTTCGGGGAATGAAAGAATTCTGATAGGCAGAAGTTCTGCAATATGGTTGAGTGACATTCCAGTCATGAGCGCTACCGGATGCCCGTGTAGCACGAGGGAAGGCATAGAGAGGTGGCACCATGGACGCAACTTCGTCTGAGCATTTGCCAAAAAAATATCTGTATAATAATGCAAGGGAGGCAACATTCCTTCTTACTTGCAGGGGAGGTAGTTTATATGTAATGGCAGGGTTGTTAATGATTCTAACAGCTTTATTCTGAATTTTGTCTAGTTGTCTTAATGCAACCTCTCCACAACCATTCCACAAGGGTGAGCAATATTCAAGCTGAGAGCGCATATGACTCTTATAAATGATAGCTAACTGCTCATCGGCGAAGAAGTTACGGACTCTGTACAATAATCCAAGTTTCTTTGAGGCGGTTTTAGCAAGTGATCTGACATGAGAGGTCCAGCTCAAGGCACTGTTAAGTGAGACACCAAGATTTTCAATACATTTGTAGATGGGAATATTAGTAGCACTGAAGGTAATGTACGAATCTGGCAATATCTGTCTACTGTATTAGTAAACTGTATATATTTAGTTTTACTAGCATTAAAAGAGACAAGGTTGTTTTGTTCCCATTCACTGATTGTAGATAGATCTTGATTTATGGAGATGGCTGTACTGAGTTGAGAGGTAGAAATATTAGACTTTGTAAATGGATGTCTGAGTGTGAATGAACTATGTAGTGTTGAGTCATCTGCATATGAGTGAATGGAATTGTGAGTGACAGATAAGAGATCATTAATATGAACCAGAAATAGGGTTGGCGCCAGAACTGATCCCTGCCGCATGCCGGCGTTAATTGAGTGGAAATTCGAATATACATCATCTACTTTTACTCTTATTTTCCTGTCACTAAGATAAGAAGAAATCAAAGGAACAAAAGACGTTAGTCCATAGCAAGGGAGTTTGGACAGCAGGGAACGGTGCCATACTCTGTCGAAAGCTTTAGAGATATCAAGAGCTACTGCATGAGTTTCTCCAAAAAGATCAATTGATTGATGGATGGTATGAGTTAAGAGATTGAGTATGTCAATGGTGGATCTTTCGTGGCGAAAACCGTATTGTCTATCACTAATTAAGTTGTTGGATTCAAGATGTTTAACAATATGCTTATTAATTAAAGTTTCAAATACCTTACCAAGAGAAGATGTGACAGCTATTGGTCTGTAATTGGAGGGGTCAGACGAACTTCCTTTCTTCGGAACTGGGTGGATATTGACTTCTTTCCATGAATTTGGGAATAAAGAAGTACGTATGCATAGTTCGAATAATTTAGCTAGGACAGAGGCAAGTTCAGGGGAACACTTTTTCAAAACAATTGGCGGAATTCCATCTGGGCCTGGAGCTTTGTTGGTAGGTAAATTGTCTAGGATGGATTTTACATATCTTGTTTGTATTTTAAGTGGGGCAATTTCGGGAGAGTCAAGTTCCAGTACTGAGACATTCTGGCTGGTATCACCTATGGTAGAGTTTCTGGCAAAGGTACTAGCAAAGATATCTGCTTTCCCACGTGGGTCATTTGTAATATTGCCATCTGAAGATTTTAGTGGGGGAATGGAAGATGACTTGTTAAAGTTATTATTGAAAGAATTAAGAGTTGACCAGAATATTCTATTGTCATTAGGGTTCTTAAGTAGTTTTGATGCTTGCCTTTGGAGAAAGTTTGATTTAGATAGATTTATTACAGCTTTTTCATGATTTCTAGCACTTTTAAATTGGGAGAGTGATTCAGATGTTTTTTTATTTTAAGTAAGAGTTATATGCTAATGACTTTTGGGCTGTTGCTCTGGCACAATTGCCATCAAACCATTTTGGAGAGTTTGATCTTTTAGTGAATTGTTGACTTGGTATGAATAAATCCATACCAGCTAGTATTAAGTTGCAGATGTGGGACTGGGTAGAATTGGGATCACTAGAGAAGAAAGACTGCCATGGAATATCAGCAAGATAAATTTCTAAATCCATCCCAGTCTGCCCTGTCAAAGTGCCATCGGGTCACCCTGACAGGTTCAGAATGGGGAGGTTTAGGAGGGTTAACTAATGAGGCTTTGATGAGATTGTGGTCAGAGGATCCAAGTGGTGACAGTACCTCTATCCTGTACTGATCTGGATTATTTGTCAAGAATAAATCCACGAGATGGGCATTATGGTCAGGATTATCAGGTATTCTGGTTGGTTGCTTTACCAACTGAGTGAGATTAAACGATTCCGCAAACAGCTCGCATTCTAGACCAGCGTCATCAGTCCGGGCAGAATGCAATAACCATTCAACATTGTGTTAAGAATAATGGAAAATGGTCACTACCATACAGGTCTGGCAATGCATCCCGAGTAAAATCTATAAGAGCATCAGCTGAGCATAAGGACAAATCAATGGCAGTAAAAGTTCCATTCCAGCTATGGAACGAAGTCATTTTATCGGAGTTGAAAATGCCTAACTCCTCATCTTCCACTAAAGAGGGAAGCATAACACCCCGAGGGTTGGCCTCACTGTCTCTCCATAGTGGATGCTGCAAACTGTATACTGCTGACGCAAAAACATCCAGACAACAACAGACTGCAGGGGAGTAGAGATGTCCAGATGACTGTATGGAATATCCTGGTGAAGGAAGATAGCAGCACCTCCATGTCGACATTGGGCTGGCAAAGGATCAGAATAAAAGGCATGCTAGCCATAAGGACCAGAAGGAACAGCATCTCCTACCATGGTCTTCTGGATGCACATGCACAGAGGAGTAAATTCAGAAACAAGATGATACGTTTCCTCATAGCTAGCACATAAACCCCGACTGTTCCATTGCATGATAGAACCCATAGTGGAGGGATGATGATGATTAAGTTCGGGACTGTTCACCTCCTGACAAGTGAGTGGGTTTGGATTAATGCTTAGCAAGGCCCTTGGGAAGAGTCTGTCCAGCACCTGGAACCCGCACCATATATCGAACATCCATGGGCAAACGTGAGGACGAGGAAGAGGAAAGTTTCACAACACTCGTCCTATGAGATGGAATAACACTTGGCTTGGTAAGTGGCTTGGACGCCGCCTTGGGTGATGTAGGACGGCAAATGCTAACATCAAAAGCCCCAGGAGTGGGAGGAGTGTTCACAGGACTAGAGCCCTGTGAGGACGACAGTGTATGTATCAGAACTGAAACATCGACAGTCTGTCCAACACCATCCCAAGGTGAGGCTCTGACTACAGGCGAACCATCAGCTGCAGCTTTCACATGGTTAGACCCCTCAGCCTCCGGGGCAGAGGAGGCAGGAGAGAGGTCGACACAAGGTTCGACAATGGATACCGAACAATCAGGTGGAGCTTCTACCTGGTTAGACCCCTCAGCCTCTAGGGCAGAGGGAACAGGAGAGAGGTCAGCACAAGATTTGACAAGAGAGACCTTTGGTGGCTGGTCTTCAGGCTCAGAGAACTATAAAGAACCATGGTGTCATTTGCCAGATACAGATGGGGCCTCAGGCATAATGGACAAGGCAGGAGAAGGAGTCACGTCAGCGTGTACATCCGCCACCACCACAGAAGTGCACAAACCGTCAGTCACTGAAGTGGGAGTGATTGATTGATTGATTGATTGAAAATAATTACAATCTGGCGGCGCAACTGCCAGGGTCATATGCCGCCGGATGACAAAGTAGAAGACACTGCAAAATAAAAAGTGTCTATTCAAAATAAAGTTAATATCTGTTAGTAGGAATAAAACACTAAAAATAATAAAAGAATAATTTATAAAATAATTATATACTTATAAAAGTGGAAGGAGGCCCGCCTCCTGAAGAAAACTAAAAACATCAGTAAAATCGTTAGAGGCCTCACCAAGCATCGAACACAAACAGTAGGCACCATCTGCTCCCCTATGCCTATGAAGGAACCTCTGACGCAGGCCCCCCAGACTCGGACACTCGACCAGCAAGTGACGGACAGTAAGGGGAACGAGGCAGTCATCACAGTACGGTTGAGTTTCACCACACATGAGGAACCCATGTGTAAGCCGAGAATGCCCAATGCGAAGCCTAGCAAGAGCCACCTCCAGTCGCCGAGACATAGAGGGAAGAACCCTTGGCACAACCACTCTCTGGAAGATTTCTTTTAGTTTATTTTGAGACACACCATCCCAGTGTCTCTGCCAACACGTACGAATTGCATACCGCAAGTAAGGTGTTACATCAGAAACAGGTAGTGAGTAGTCAGCTGGGGGCTGTTGAGAAGACGCAGCTTTAGCTAAAGTATCTGCCCTCTCATTGCCCACCACACCAACATGTGCAGGAACCCAACAGAAGTCTACACGGCGGCCACGGCGGCCAAGAAGAAAAAGCCACTCTAAAATTGATAAAACCAATGGATGGGATGCATTAAAAGACTCCAGTGCAGACAAAGCACTACGTGAGTCACTATAAATCACAAAAACGGATTGGCAGAGAGTAAAAATGATTTTAAGAGCATACAAAATTGCAGTCAGTTCTGCTGTATACACTGAAGTAACGCCAGGAAAGGCTACCGCCCCTACTAAAGGAAGGGAAGACAACACCAAATCCTACTCCAGAATCAGTCTTAGACCCGTCAGTATAGACGGGGACAGAACCCTCATGAATGGAGGCATGTTCTAAAAAGAGAGAGAGGGACACCTGAGAGGGAAGCGAGCCCTTTTTTTCAACAACGGACCTACAGAATGTCACGCGAGGGAGTAGCCAAGGACCCACCCTTGGGATCCGATGTGGACAAATTGCCAGTCTCGGGAGAGAGAGGGTTAGCATAACAGACCGGACCCTGTAACCAAATGGCTTTGGGAAATTGGGACGGGTCTCAAAAACAGAAGATTGGGAATCCTGTGAGACAATGGCACAAGAAATTGAGTCTGGAATGCGGTGAAGACGATACCAACACCTCATCATTAGCAACTGGCGCCGCAAGTCCAAGGGGAGTACACCAGCATCTACCAACAAACTTGGAATTGGGGATGATCTGAATGCCCCGGTTGCCAGACGAACACCAGCATGATGCACAGAATTTAACAACCGGAGGCGGGCATCTGTTGCAGAGGAGTAGATCTCACACCCATATTCAACTTTAGGAAGAATAAGAGACCTATGCAAGAGGAGGAGGTTCTGACGGTCAGCACCCCAAGAGGTATGAGCTAAAACCCTCAAAAGACTCAAAGCTTTAAGACAAGCCACCTTAACAGAACGAATATGAGGAACCCAGGTTAATCTTCTATCAAACAGAAGACCCAGAAACCGTGTCTCTTCCACACAGGATACTCTTCTACCATAGAGATACAAGTCAGGGTCTGGGTGGACTCCTCGAAGACGACAAAAATGTATAGCCACTGTCTTTGCTGCAGAAAAATGGAAACCGCGTGCTTCTGCCCAGTCAGAAATTCTATTGAGAGCCAGCTGCAACTTCCTCTCTATCAGAGACATTCTAGATGCAGTGAAGGAAATCGAGAGGTCATCAACATATAGTGATCCTCGTACACCATCAGGAAGTACACTGATGACGCTGTTAATGGCTACAGCGAACAGAGTAACACTAAGGATACTCCCCTGTGGTACTCCATCTTCTAGTGCACGGGCATTAGAAAGCACTCCTCCCACTCGCACCCTTAAAATTCGGTTAGATAAAAACTGTTGAATAAAAACAGGTAAGCGCCCACGAAGACCAAACTCATGAAGAGAGAGTAAAATACCATGACGCCATGCAGTGTCATATGCCTTTTCCAGATCAAAGAAGACCGTGACCTGGTGTTGGTTAGTGGAAAAAGCCTCACAGACAGAAGATTCCAAGGACAGTAATGCATCAGAGGTAGATCGCATTTTTCGAAAACCATACTGGGCAGGGGATAAGAAGTCACCTCTCTCTAAAAACCACACAAGCCTAGCATTGACCATCTTTTCCAAAACTTTACATATACAAGACGTCAAAGAAATAGGCCGATAATTCGTCGCCTGTAGGTGATCCTTACCTGGTTTGGGGATGGGGATAACTACAGCAACACCCCAAGAAGCCGGAAAATCCCCAGAACACCAGATCTTATTAAACAGTGAAAGCAAAAACAACAGGGACTCATCAGACAGGTGGCGTAAAAAGGCATAAGGAATATCATCAAAACCAGGAGAGGAATCATGGCACTGCGACAGAGCTGCCTGGAGTTCAGAAATTGAAAATGGAACATTGTACGGCTCTCCCCCAACAGAGGCAAAACTGAGACCTCGAGATTCTAGGCGCCGACGGCGGCAAGCCAAAGGTGTATCTGCATCCTTCTTTGACACACTGGCAAAATGGTCAGCAAGCAATTCTGCAACAGCAAATGGATCAGCCACAGTTCCACCTGGTGCAGATAAAACAGGAGGGGATGGAACAGTAAATTTACCTGAAATTTTCTTTACCCGGTTCCACACCTGGGTGATGGAAGTCCTCGAATTGATGGAGGAAACATAACCCTTCCAGGATGAACGCCTAGCCTCCTTTAAGACCCGCCTCATATGAGCTCGTGCCCTCTGATACGCCACCAAATACTGAGGATCCCCACGGTGACGACGAAGTCGTGAGAAGGCAATTCGTTTGGCTTTCACTGCGGAACTACACTCCGAGTTCCACCAAGGAACTGGACGTTTAGGAAACTGACCCTTTGTTTTTGGAATAGATAATAGGGCTGCTGAGTGCAGCACGGTATTGAAATATGACACAGCCTCCGTAAGACAGCCAAACTCATTGACAGAAAGGGAAATGGAACTTAATTCCCTGAAATATGGCCAGTCAGCCTTATCCAGAAGCCAGCGAGGAAGACGTGGCTGAGGTCCACCTGCACTAGCAGTTAAGAGTAACGGAAAATGGTCGCTGCCATATAGGTCTGGCAACACATCCCAGTTAAAATCTAAAAGAGCATCAGCTGAACATAAGGACAAATCAATGGCAGTAAAAGTTCCTGTCTGGCTATGGAAATAAGTCATTTTATTGGAGTTTAAAATGCCTAACTCCTTATCTTCCACTAAAGAGGCCAGCATAACTCCCCGAGGGTTGGCCTCACTATTTCCCCATAGTGGATGGTGACCATTCATATCACCTAGTAACAGAAAGGGAGAAGGAAGGCCATGAATAAGGCGTTCCAGATCCGCCCTTTCAACAGTTGCACTAGGAGGTAGATAAAGACTGCAAACTGTATACTGCCGACGTAAAAACATCCGGACAGCAACTGCCTGCAAGGGACTGGAAATATCCAGATGACTAAATGGAATATCCTGGCGAAGGAAGATAGCAGCACCTCCATGACGACCATGGCCCAGCACAGGATCAGAATAAAAAGCATTGTAGCCAGAAGGACCAGCAGGAGCAGTATCACCAACCATGGTCTCCTGGATACACATGCATAGCGGAGTAAATTGAGAAACTAGATGACACAGTTCCTCATAGTTAGCACGTAAACCCCGACAATTCCACTGGATGATAGAACCCATAGTGGAGGGGAAAATGATTAAGTGCGTGACTGTACACCTCCTGACATGCGAGCGGGTTTGGAATGATGCTTAGGAAGGCCCTTGGTAAGAGACTGTCCAGCACCAGGAACCCGCGCTTTATGTCGAACATCCGCAGGCAAACGTGAAGACGTGGAAGAGGAAAGTTTTACAACACTCTTCCTTTGAGGTGGAATAATCCGAGAATTGGACTTCCCAGTGTCAAAATTTTTGCGGGAATGTGGGGGCCCTCCAGAGAGGGAGACTGGCACTCGTGCTGAAAGGGGGACAGTCTTCTTTGGTATGCAGGTACGTCCACTAATGGGTTTGTCACGGGCAGCAGCATGGAGCCCAACAGGAGGGGAGGTGCTACTCTGGACCCTGCCCGGGGCCCCCAGTGAGCTGAGAGGTCGAGCAGGAGGGATTAGGGTCCTGGCCCCCGAATGTGGAGGGGAGAGGGCAGAATTGTCAGAGTTAACTGGGGGAGAAACAACCGGTACCACAGAGGAAGAAGTGACCGACTCACCTGACTTGTTGGAGGGACCGCAAGCTGCCTCAGTCAGATCAGAGCATGCTGTGTCATCAGAGGGACTGCAACCACTCGTGCATCCCTCAGGGCTGGGGTCCTGACAAGCAGGGGAGGGCTTATCCCCTGGCTTTAGAGAGGGTACCTTCATGTCTGAGGCCACAGCGAAACCATCCAACTCGGTATCAATGACCGGGACATCAGTATCTATGCCCGATACAATAGCACCGTCAGAGTGGCCACCCTGATCAGCATGGGAGGCTTTAGTTGGGGGAACATCTGTCAATGACTCAGTAGACTCACGAATGCGTTTGTTGGAGGACCGTTTAGGGCTATGTACCTCAGCCTGTACAAGTTCGGATGGAATCACAGAAGTATTCTTGGGCATATTCTTGGAGGTACTAACTGAGGTGTCTTCTCCATCAGTAGTTTCCACCAAAGTTGCAAATTTATTGCTGACAGGCACCGAGAGAATCTGCATCCTATCAGACGTGTTGGAGGTTGACCGAGTACCCAGACTCTCACGTCGTTGAGAATTCTGTTCATCACCACCAGAATTGCGGCCTGACTGGACGGACCGTGATAGAACTGAAGCAAAAGAAACTCCAGGTCGTATATACATAGACATAACTCGGTGTTTAGCTTCCTTAAAGGTAATCCTTTCACGAGCCCGCAAAGACAAAACCTCACACTCAAATTTGTATTTGTCACAAACTTTGGAGGTAGCTGCATGGCCACCTCCACAATTGACACAGGTCTCTGTACCAGAACAATCTATATCTTTATGGGAAATTCCACATGTAGCACATATCGCAGGAAGGCCCTGCAACAATCGTCGACAATATTTGCTAACGTGGCCAAACTTTTGACAATGAAAACAGCGTCTTGGACTGGGTATATACAGCTTCACCTTTAAGGACAACCAGGCAACCTTAATGGAAGAGGGAAGCTGAGTGACCTCAAACGTTAACAAAATGGAGGGCGTGGGCAGAAGGACACCATCAACTTTCTTATGAAATCTTTCCACTTTGATGACTCCATGTACCTTCATTTCCTCAAGAAGCTTTGCTTCTGAGTACCTAAGCAGCTCTCTAGAGTAGATTACCCCACGAGATTGGTTGAATGTGGGATGCGGCAAGCATGTAACTGGAGCCCCAGATACCTCAGATAGAGAACAGAGTCTGTCTTTCTCCTCTGGGGAGGTAACCTCCACAAGCAGGCTCCCATCGTGCTGTGGCAAAATTTTTGGCTCCCTGCCACATGTCTTAACGATTTTTCTATGGACTTCAAAAATGTCCAGTTCTGCCACTTTGACACCCTCTACTGCCCGGATCACCAAATACCGAGCAAAGTGGGCTTGTTCATAAAAGCCTGGCAAGACCTCACGCGGGGATGTAATTGGGCCAGACTTTAAGTGGCCCAGATGTTCCTCATATTTATTTTTTGTTTTAGTTGCCATTAAAATTTAATAACTTCATTCCCCCACTCCTCCACCCACCACGGAGCCCAACAAGGGGAGGTCTTATGCCAGGGACAATGCCACTGGCGACCCCAGAGGTAGCAGGGAAGTATACGCGGGTAACCACCGGGGAACCCGAACAAGGGTGACTCCAGGACGGTAGGAGCCACCAGGCCCCCCAGTGCCCACTTGACCCTAGCCAACGCATGACCAGCCGATTGACCTGGTCGGGCCCAACCAGGCCACCCGTCTTGCCAGAATAAGGGACCAAAGAGGTGTATTGCTAGCTGCAGGGCGCACCATGCAGCATCACTCAACCTCCAGGACTCCCGTCTCCCAGCATTACGGGACGCCACGCACGGCAAACACGTGGGGAGGCAACAGTCCCGCCCTAGATGGCAAATGGGCAGGGACTAACATCACCAGTAGGCCTCCTCTACCAGTGATGTAGGGGGTGCTTGGTCCACGACACTGACAAATGCCGAACCCTACAAAGGTAGGCATGCCTCCAAAGTAGGTGGCACTGCCAGCCACGCTTCAAGCCCCGCCACCACGTCAAGGTGACCCCCTTCAGCGGGGTGAAGTGGGAGTGGAAGCAATTAGAGTAGTGGGCGGGCAAACATAAGTTTCACAAACAGTACAAACCATGGGGACTGCATCCCACAAAGCACTAGCTGATGGAGTGGTCACTGCATCCGGTCAAGGCCATCTCTGAGACACAGGGCACTGGCATTCCAGAAAGGACAGCAGCTTAAGCAACCCTGGGCTGGAAGAAGTGAGTCTGAGCTCTTTTCTTAGCCTCAAGAAATGAAACCTTTTCAAGCATTCAAATTGACAAAATCTCCTTTTCTAGGCAGTAACGAGGGCAGTTTCTAGAATTTACTGCATGAGGACATCCACAGTGATAGTATGTAAGGGTCATGGACAGTCACTTGTATGGTGTGGTCCACCACAGGAGAGACAGACACCAGGAAAGCCTGCCTGTGCACGGCGACAAAATCGGCTGACATGTCCATATCCTTGACACAGGAAACATCTCTTTGGGGTGGGCACGTATGGCTTCACAAGAAGTGACAAGCAAGCAAGCTTCACAGAAGTAGGTAAAGTCAACCTATTGAAGGTCAGGAACAAGGTAGGACTAGGGGTCAGGACACCATTGATTTTCTTCTGCAGTTGCTCAACAGCTGCCACACCAGAAGATCTCAGTTCCTCAAACAGCTGTACCTCTGGGAAGCAGAGAAGGTCACGTGATAAAACTACACCTTTGCATCTTTTAAAAGCGGCATGCCTAGCACAGGAAACTGCGGCACCAGAGTCAGAGCTCGTAAGCAGGAATTCTCTTCTAGGGAGGACATCTCAATAGGGATGCTTCTATCCCCTTGGGAACAGATCTTAGGTTCCCTGCCACAAGGTGAGATGATACCACGGTGGAGATTGAAGATATTCATATCTAGTATTGGGCCGTCCACAAGGTTCTTTATTTCCAGATACTTTGCATGGGATTCTGGCTCCATGTTTCTTGGGCCGAACCCCAGAGCCAAACCAACCCGACATGACGCCCTCCTAGTCCCATTAGGATGCTGGGACAGAGGAGGAACGTCTCCAGGGGTCTGGAAAGGCTCCAGAGAGGCTATGAGAGTGGAGGATCCTTAAGAAAGTCCAGAGAAAGAGGCTGTGTTGTCAACATTTTTATTTAAGGAATCTATATATATTGCCAAAAAGACTTCATTCCTCCACCCCTCCACCCACTATGGAACCAAACAAAGGGAGGTCTTATGCCAGGGACAACACCACTAGCGATGCCAGAGGCACCAGAAGAGTATACATGGGTAACCACTGGGGGACTGGGGTGAGGGTGACTACAGGACGATAGAAACCACCAGGCCCCCCAGTGCCCACTTGACCCTAGCCAACGCATGACCAGCTGACTGACCTGGTCAGGCCCAACCAGGCCACCTATCTAGCCAGAACAAGGGACCAAAGAGGTGTATTGCTAGCTGCAAGGCACATCGTGCAGCATCATTCAACCCCCAGGACTCTCGTCTCCCAGCATTACGGGATGCTATGCACAGCAAAAGCATGGGGAGGCAACAGTCCTGCCCTAGATGGCAAATGTGCAGGGACTAACATCACCAGCAGGCCCCCTCCACCAGTGATGTAGGGGGTGCTTGGTCCAAGAGCCAACAGAAACCGAACCCTACAAAGGTAAGCATGCGTCCAGAGTAGGTGGCATTGCCAGCCACGCTACAAGCCCTGCCACCGCGTCAAGGTGACCCCCCTCAGTGGGGAGAGGGGGGGGAGGGCTTGCCAAGAAGAAGTAGTACCTCAGAAGGGCTTACGACTTGAACCTCAGAGGTACCATAAATGAATTTACCAGATATAAGTTGTTACTCAACTAGTGAAAGGAAAGTATAAAAGAGATGAAGGTTCTCTCCACCCGCCTCCCCACCTGCGAAACAGGCATGTAAAAGGAAGTACACCTAACCCGAGGGAAAAAGGATAGGCTATGAAACTGGAAGAAATATTCAATCTATCACAGTGTCAGGTCTAGCATAACCCTGAACTGCTCTGTCGAGGAAGTGTAAACTACCTGTGCTGGTAGATGATTCCAGATACAACAGATCTTATACATGAAAAAAAAAAAAAAATCTGCCTAATGTTTCATATGGAATGGTCACTGGAGGGGTATCAAAAACCGTTTCAGATGGAGTAATAAGGCTTTTATAATAAAAGTAACTTAATAACTAGGTAGTATTGAGAGGAAATAACACAAAATTAGGTCATTTATATATACATTTTACCATATGGTTTTCCCCTTACATGCTGGTTATTTAACAAAATTATGGTATTAGAGGTTGATATTCATACCTCTTCATAACACTCTGTTACCAGACCCATAAACAGAGCTGGGATGCTACAACCCAAGTAATGATTTTTTTTTAGTCCAGTTTTTGCAAGGCTAGGCGATAGAGTTTGTGTGTGTGTGTGTGTGTGTGTGTGTGTGTTCATACCTAGTTGTATCTTTACAGGAATGAGTCAAGCTCGTACTGTCCCATGTTTTTGACCATTTTTATCATACGTGTCTTTAAATTTATGAACTGTTTTGACACACACTATTTCATTCGGCAGTGCATTCCACTGATCAACTGATATATTTGGGAAACTGAATTCCCTTTCGTCCTTATCACCCCTCTTTTTGTAAATTTTTTTGCAATGTCCTCTTAATGTTGCTTCCCCATAGGGTATAATACTTATTTACGTCTATTGTCTTTTTCCTGTGATGCATTTATATAACATAATAATGTCTCCTCTTTTCATTCTCTCCTGTAATGTTTGTAGGTCTAATTTTTCATAGCTTATGTCTTTTACACTTGTTGCCCATCTCGTAGCGGCCCTTTGTACCTTTTCAGTCTTATATATGTGTTTTTGTGAGATGTGGATTCCAGACTACTGATGCATACTCCAAAGTTGGTCTGATGAATCATGTTATTATCATTCTCAGCATGTCTTCATGTATATACGTGAATGCTACCCTCATATTATCAAGCAGTGTGTACATGTTCCTGTCTTTTTCATTGGTGTGGTCAGCTGGTGATAGTCTGTTATTGATAATCACTTCCAAATCCTTCTACCTTTCCGATGTGTGTAGGGTTGAACTTCCTAACTTATAGTCTCAGTCTGGTCTTTTTTCACTTTTACCAAGTTTTCTTACATGACATTTGTCCACACTGAATTCCAAATGCCATCTATTGCTTCATTTATGAAGGTTATTTAATTCCTCTTGTAGCTCTATGCAAGTGTCGGTGTTTATAATTTCCCTTTGCATTTTTGCATCATCAGCAAACATATATAGGTAGCTTCCATTTCCAATGTTGCTGTCTATGTCATTTATACATACTAAACATATATAATTGGTGCAGGCACCGAGCCCTGTGGATCTCCAGTTGTCACTCCTCTCCATAATGAGTAATTTCCCCTTAGCACTGTTCTCATTTTCCTTTTACTGAGAAAATCTTGCATCCAGTCGTACAGTTTACCTTAGATTCCACCTTGATTGTATAGGTTCCATAAAAGTCTCTTGTGTGGTACTCTGTTAAATGCTTCTTGAAATCCAAATATATGCTGTCTACCCAGCCATCTTTTTTCTGTATTAATTCTGCAAGTCTGACTTAGTAACTTAATAGGTTGGTGCCACATGATTTTCCCTTTCTAAAACCAAATTTTCTTTCTGTCATCATATTGAATATTTCCAAGTGATTTACCCAAATTTTTCACATCAGTTTTGCTCACATCTTCCTTACGACGCTGGTCAGTGATACTGGCTGGTAGTTAAGTGGATTTTGTCTATTTACTTTCTTGAAAAGGGGCACAATGTTTGCTTTCTTCCAAATGTCAAGTAGTTTTCGTTGTCTTAGGGATTCTCTGAATATTAATTGTAATGGACTGCTTGGCTATTTTGCATGTTCCAGTAATACCCAACACGAAATTTCGTCAGGCCATTGGCTTTTCCCCTGTCTAAATTCCTCATCGCTTCCTGGACCTCTTGTTTTGTTATACCTATAATAATTGTTAATGTGTGTGGGCATGCTTGTTCATCATCATCTCTTGTAAATCCACTTTCCTTAGTAAAAACTGACTGAAAATTTGTGTTTAGTACTTCACAAATATTTTCTTCATTGATACAGATTTTCCCCTCATCCATGATAAATTGTATTTTATCTCAATTTTTGCTTTGCTTTGTATGTAGCTGTAAAACAATTTCGGCTGATATGTACTTTTATTAACAATGTCCTTCCCAAACTGCCTTACAGCTTCTCTCCTTAGTCTTGTATAATCATTTCTTGCCTGATTGTAGTTGTTATATGCTCTCTCACTTTTATGTCGACTGTATCTGATCCACAGCAAATCTCTTTTCTCTTTTGCATTCTTGCAGTCAGTATTGAACCAGTTCTGTATCGATGTTTCGGGGTCTTTGTTCAGTGGGACATAATTTTTATTATTTTTTTTTTAACCCCTTAACAGCGGGCTTGTTTTGCTCTGTCTTGCGTGTCCCGCGGGCATATTCGGGCGCCGATAGACTCTCTAACAATATTTGCCGAAAATCAGTTATTAGCCCTAGAATATTAAAATCACATATGCTTATGGCACATACCTTCAGCTTTTTCCTGGGGTGTTTGCTGAGCCTTCATCGAGTACCGTAGGACTTGTGGAGACCTCTGAAGTTGAGTAATGAAGTCTCCCCTTTACACTTCCCGACAACCCGTAATATGATTACCGCAGCTTGATATTATCACTAGAAACACTATTCTATGATTCTCAAATAATTTGGAATCCATACTCCAAAAAAAAAAAAAACATGAAAGCAATGAAAATTACTTGGGCGTATGACCTTCCCACTTGACATTGTTCGCCGCTGGTGTTATGTCATTTATTATTCATGAAAACACTCACAGTTTATACTTCTATTACTATAGAACACTTATATATATCTACAGTCTTTATCCATAAGTTTCCTTCAGTAACAGTAGTTTATTGTCACTGTAGGCATTTAATTCCTATATCAGTAAAATACGTAGCATTCACTTTCTCATCCTGTATACTAGCGCTGAGAGTGAATGTCACTTTCACCTTCACTCTCATAACTCATAGTGTTCATACATGCTAGAGTGAAACTATCACTTTCATTACTCGTAATATATATTCCCGTACTGTTATAATGCTACTCATTTACATTTCTATTTACGTTCTGTATTTTATTTACATTATTTACATTTCTATTTTATTAACACTGTGCTAGGCAGTCACTTGCAGTAACTTATAAAGCTATTTTCCACTGTTCACTTGTATTTACATTCATTGCTTTCACTTGCTGTTTACACATTATTTACACATTATTTACAATTCCACTTTCACTGTTTTACTCACCAGAATGATCGTAGTCATTCTCTATCAATTGTCAGCCCTTTACCTCTTTCCAAACGACGTTTAGTTGGGGGGGTAGAGGTCACAGGGCCCTTTGCATGGGGCTAAAAAGCGGCGGTAGTTAGCAGGCGCGAATCCTATATACTTTCACTTTGAAAGACGACAGTAAACTGATATTGGTAGGCCGGGGTGGCCTACCTAGAGAGAATGCATTACTGCCAATGTCAGCCTCATGAGAGCTGCTAATATATAGCTGTGAAAAATAATTTGCAGGAAATCTAGACATTACATTATAAATTAGGTAGTTCCAGGTGAATGTAAATATCACTTAGGCTTCTCCCTTCCCTCCTTATATATATTTTTATTACAAGAAAAGATTATATGGCATATTTCAAGGGGAAATAAACAGCAAAAATTAGCAAACGAGTGCACATGAGGTGTTGTCAGGTGATAATTAGCCAATTCCAGGTGTATGGCACTATCACTTACCTTATTTCTTTTTTATATATATTATTTGGTATAAGAATAGGGGATAGGGCTCATTTCAATGGATGAAATCAGTGGAAAATTCCAGGGAAGATTTACTTAGTGTAGATTACAGTGTGGTGGCCTGCAATAATTAGGTAGTTCCAGGTGAATGTAAATATAACTTAGTCTTCTCCCTTTCTTATATATATTTTTATTACAAGAATAGATTTTATGGCATATTTCAAGGGGAAATAAACAGCGAAAATTAGTAAACGAGTGGACGTGAGGTGTTGTCAGGCGATAATTAGCCAATTCCAGGTGTGTGGCACTTTCACTTACCTTATTTCTTTTTTGTATATATCATTTGGTATAAGAATAACGCACGGGGCTTATTTCAATGGATGAAATCAGTGGAACATTCCAGGGAAGATTTACTTAGCGTAGCACAGCCGGGCAGGCGAGAGGAGAGGGTAATGGAGGGGAGGTAGGGAGGGGAGTCAAGAAAGGGGAAAAATGGCTAAATTGTCAACAATGGATGGGAGTACAGATGAGATTAGGAGTGCTGACTAGTGTTGGACATTGGCAGTACTGATAGATGATACAAGCCACCACTTGAAAGCCCAGACAAATTTAAAAAAACATAGAATCACAAAAGTGACACCCTGCGGTATGATCCCTTGCTCCCAAGCATCACAAAAGTGACGCCCCATGGTTAAGGGGTTAATGCAAGAAAGAAGGAACCAAAGGCCAGGAGCCCACAAACCGTTCCTTCCAAGAAGAAAAAACATTACAAAAGAGAACCAAATTCAAGATCCGTTCATTTTGACATGCTTGGACACACTGTGTTTGAGAGACTGGAAATTATAGGAAGCAGGATATACAGAGGGAGACAATTCCAGAGCTGACATGTTGCATAAATGAAGGACTGGGAGTATCAGTTAACCCTTTCATTAGAGAGTTGGACAGAAAAGGGATGAGAGTTTGTTGCTAGACGGGTGCTACACGACCGTCGTAGAGGTGGAGGGATGCAACCAGACAGTTCAGAGGAACAGTGACCATTGAAGTACCGATAGAAAAGTGATAAAGATGCAACAGCACGGCAAAGAGACAGGCTGAAGGGGACCAGTAAGAGGAGGAGAGTTAATGGGATGAAAAGCCTTTGACTCCACCCTATTGAGAAGAGCTGCATGTGGGGAGCCTCCCCAAACATGAGAGTTGTACTCCACACACGGGCAAAAAAAAAAAAAAGTGTATAAGGTCAACAACTGCGTGGAGGTAAAAGAAAGTACAGAGTCGCCTTAAGACGCCTAATCTCTTGGAAGCAGATTTTACAAGAGATGTAATATGATCTTTCCAAGATACGTCCCGAGTGAATGAAACCCCATGCATGTTCAAGGATGATGCAGGATTGAGCTGGATATTATTAAACATTACTGGGTACTCCTGTGGAAGATTATATTGGGTTGATAGGTGTAAGAACTGAGTCTTGATGCATTGAAAACAACCAGATTATTTTTACCCTAGTCAGAGATACAAGCCAAATCAGACATTAGGTGTGCCATAGCCTTCTCCCTTGTTTATCGAAGTTACTGCTGAGAAGGACGTTGTGGGAACCAAATGGAAAGGTGAAGGGTGTAATAATTAGCATAAGAGTGGATAGAGTTAGATGTACAACTTAGAAGGTCACTGATGAATAAAAGGAAGAGAGTTTGAGATAGTACAGAGCCCTGAGAAACACCACTGTTGATAGATCTAGGAGAAGAACGATGGCCATCTACAATAGCAGCTATAGAACGACCAGAAAGGAAGCTATACATGAAGGCACAGATAGAAGGATAGAAACTGTAAGAGGGTAGTTTGGAAATTAAAGATTTATGCCAGTCTCGATCGAAAGACCTTGAGATGTCAAGTGCAATGGCAAAGCTTTTGCCAAGTCCCAAAAGGAGGATAACTAGGAGTCTGAAAGGTAGGTCAGAGGATCGCCAGTGTAGCGTCCCTGTTGGAACCCATACTGATGATCAGAAAGAAAGTTGTGATAGTAAAGATGCCTTACATTTTTTCTGTTAAGATTTGATTCGAAAAATTTTGAGACACAGGACGTTAAATCTATTGGACGATAGTTACATCGTTGGGAATGGTCACTTCTCATTGGGACTGGCTGAATGAGAGCAAACTTCCAGCAAGAAGGAAAGGTACAAGTTGATAGACAAAGGCAAATGAGTTTAAGGATGTAAGAACAGAAGCACAGTTCTTGAGGACAATAGGAGGGACTCCATATGCCTTGTTAGTATTGAGGCCTGTGATGGCAGAAAATACATCAGCTGAAGAAATTGTAATGTCAGCCATGAGTAGTCAGAGTTGGGAAGTGATAGAGGAACAGCACTGGAATTGTCTAAGGTGGAACTGAAGGAGAACGTCTGAGCAAAGAGATCTCCTTTATCAGTAGAAGGAATAGCTACGGGGCCATCAGAGTAGAGAAGAGGAGAGAAGGATGATGAGGTAAAGTTGTTAGAACGTTTTTTAGCAAGGTGCCAGAAGGAGCAAGAATTCGAACTTGAGAGTTGAGAGCATTTAGTCTAGATGAAATTATTTTTAGCAGAGCCAAGAACAGACTTTGCAAGATTCTGGACAGAAATATAAAAGGATGTGGTTCAGGGGTGCGTTGACTCTGGTACCTTTTATAGGCCCTCTCCTTGTCGACAGCATTAGAACAAGCGTGATTAAACCAAGGCTTTCTTGCATTAGTCAAAGGATATGAGAAGGGAATGTATGCTTCCATGACCGAAAGAATAACCTCTGTAATGTCCAGGGCACACTCTGATGGCTCCAGGCCATGGAAGCAATAATCATTCTAGGGAAAATCAAAGAAGTACTGCCTGAGGGCTTCCTAATCCGCAGCTCCAAAATGCCAGAATCAACGTTTTTTGGAGGGTCCACAGGCAGTACCAGAGTGATAGGACAGGTTAAGGTAATAAGGATGTGATCAGAGGAGCCCATTGGAGAGGAAAGATTAACAGCGTAAGCAGAAGAATTAGATGTAAGGAAGAGGTCAAATATGTTGGAGCTTTTTCCAAGGGAGTCAGGGAAATGGGTAGGGTGCTGTACAAGCTGCTCTAGGTCATAAAGGATAGAAAAGATGCGGTCTTGTTCACCATGTGGATCAGTGAAAGGTGAGGAGAGCCTAATGTGGTGAACATTGAAACCTCCTAGAATGGAGATTTCAGAGATGGAGAGATGGATAGAATGTGTTCCATTGTAGAAGTAGGATAGTTGAAGAATTTTTCATAGTCAGTAGAATTAGGGAATATGTAAACAGTGCAAATATATTTAGTCAGAGAATGACAGGAGAGCCGAAGCCAGAGAGTAGAGAATTTAGAAGAATTAAATTCAGGAACACGAGAGCCAGATAAGTCATTGCGCACATATACACAACAACCACTTTTGACTTTGAAATGAGTATAGAGAAAGTAGGAGGATACAGAAAAGGGTTTGCCATCAGTTGCCTCAGACAACTGAGTCTCGGTTAAGAAGAGAAGGTGAGTTTTAGAGGAGGATAGGTGGTGCCCAACAGAGTGAAAGTTAGAGGAAAGGCTGGGAATGTTGCAGAAATGAAGAAGGAGTGAGTCAGACAGTGGTTCCAGGCATCTCACTGAGTCTGGGAGAGGGGCAGATGGTGGTTGCACACATGGTCTCCCCCCCCCCTTGGGGACTCCGAGGTTTGTTTGAATACCGCCATTTCTCTTTTTTTTTCTTTTTGAATTTTGAAAAGGAAGTGTATTGTGGATGTAGTTTGGTATTGACAGTTAGAGAAACCTGAATTGGAGAGCATGCTGGCCTACTCTCTGAATCAATGAAACACTGAAAAAGTTTAGCAAAGGGGGATGGTCATGAACTAGTCTCGAGGGCTAATGAAACGGGAGCTCCAGCTCTCCCTGTCATCAGCTTTCCTTCCACCTTGGGAGTACAGCCCTGCTCGACTGGTGCTACAGTCTACTCCTTTTGGTGTTACAGTCTACTGCTCATAATTATGGACTCCTGTTTCGTAAATTTCACAGATTTTTTTTTTATATATCTTGTCCTCTTAGCTCCATTTCCCGATCTGTGTCATTGAACTACCTCTTTTGGTCATAATAGTTGCCCCTTTTTTTTTTTCTTTTTTTTTTTAGCCTCTTTTTGTAATTTCCATTACCTGTAACTATATAGCAGGCTATCCTGAAATTATAATGGTCGCTTTTGCTGAATGGGGGGTGACAGATTGTATTGTCTACTGTATTTCATTTTCTCACCTAGTTAATATGAGATCTAATAATGAGGGATATTCTTGTCCTCTTTTTCTTGTGTGATCCTTTACATGTTGTGTTATAAAAAATTCCTTTATAAGAGCCAAAAGCTTTAGATCCCAACAACTTTCATGGCTTTTACATCTAGGGTATTCCAGTTTATATTTGTGTTAAATCTCCCGTTAGTATAATTCTTTCAGATTTTTCCTCCATTCTGTATAGTAGGGTTCTTACTCTCTGATTTGTTTTTTCTGCAAGGTCTTTATATTTACCTCTATCCTGTGTGTTTGTCTTGGGTGGCATATATAAATTTGACACAATTATTATCCCTTCTGATGTACTAATCTCTACTGCAACTAACTCTACTTGCGAGGGTATGTCTATCTCTATTTGTATTAATTGGAGTATTTTCTCTGTTATTATCATACCTTTTTTTTTTTTTTCTGTCTCTTCGCCAACTACTGTACTCATCCAGATTAAAAGAGTTGTTTGATATCCTTCAGGTTAATTTTGCTTCTGTTAGACAAATGGAGCACTGCATGCCACAAGGAGTTAAGTGCCATACCTGTTGAAACCTTTTTTTTTTTTTTTTTTACCAACTGCTCCCTCAAGCACTACCCTATGGCTGAGAAAAGTTGCTTTGCTCAATTCCAATTAGTGCAGTAAGGGTGGAAGTTTCATGTAAGAAGTGTGCTCCAAGCGACCATGTTGACACTTGGTCTGGGGTGTAGGTTCTGTTGTGCTCCACAAGGGGTAAAGTCCATTCGTATGTCATCCCACAGCAATGACCAGGCAGCCAAGCAGAACGTACTGTCACCCATGCATGGCCAAATAAAACCGCCAAGTTTCTCAAGGGTGGCGCCTTACCTGCTCAGTCTTAGCATCACTGTTATGCTACGTGTTCAGGAGCCAACTTCTTGCCCTCTGAATGTAAGCAACTGCTCTGGGGCTCCCTTTGAGACCGGGTCTAGAGCTTGCAACTAGAGGAACAGGGCAGAAAAACTCGGGTCAACCAACCTTAAGCGTATATTGCCTTAAAATCAACACAGTACTTAATACAGTCTTAACACAACACACTGTACAGATTAACCCATTGAGAGTGATAGGCCTCATTTGGGACTTATCAGAGTCGAAAGCGATAGGCCTCAAATGAGCGCGATTTTCAAAGACGTACCAAAACTGCACCAAGAGGAGTAGGTGGTTGAAATTTGTATGGGAAATAGGGCCAGGTGGCAGCTCTCGGTACCACCCACGCACTGCCCCACTCAGCCTCATATACGCTCAGAATATGCGCGTGCAGACACCATGGAGCACGCGCCTAAATTTTCCTCACTTTCCTCCTGTGATGCTGCCAACCCCAAACCAGGCTCTAGGGGATCTGTACAGAGAGAGAGAGAGAGAGAGAGAAAGAGAGACAGACAGACAGACAGACAGGAATGACAGACACAGCGTGGTCCCTTCCGAATGAGGAGAAAAGGAGTGACAGCCGTCCCACTTCTCTTTCTCATTGTCTATTCCCTCCCTCCTCTCTCGGAGATAGATAGATAGAGAAAGAGAGAGAGAGAGAGAGAATTAAAATCCGAAATGGCACAATGTGCGTCCCTTCATCCCTCTGAATGAATGAGTAACATCCCTGTTGTCTTCTTTCTCCATTCTCTTCATCCTCTCTCGGAGAGAGATAGAGATAGAGAGAGAGAGAGAGAGAGAGAGAGAGAGAGAGAGAGAAAGGGGATCTGTGCACACACACACACACACACACACACACACACACACGAGAGAGAGAGAGAGAGAGAGAGAAAGAGAGAGAGAGGGTTGATGATACAGTAATCACCTGATCCTTGCCCAAGGCCACGGCAAATATAGGCTGTTTTTCTTGGACAATGACATTCCTGAACCTCACTCACCGAGGGTGGTTGGTTGCTCGTACTACCGGGTGTTCACCTTCTGGCCATTTTATCTCACCACCACGTGACTTTGTGGTCATATATATATATATATATATATATATATATATATATATATATATATATTGCCAGATGCACGCGAACATATCCAAGACGATGACGTGTGTTTCATTCAGTTCTGTAAGACTCGAAATTTCGGCCGAATCGTCGCTTCCCAGCAGGTACCCAATGAACGATCGTCGTTCTCCACAGCTTAAATACACAATAAGACAGGAGGACTCCAGTTGTACTGCTGGGGATTTGGGCTAATCACAGGTGTTGTCCAGGTGTGGGAGGGGTCACGTCAGGTGTGCCTTCCGGCAGGAGGCACGGGACTACTGCCAGAGGCTGGGTCATCCAGAGTGGGCCCTTCCCTGGTGGGGCCTCGGTGAGAAGGTCAACCCTCGGGACTGGGTCCGAACAGGGCAAGCAGGCGCACCTGCTTGCTCCTGGTCCTGGAGGAGGACTGCTTGCCGATGAGGCTGGGGAGGCCACGCACCTGAGTCCTGGGGGCGCCCCTGGGTGACTGAGGGCTGCTCTCTCACTCAGATCGAGCCCCGTCAGGGGCTGCCTGCGGCGTCCCTTCCTTCGGGAGTCCGACAGTGAGGGGCGTCGTTGGGATGCTGCCTGCAGGGCATGGATTCCCAGATTCACCATTGGGCCTCACCAGATCTCCTCTAGCTGCAACTCCACTGGGGAACTGACTCTGTGGGGAGACACAGAAGGGTGTCTCACTTGGCCTCTGGATGGGTGAGGCAAGCAAGGGATGTCCTTCTTGAGGGATGTCACAGGGGTAGCTGATGAGGGACGTACGGTGGCCGATCCCTCCCCGGCGCGGATGGTGGCCATTGCCAATGTTCCACAAAACCCTGGGACAGCAGGTAAGGGCATACGGTGGCCGACCCTTCCCTGGTGCAGAAGGTGGCCATCACCGTGGTCCTGCTCCCTGCGGAGGTGGCAGACAAAGAACGAGCAGTGATTGACTCTTCCCCAGAGCGGACGGTGGCCATCGCCACGGTTCTGCCCTTTTCTGGGACCACAGCTGAGAGATGTAGGTGGCCTATCTCTACCCAGTGTGAACGGTGGCCGTCACTGAGGTGCTGCTCCCAGCGGAGGCTGCTGGTGAAGGGTGTATGGTGGCCGACCCTTCCCCGGCACAAACAGTGGCCATTGCCATGGTCCTGCTGGGAGAAGTAGCTGAGAGACATATGGTGACCGACTTCTCCCCAATGTGAACAGTGGCTGTCATCACAGTGCTACCTCGGAGTGTAGGAGTACAAGTCCCAACCCAATCCTGGCGAGCGTTGGCTCAGCTTTAGACTAGTCTGCAGGGACGGCGTTCTTCAGTCTGGCTCCATTGAGGGGAATAGGGGCGCAAGGTAGTGGGGGACATAGGCCTATCTGGCCTGGGCCTTTTGTGCGCCCTATGCATCTCCCTGTGGTCTCCTCTTGGAGTGGGTGTTGCGACACCCAGTCCGTGGTTCCTCCTTGGGGTGGGTGTTGCGCCAACCCGTCCGTGGTCTCCCGTTGGGGTGGGTTCAGTCACCTCTGCCGAACGCAAAGCACCCTAGGAACTTAGGCCTTGTCTCGGGTAACACTTTGCTCTACCATTTTCTTCCATATTACCCTTAAAGAACAGCTTACCTTCATCCTAGTATTGGACGAATATGATGTTTTATTGCTTTGAATAAGAAAAAAACAACAAAAATGGCTGCAAAACGCTCACAAAGTGTGACAAGCCACTTGCAAAATATATTTTTCTGCTGATAACGTAATGTTGACAGTGAAAATATTCATTCATTCATTGCCAGACGCCATGTATCCCAAACGGGGTGGCCAACGGCTTAGAGTTAATTGTTTTACAGGGAGGGGCACTAATCCTCCACCAACCTCACTTGACACGTAGGGATGCCAACAGCATCTGGTGTTCCCAGGCGGTCACCCATCCAAGTACTAACCAGACCCAACGTTGCTTAACTTCGCTGATCGGACGGGAAGCGGTGTACTCAACGTGGCTGCCAAATTTCTTAAATATTGCTCTTAAAGTACTCACATTTATGCACCTTATGTCCAAATTTTAGAAACTAAAACTTAAAAAACAGCATTTCCATGAAATATTTTATGTCACCAGAGTCTGAAGACGATTTGTGGAAAATTGTAAAAGTGTCACTTTGCCCCTTGTGGCGTCCAGGGCCTCAAATAATACAAGGCTAATTTTCCATGATATAGTCTTTCATATCTAAAAACTTGGATACCATTCCTTCTACATTTGAGTATATTTTATCTGTCTATTGCCAGACGCTTTAATCCTGTAAGGGGTAGCCACAAACAAATCGCCTCCATGTCGCTCTGTCCAACGCTATTTCACTGCCCTGCTCCGAGCTCACACCTCCCTCTCTCATATACCTCTCCACTCCATCCCTCCATATCATCCTTTGCATCCCTCTCCCTCTCTCTCCCTCCACCTCAGTTACATACACTCTCCTTGTCAGTTTTTCATTCTCCATCTTCTCCACATGACCAAACCATCTCAGTGTGTTCCTCCTAACGCTTCCTATCACATCCACATCCACACCACAATGCTCCATGACATCCTCATTCGTCAGTCTGTCTCTCCATGTGACTACACAGGCTCCTCTCAAAAAGCTCATTTCCACTGCTCTCACCCTTGACTTGTGTCCCTCCAATAAGGTCCAAGCTTCACTTCCATATGTTAGAGTTGCTATCACGATACTGTCGTGTAGTAACTTTTTCACTTCCATGCTCACTACCCTGTTTCTTATTACTGCTTTCAAGGAACCATCAACCTTTCTTCCTTGTTGTATCTTTTCAAGCATTTCACCCTCCAAACTTCCATCCTTACAGATTACACTACCCAAGTACTTAAATACACTCACATTTTCCATTTCCTCCTCATCCAACCTCACTGTACATTCACTGACTTCACTTCTCTCAAAGACCCTAACGTTACTCATTCCTTCATTGACCTTTATATTCTGTTTCTTATTCTCCCAAACTCATCCACCAAGCCTTGCAGCTCCCCTTCGTCTTCACTTAACAACACAGTATCATCGCAAACAACAGTACAGGGAGCTTCCAAACATTGCGCTCTCTCATTAGGACTGCTTCAACATTCACTGCCTTACCTTATATCTCTTTTATAACTTCATCCAGGTATAGATTAACAGCCATGGAGACATGACACATCCCTGTTTCAATCCAACCTTCAAATAGGAAATTTTACTCAGTTCACTATCCACATGCACTGCAGCCTTAGCACTCTCATGAATACTCTTCATGGCATTCAACAACTTCCCATTTACTCCATATACTCGTAATACTTTCTACAACCCTTGTCTATCCACCCTGTCATATGCTTTCTCCAAATCCATGAAGGCCGCATACAACTTCTTTCCCTTCTCTAGAAATGTTTCCACTAAAGATCTAAGAATGAATAATCTTCACAACCTCTTCCCTTCCTAAAACCTCCCTGTTCTTCTCCAACTAATTCCTCTGCTCTTTCCCTAACTCTGTCAAGAAGTGTCCTACCATACACTTTCCCTATTATTCTTGAAAAAGAAAGGCCGCCATGATTACCACATGCTTCTTTTTCCCCTTTTCTTTTGCACATGGGAATAATTATACCTGACTTCCAATCCTCCGGGACTCAACCTTCCTCCCATGCCAATATGCACATCTTCCACATCCATTCTATTACTCTCTCCCCCCCATGCTTCAGCATTTCACCATACACTCCATCAATTCCTGGGGCTTTCCCAATTTTGACTTTCTTCATTGCTTCCACAGCTTCTAACCTACTGATTTCTTCCTCTCTTTTCACATCCCTCTGTCTCATAGCCATTTCCCAGTCACTTACTCTTGCATTACTTTCATTCTTTATGTCCAAATATTCCTCTAAGTGTTCTCTTTACCTGCTCACTTTTTCTCCCTTCTCCACTAGTAATCTACCACTTTCCTTTCACTCCCCGACTAACTTCTTTGACACCTTGTCTAACTCTACCTCTTTCCAGAACCTTTTCTGACATTCCCTCCATTTTGCACTCAGATTCCTTCCAAATTCCCCATCCACTCTTTTCTTTCTCTCACTAATTTTTTCACCTCAATCTTCCTCTCCACATATAACTCTCTCTCTTCCGTCTCTCAACTTCTTCCATGCCCCTGTTTCTCATCCACTTACTATATGGTTTCTTCTTTAGTGCCACAGCCTGTCTCACCTCTCCATTCCACCATGCTGTTCCCTGCACTTCCTTTCGTCTACTCTTCACCCCACACACCACCTCACATGCTGCACAGATTTCTTCCGTTAATATCTTGCACACACTTTTCACATCCCCCATCTGCTCCAGTCCATATTTGCCCAGTTGCTCCTCCACATCCCTCTTATAATGTGCTTTATTTCCATCCTCTTGTAATCTTTCCACCCTCCTTGTATGCATTACTTACTCATTGTTTCTTCGGTTCACTTGGACCTTGATTCTCACCACCACCAAGTGGTGATGAGAAACCCCACCAACCTCTATAATTTTGCACTTGCATCCATTACACACCTTCTCTTCCAATCATCCACATACACATAATCAATCATTGCCTTTCGTTCATTCAGTACACCACCCACCCTTCTCATCACTCGCCACATATACCTATGGACTATTTTGTGCCTGAAGAGGTTATTGGCTACCACAAACCCCCTCCTGGCACAAATGTCCATTAAAGCACTGACATTCTCATTCATCTCTGTAGGCACACCCCACTCACCCACTACTCCATCTATCTTTACATTCCCTACTTTTCCATTAGTATCTCCAGTCAAAAACACTCCCATTCCTTTCAAACTTTTCCATGCATGCTTCCACATTTGTCCAGAACTCAACTCTCACTCTGCTTGTACGATCTTGCATTGCCACAGACACGCACACAATCATCCACATTTGTAGTCCAGCTTTCAATCTTACCTACACAATCCTTGCACCAACGGATCCATACTCTTTTATATTCTCTTTCAGTCTGTTACTCACAATACCCACTCCTTCTTTTGTCCCCTCATTCTCACCTACTCTCATGCATATACCTCATCCATACTCTCATTCTCTCACACTCTCATCTCTTCATTTAGTTTCAGTTAATCTACATACATCTACATTCGCACCTTCAAGCACCTGGACAATCTCTCTTTCACCTCATCATTTGCACCCCTTACATTCCATGTCACGATCCGTACCATGTCCTTTGTTCGGATCTTACTCATCACCTTTTGGTCAGACCTGGTCCGAGGCTTCTTGAGTACATTAAATTAGCCATATTGTTCACATATTTAACATTGGTTGAGTCTATTATCTTCCTCTTATTTAGTCCCTGCTGTTTATGTGCCAGTTTTTTACTTGCAATCTTACTTCACTAAAAAAAAAAAAAAAAAAAAAAATTACTTCTCAGTTCATCTGATCAACTTTCCTCTTTTTCTTTAGTAATCCCCATTCCTCTTGAGTTAGGCACCTTCTTATCCACACTTCTTTCTACTCCTCTGATTCCTTAAGTTTCTTAGCATTTATGATGCCTCTTCTACAGTGTTCACATCTTAGAAGGTTACTTTCAGAGGCTCTTGACCTGTTTCTCTCATATGACCCTTATCTTTTAAATTCCTGTACATCTTTCTAACAGATTACACATGATACTACTTTCAATATGTTCATTATATTTACCAACACTTTGTTATCTCTGGTGATTCTATTCCTTATTTCTTCTTCACCTTTGCCAGTGATGACTTTAGATCTGTTAATCCCAGTTGTTTCCTTTTATCAGTCTTGGGTTCCTCTTCATGATGTCTTTCATCTTCTCTTAATCCTTGTTTTTTAGATCTTGACTTGTTTTGGATACTTCTGCCCATGTATTTTGTACTTCCTCTGTGTAGTTTCTCATCATTTCATTTGCCTGAGTTATCTTCTCATCAATGTCTCTACTTTGCTATATCAGATCACCTAATTATAGCTTTATCATCACTGCACTCCTTCAAAACTCTTTTATGGCTGGCTACTGTATCTCCGAGTTCGTTCATTTTCTTCCTCAGAATGTCTACCTCAGCTTGTTGCTCACCTACTGGTGCATCTTTTCTATTAAATTCCTTTACCAGTTCCTCATTTTTTTTTTCCTTTAGTTGGTACAGTTCCTTCCTTACTTCATCCAATTCCAGTTTGAAAGATTCTTCCAGTTTGTTCACTGTCTCTGCTATATTCATAAATGTAACCAGTTCCACCAGGTCTGTGTGGTTATCATTTTGTTTTTTACTGTTTCCCTTCCTCTTGCCTAGTTGCACTTCTTGAAAGTACGCCATCTTATAGAAATATACTTTCTACTTACAGTTTATTATCTCCTTTCCGTCAGTGTTGGAATTTACCTGGGTCTCGTCTGTACCCAACACAGCGGCTGTCATCTGCTAACGCAGCAAACTCCTCAGGGCTCTGACTACTTGATATACTTCCTTTGGAAGTATATCAAGTGTGTGTGTGTGTGTGTGTGTGTTTTCCCGAAATATCTCTAAAAGTTGTGGAAGAATTTTCATCAAACCATAATGTAATGGCAATTATGTGAATGGGTAGAAGTTATTAACTTTTGGTTAGGATTTGATCAAAGGTGCCCGATTACCATCCGCCATACATCAAACTGTATTTTGTCCAATATCTCACCAATGGACAGATATATTTTCTTAAAATTAAGTTTGTAGGTAGCTTGTACCTTAGCTTAGATATTTTGGTGGTGAATAGCATTTGGCCTCCGAATGCTTTTCTTTTTCATTTCATTAAAAGTTTAAACAGGCTTCATGAGATTTCTAACTTAACCCAGTAGAAACCATTGTCACCCTCGGGTAACAGTTTGGCGCATTTTCAAAACATAAATAAAGAGGGAACCCGTGATTGGGTCCTATGATCTTTGAGACTATGACCTGATAGATGAATGGCAGTATATTAAGAACCTTCCTCACAAAATCCCACCTGCAACAACTCAGAGTTTTGAAGGGTTAAGTGCAGTGGTAGAGAATGTAACCCCTCTTTCATGACATTCTTTAGAAGCTGCAGCAAAATTCTGTTATCATTTGTGTGAAGATAACCTGCCATGCCTCGTCCTTTAATAGTTGTTCCGCATTGGAACTGTTGAGGTGTTTGAGGAAATTGGGAGGAACTTCAACAGCTCGTGTCTGAGTTTCACCTTCTGAGGTTGCCTTCAGGACACTATTTTCAGAGACAAGACTCTTCCTGCTCTAAGAGGATATACATTTCTCCATTCACCAGCTATTATGTACTGTGGTACTCGAGGTGGCTGTCCTCTACTTTGCTGTACCATCTGGTCTCTCCTTCAGGCTGTGGCTGTTCAATTACACCTGGGGAGGAGTTACAGTACATATTCTGTTTTCTTTATCTACTCCCCCCCCTCCATGCCCCTCTGTGTCTTGACTGCTTCATTCGTCACCATCCTTGGCCATTTGTTTTACGCGACGTAAATGGGCGTCATGCGTTGTGGGTGAAACTATATGTAACACTTTTGGTGATCTCATGGCAACTTTGGCTGAAGATTTGGATCTGGTTCCTCTGGGCACGGGACACCCGACGCATTTCATGTTCAAACTGGTATTCTATATGTTATTGATCTTACATTGGTATCCCGTGATTCTTCGCTGAACTTTTCATGTGAAATTTTGTTTTACTTGAATGGTATTGATCATTACTTTATTGTGGTTAAAGCATGCAACTCAGTGCTGGTGAAGCATGTCTCTCCCTTGTGTTTGGGTTTGGGTGACTTAGGAGAGTTTGCAGAACACTGTAGTCTCGACTGTAGTGTTCGCAGCTTTCAAAGCGCTGATGATGCAGAACAGTATTTCATAACTACTGTATATCAGGCTGGCCTTTCCTCAGTTCCACGAACGTCTGGAAAGTTTTGCAGGTGACCTGTGCCTTGGTGGGATGAGGAGTGTGCTTTAGGTAGGTGTGTCCACAAAGCTGCTTGTAGGAACCTTAGGAGAAATACTGATGTCTTCTTTTAAATTCAGTTTAGGAAAGTCCGTGCTTGTTATCAGTGAGTTCTGAAGACCTCGCATCAAACCTGGAGAACCTATGTCTCCTCAGCCACCTTATCCACTCCTTTACCATTGGTCTGGAAGAAGGTGATGAAAATAACGGGGAAGTTATCACCTTTTCCTCCCTTGGTGCTTAAAATTCAGGGATCTTCTTTATCCAACTCCTCTGAAGTAGCTTCAGCCCTGACAGAGCAATTACAATGATTTTCGTTCAGATCTCCACAAGCTATTTAGCTTGTTCCGGCGTCAACAGCAAAGGTTAGGTATTTCTTTTCTGTATAGTGAATGGGAACCTTATGTTTTCTTTGCCATCTATGAACTCAGGGATGCTCTCCAGCAGTGTAACGACTCTGCTCTTCGGCCTAATGACATTCCTTATGCTATGATTTACCATTTGTTACGATTCTCTGTTTATTATTAGAAATTTATAAGAGGATAAGAGATGAAAATAAAGTATCCATAGATTGGGGGATGGGTTTGGTTCTTCCATTTCCTAAGCCACTTAAAATCTATTTTTTTAATGAGTCTAACTATAGTTCCATTTGTTTCACATCTTCTGTATGCTGACAGTTTGAGAATATGGTTAGTGGGAGGGTAGTTCAGTACCTAAAGATGTTTTCTTATTTCTGTCACAAAGAGGGTTTCATTGGATGAGATGGACATTGGATTACCTAATCGGATCTGAGTCAGCAGTCTGTGAGACTTTTACATCTGGACATCTTCTTCGGAGCTTTGTTCCTTGACCTGGAAAAGGCATATGATATGGCATGGCACCATGGCATTCTGAATTAACTTCACAGTTTGGGGTTGCATGGCCACCTGCCATTGTTCCTTAGTGGCTTCTAGTTGAACCGCAGATTTCAGGTCCATGTGCTCTCCTCACTCTGTCCTACGAGTTCAAGTGGAAGGTGTACCACAGAGGAGTGTGCTAGGTGTTCCTTTACTTGCTGTTGGCATCAATGACATGGTTGATTCCCTGCCACAGAGGGTGTCTACTTCCTTTTATGTGGATGACCTTGTGATATGTTTGCTGGTTCCTAGATGTGCCTGTTGAGAGGAGGATGCACCTGGTGCTGGAAAGGGTCGCCAGATGGGCAGCCTGCAGATATTTCCATTTTTCTTCAAGCATGAGTGTAGCAATCCACTTTTATAGATTAAAGGAGTTGGTGCCTGCTACAGTGCATGGAGAAGACTAAGCTTCTATATTATACCCGATTCCTAGGTTGTGGAGGCTGATGTTCCTTCCTTTTGCTGGAATCGTGTAAGATATATTCCAGAGTCATTGCTGTTTGTGTATCATGGCAGTCATTTTTTCATTATCATGTTTCTCATCCTCGCACTCCACATTCCTTTGGGTACAGGGTCAGGCAGATTATGGGGGATTTACATGTCACTGCATAGCCTATCTGCCCTACTGGGCAACAAAGAATCGCGCCATGGTACCTTCCTGAGGTGCAGGTGTGCAGGGATTTTTAAGATACTACATCATCTCTCTCTTCTGGCGCTTCATCAGCCATCATCTATTTTTGGAACATTCGTCCATTCACAGAGGAACCCTCCCTGTATATAAAGATGTTTTAAAGTCAATAAATGTTTCTCATCCTCGCACTCCACATCCTTTGTGTACTGGGTTAGGCCGATTATGGGAGATTTCGGTTTCTCTGGAGTGTATCTGCTTCTCTCCTGTTCCCCAAAATCGCTCCATGGTGCCTTCCTGAGGTGCACATGTGCATGGATTCTGAGGTTACAGTCTTCTGCTTCTTCTCGGGCTCTCCATCAGCTGTTTATGAACATTCGTCAGTTCACAGGAAAACTGTCCTTGTATATACAGATGATTCAGAGTCAGACACTGGCATCGGGTCTGGGGTGAATTTCACAGATTTTGTAAGGGTAGGATTTCTTCTGAATTCCACTATTTTATCATCAGAAAATAAATCAGCTCATCCCCTGTCCTTGCTTCTCTCGAGTAAGGCAAGGGTTCATGAGCATGTCAGTGTGGACGGCAATGACATGGCAGATGCATTAACAAAATCCACTTCTTCTCGATGACACCTGCCAAGTACCCCCTTCCTGCTTCCAATATGACACCATACTTGAAGTATGATTCTAATCTGCTGGCAGAGTGTGTGGGATGCTGTTGTTAATAATAAATTAAGGGATGTTAATCAGAGGGTAATAGTAGTCCCCTCCATGTCTTAGCGACTGGAGGTGGCTGTTGCCCAGCCATGCATTGGGCACTCATGGCTTAGTCATGGGTTCCTAATGTGTGGTTGGGCTCAACCGTATTGTGATGATTGCTTTGCTTCCCTTACTGTCTGTCACATGCTCGACCTGTGTCCGAGTCTGGGGGATCTGCGGTGGATGTTTCTCCAAAGGCACAGCAGGACTGATGGTGCCTATTCTCATACGTGGAGGAGCCTCTGGCTATCTGATTGATATTTTGTTCTTAAGGATGTGAACTTCTTACATCTTTTATAGTTGACTGATGATTTAGTTACTTTGTTGCCAATTTTTATCCATTTTTGAGGTATCGATTTTGTTTTAGTACACACGATTTAACGTTCATTTGCCAACGTGTAATCGAGCTGTTGCAGCGCCACAGTTTCTATTTCCAATAATTCAGTTCATTTCTCTTGTCTTCTACGAAAATTTTTATTCATCTCAGGATATAACTCATCGAAGACTTGGAATTAGTGATGACTAGTTCACTACTAGGGACTTATCCGCAACAGGGTAAAAGTGCTTGGAGGCTGCAAAAATAGAATATGTAAGACATCATCCTTGTGAAATTAATAACTTCTTTAGTACAATGAAATGTTTAAAAGTATTGCTATCCGCAGTTGTTGTTACTCAGATATGGAGTGATTTCGTGTGAAAAACATATTAAGCCAAAAGATTAAATTCTCTTACCCACCTGTGATATAATCCTCAGAAATTTATCAATCTGAGGTGTGTAGGGGGCATCATGAGGCACTGGCCAGGCTACCGCAACCTGTAGCAACTTTTCCTTGCCTAGATAGAAGGGGGAAGTGCCGTCTAGTTTAGCAAAGTTCCGGTATGTTAACACCTGCAGGTTCAGAGGGCTACTAATATGTGCACTCCTGAAATAAATACAAAAATACTGAATTGTAATAATTCACCCAAACGCTTTCCCCACCTAGAAATAGCATGAGTTGGACAAATAAGGACGGGTTATTCGATACTGGAAGAGTAATGAATAGCATGCCCAATAAAATGAGCCACATATCATCCGTACATCATTCAGTTCTCTGGAATCCTGGCGCCTCGCCACATACCAAACCATCTACACGTTTTTGCTCCTTCAAAATCAGCTGCCAAATTGCTTTTCAACTGACTGTTAAAATAAAATTGTTCCACATAAATTTGTTCCACTCAGAATACAAACAAGATACGTAAAATCCATCCTGGACAATTTACTAACAAACAAAGCTCCAGGCCCAGATTGAAATCTTCCAATTGTTTTGAAAAAGAGCTCCCCAGAACTTGCTTATGTTCTAGCTAAATTATTCATGCTATGCTCACGTACTTCTTCATTCCCTAATTCTTGGAAAAAAGCCAATACCAACCCAGTTCTGAAGAAAGGAAGTTCCTCTGACCCCTCCAATATCTATCATGTCTTCTCTTGGTAAAGTATTTGAAATTGCAATGAATAAAAACATAGTTAAACATATTGAATTCAACAATCTAATTAGTGATAGGCAGTATGATTTTCGCCACGAAAGATCCACTACTGATATACTCAGTCTCCTGACTCACACCATCCACCAATCAGCTGACCAACATGGAGATACTGATGCAGTAGCTTTTGATATTTCTAAAGCTTTTGACAGTGTGTGGCACCATTCCCTGCAATCCAAACTCCCTTGCGATGGACTAACATCTTTTGTTCCTCTGATTTCCTCATATGTCAGCTACAGAAATATGAAAGTAGATGTTGTATATTCAAATATCACTCAATGACCAACGGCATGCCAAAAGGATCAGTTCTGGCTCAAACACTATTCTTAATTCATACTAATGATCTTTTATATGTCACCCATAATCAATTCATTCATGTGCAGTTGACTCAACACTTCACAGTTCATTCACACTTAAACATCCATTCACAAACTTTATTATGTCTAACTTACAACTCAGTACGGCCATCTCCAAAAATCAAGACTTATCTAGGATCACTGAATGGGGGCAAAATAACCTTGTCTCATTTAATGCTAGTAAAACCAAATATACACAGTTTACTAATAGACAGATATTGCCAGATTTCTACACTATCTATAATGCTATTAATATTCCCATCTTCAAAAGTACTGAAATTCTCGGTGTCTCACTTATAAATGCCCTCAGATGGACCTCTCATGTCAGATCACTTGCTAAAACTGCCTAAGAGAAACTTGGATTATTGTACAGAGTCCGCAACTTCTTCACTGACCAGCAGTTAGCTATAATTTATAAGAGTCGTGTATGCTCTCAGCCTGAATACTGCTGACCCTTGTGGAATGGATGTGGAGAGGTTGCACTAAAACAACTAGACAAAATTCAAAACAAAGCTGTTGGAATTATTAATAACCCTGCTATTATATATAAACTACCTCCCCTTCGAGTAGGAATGAATGATGCCTCCCTTGCATTATTTTAGAGATATTTTTATGGCAAATGCTCAGGCGAAGTTGCGTCCATTGTGCCACCTCTCTCATACCTTGCCTCGTGCTACATGGGCATCTGGTAGCACTCATGACTGGATTGTCACATAGCCATAATGCAGAACATCTTCCTATCAGAATTCTTGTATTCATAGAACTGCATCTCTCTGGAACTCGCTTCCCCGGAGTTGTTTCCCCCAATACTTCAACCTACAGCTGTTCAAGTCCAAGTGTTACAAATATTTTATGAATGGAGGACGAAGTAATCTGGTGTATGGATTTTTTTTTTTATTAATTTCTTTTCCTTCCTCTGTTCTGTTATTTAAAAAAAATGAAAGATAATAAAACGAAAATTATATATAAATAAACAACTGTATGTCCTCCATGCTAGTAACCCACTTCTGTGAGGAAGGACATAAATAATGGTTCATTTAGGCTCATACCAGTAAATATTTTTTTTTTTCTGAGAGAAATATGCACGATGAAAGGATTACACAACTGCTGTACAACATCTCACTTTTCTTTTCTTTTTTTAATCTTCCTTTTCAGTCTCTTAATTCCTTTACTTGAAGGACGCATTTCCTATTTGGTCCTGCATAAAGTCAGATCACAGTATTCAGCCTGATAAGAAATACTGAAGCTTGTATCTGGCTTTTCATCATCAAAAGGTCTTCAATATAGTCGTGTGGGGATAGTAAGATGATAACATAAGATGTATATTGAACAGATGTAGTATGAAAACTATCCTGAACAGTGGCGATTTAGTCCATGGTATCTTAGTTTAGAAGTTTCTGTCACTATACCACTGAATATTTTAGTACAAAGGGAAAAAAATCCATTGTAAACACGTTGTATTTTCTCTCTGTAATGAAAGACAATACTCTAAGTTCACCCTGAATGACATGTAACAGACTTAGTTCATATAGAAGGGGTCACTCTTCAAACAGCCATTGTGGCCCGTATTATCGCTGGCTAAGAAAACTCCTTAACATCATTGCTTAAGCAATTTATTATGCTTATTATGCCTTACTGTTATAATCAGTGTTATATAAATCCTTCACACTTCGCTGTGCTCTGCATAAATAACGTACAAAAAGATATTAACTAGCCACATCCAAAAGTAAATCTCTATGGACAAGGTGCTAGGGAGCTTTCTTACCCAACAAGAATACAGGCCTATGTCTAAGAGATGCAGTGCTTTGGGGAACAGACTAAACTTAAAACAAGTACTTTTTCATTCCAGAAAATTGTATCTGTGTGTTTACATGCATTTTCTTCTTAAACTCTAGGAACAGTATATTAAAGTTTTGGAGACTCAGAGCCATAGGCAAAAATGTATTTACAATGTACTGTGAAAAATTACAAACATGAGAAAACAGATATTCATAAGGTTTGCTCAGTTATAGTTATAATTTGTGTTCCTCCAGCTTTATTTGTTCTCAAACTATTGCCATGACTCTTTGTGAGGTCATAAATATCAGACAAATTATCACCATACAGAATTATAGTTTGTCTTCTCCGGATAATAAGTAATTGTTTTAAGTAATTACATCACATGGAAGCCACTGCTATAAATGGTCGAGAATAAATACAGTCGACAAAAGCACTAGAGAGACCCCTACATTCTACTGTTACCTTTAGTCCGGTGACATTTGACTTTTCATCCATGCTATCTCCAAGCAATGTCATTTAGGTCTGGGGAGATTTTTCAAACAGGTTAGGACAGATCAGGCATCCATTTACCCTTCATAACAAGAGATCTGCCTAAAGGTGAACAGTGTCACCTGAGGAAACATGAATAAAAAAAACAAAAGCATTCGAGGGCCAAATGCTAATTGCCTGCCAAAGTATGTCGGAGAAGGGAACAAATTACCTAAAAAAATGAATATGTTGAAAATTTACAATACTCTACGGAATTCAGTCACCACACCGCAAAAATCCAATCAATATTGTTAACCCATTAACTGCAGCATTAGGTTTTGTGGTCCATCCCCCTATGCACAAAAAAACAGATTTTTTTTTTCCTCAATAATCATTTTTGCTCTTATAAATGAAATAGTGTATGGAGAAGAATAGGAAAACCAAATATGAGTTCATTATTTACCTTAGTTTGGCCATGGTACGCTATTTATTGACATTTGGATGAAAAACGTAGCGCACCTTAAAAAAAAAAAAAAAAAAGCTTGATCATATGCTGTACATAGCAGTCACACGCTATTCTTCATATGATGTACGTAGCAGTCACACGCTATTCTTCATATGATGTACGTAGCAGCTATCAGGTTCAGAAGCATGATTTGCCAGTTAGGTATTGCTAGAGAATTCTCAATGTTTCCCGATATTTACTGTAGGTTCCGGTACGAGTCAGAGCTGCCAGTTTGCCTACTGTTTGTGAGCATAGTTGTATCGTAAGTTATGCATTAATTTTTGTGCTCTTTTTCTTTAAAAATGTTTTAGTTATGTGACTGTTAAATTATGCAGTTCAATTTAAGTTTGTGTGCTAAATAATTTATAGTGTTATGTACTGCAAGAAACCTTGCATGTTTTTGGTTGTCTCTGAGTTAGTAACTGTGCTTTCTCTCTAGAATACACGAGGACTGTGGAAAAGTAGATCATTCTTGATCAATGCAAACTTATAAAAGGATGGCTAAGATATTAGTTCAGGTTTAGATGGTGTTCAGTTCAGTTTGAGTGTGGTGCAGTGTCAGTGCATTGTTATATAATTTGTATAATTTCGGAACTTGTGAAAACAGTGAAGTGTTGTCAAGCATTAAGTGTAACTGCAGTCAGTAAAGTCTGTATAGCTCCAGTGCTTGCGGGAATAGTGAAGTGAAGTTGGAAAGCATTAAGTGTAATTATTTGGAAAATAAAGACTGAACTTAAGAAGCCAGTGTTTATTCACCATGCCTGAGCTGATCTTGTGTACAGTACTGTACACCTAAGGCTGACCATAGGAAGAACAACTCACTGGGCAACATCTTTCCTGTACTGTACTACTGTACTACTGCTGTTGGAGCCTGTGGCAGTGTGGGGTGGGGACATAACACTGGTGTCAGAAGTGTGGATTATTTAGGGTTGCAGTGAGGCTAACCTTCAACATGGAAGCAGAAGGTGTCCAGACAAGAGGCCAAGCTAGGCAGAAGAGGCATCACTGGGTGCAATTTTGAAACTACTACAAGCACAAAGTGTCCAATTACAAGCACAAAGTCTACAACTACAAGAACAATTACAGGACAAAGTGTAAAACTGAGGGCACAGAGTGAAAACTAGAGGCACAATGTGAAGAACAAAAGAACAATTACAGGTCCAAAGTGAAGAACAGAAAGAGCTAAGAAACGAAATCAAAGAACAAATGCAAGCTCAGAATGAAGAACAGAATGAACAATAAGAACTGCTTCAAGAGGCATTACAGGAGCAACAGAGGGAAGTACAACTGAGGGTGCAAGGACAGCTACATGCATTCATGGGGGAAATGAAGGAGGAACAGCAATAGCTTAACCCGTCATGTCCCGAGGTTTTCTGCACCTCCGACATCCCCCAGTCCCGAGGTATTTTGGATTTTTTTTTTTTTTTGGCTAAAACCTTCGCTTTTGGTGAGAAACATCGAAAATTCATAGAGAAATCGCTCACCTGAGGTTTAAAATACCCAATCCAGGTAGGAGTTCCTCCTTACCTAACAGGGTTTTCTACCATGCTGGCACCAAAGAAAACGAGTTCTATTGGAGGGTAACTATTTTATCCACTCATAAACGGTATTTATTTATTTACTTGGTACGAATGTATATGTAGTATGAGAGTATATTGGTTATCAAGCAGTAATAAAGGCATTATAAGCATTGTTTCATTCACTAACTAATCACCATACCTGACCTTTTTTTGCCACATTACCTGATCATTATTTCTGACTGTTTCTTCTTCTAATGCTATGTAAACATTGTCCTCCACATTGTCATCGATTGGGGAATCACTCTGGCCCTGAATATCTTTACTAGCCAGGTCACTGGTAACAGGTCCTTTGCCAAGACAATGGCGTGAGGGGGGGAGGGGGGGAGGGTATGCGGTGTAAGGCATTGTCCCTGCTTGGCATCCTGTAGAGGAATAGAGGAAGGTGTCCCGTGTATACATACGAAAAATCACGCGCGATAATTGAAAATTGTGCAAATTAGGGACCTTGCAATTGCACGATGTACTGGTACGTCGCCGGGACTGGCAAATGCAAATCATTGCAACGTACCCATACGTCGACGGGACGGGGCGGGTTAAGGAGTAAATAGATGCCAAGCTAGAGCAACAGAATTATGAGGTAAGCAATAATATGATGGAATGTAAACAGCATGTAGACAACAAGGTAAAGATTAGTGAGGGAATAGTGGCAGAGTGCGGATAGCAAGCAGATAATCAGTTGAAGCATGTAGTTGACCATGTGAAAATAATTAGTGAGACAATTGATGTTGTAGAGAAATACTTCACTGCTGAGCCTCAGGTTAGTGTACAGGGAGCATATGAAAGGAATGGACAGTATATAGTGAATCTTGATGGATCCCAGGCATCTAAATGCAGCATTACAGGGTTAAGTAATCAGAATGCAGAAATTTTAAGTCCTGGCCTTAATTATGATGCCCCAGTTTTTAGACTCAAACCCGTGATGTGCATGGCTATAATGAGGCGCCAATTAAAAAGAAACCTCAGGAATCTGACGGTAGAGTCTCTTGGGAAGCTTACCGTGCAAAAGTCTGAGTTACTTGCGGATCAGAATGGTTAGGATGATAGGCAGAGGGCTGTGCAGCTTGCTACTAGCCTTAACCCCTAAAACGCGGATCGTCGCATTTGCGACGGTCGGCCCAAAGGGCAGAACGGCAGATCGTCGCGTTTGCGATTTGAGTTAATTTTGAATAACCGCAAGCAAGCAGGCTCCAGCTGGTATTGTCTATCAGTCCTGCCACCCGTGAGCTACGTTTAGCACACTTGACCTTTGTACTACTGACCTCGGTTGTTGCCAAGTATCATTTTTTTTACCCACCGACGCACCGATGCGCGACCCTCCCTCGTCGTGCGATATGGCAACACGCGGACAGCTGATACGTGTCAATCTGCACCGTCATCTCGCAAGCACTTTTTGCTATTGGGAAATGCTTGTTTCCCCAGTTGTCACACTGTCATTTTTTCGTGCGGTTTGCCCCAGAATAGCGTCAGTCCACGCAAATCTGCCACGGTGACACCATGTCGAACTCGAGCTCTTCCGAGTCTGTGCCTTCTAGCCCTCCGAAAAAGGGTTTTGTGACCTCAACCCCCTTCAAAACCTTACCAGGAACTACTAAGGGCCTAAGTGACTCTGCAATAGCCTCAGAACTTTTGAAAGCCTCAATGGACTATGGCAGTGAAGTCGGCGTGTGGTCGAGCCTGGCTGAGTCTGACACACAATCCAGTGCAGAGTCCGGGCCAGAAGTGATTGTTTCTGTGCCGGAGGAGAGTGTGTCAGTGCCCAGCACCTCAGCAGGGAAGGCTCCTGTGAGAAGGGGCCTCGAGTATGGGAAGGGGGAAAAACGGAAAGGGAGCGGTGACCCCAGCTCACCGCCATTGTCCCCTACGCCACGTCACGCCACCGCAAGCCCGCCACGTACTCCCAGCCCTGTTCTCTCGTCCTCCTCCTCTGCTGCCCTGTCTCCTGAGTCGTTGGAGTCTCCTTCACCACCTCGAAAGAGAAGTAAACGTGCAACATTACGTTCGAGAGGTTTTCGTAGGCCTAGTGTTCGTGTTGGTAGAGCAAAAACTTTGTCCCCTAGTATAAGGCTAGCTCGTAGGGAGGGAACTCGCACTATGCAACTCGGCAGTCACGCCACCGTGAGTGACCTTGAGCCCAGTGATAATGTCCCCACCACCACCACCACCACCACAACACCAACACGACCTGGGATAGCCTCTGCCTCACATACTGTTGCACCGCCTGCCTCACCCACTCCCACCCGACCTGCCTCACCCCCCGCCGCCCCAAGCACCTCCCAGCCTAGGCAGGGAACGCTGGATGCCTTCGTGTGGTCAGAGGGATCAGATTTTGTGCCAGAGGATCTGCCCTTTGACGACAGTGGGTGTGGACTTCAGGCTGACTTCCCTGTGGACGAGGATGGTGAATGCCTTGACTACCTGTTGTCCTTCCTTGATGACGAGGTTATGGAGCACATCTGTACCGAGACAAACAGGTACGAGGGGCAATGTGCTCCAGTTCGCGAAGGAGAAGGTGAGGCGGCCACGCCATCCACGTCGCGGATGGCAGCATGGGTGCCTCTTACGATCTGCGAACTTTTTGTATTTATTGGATTGATGTTGCTAATGCCGCACAACTGGAAACACAAGTTAGAAGAATACTGGACTTCCGACGAGCTGTGCCCAACACCCATTTTCAATAAATACATGAGCCGCGATCGTTTTAGGCAGCTGATGACTTACCTTCACTTCGCGAACAATGATGAGCCTTCCCAAACTGACCCATTATGGAAAGTGAGGGGAATCCTGAACATGATCAAGGATAAGTTTACGAGGTTCCTGCGCCCTTTCAAGAAAGTCGTGATTGACGAGTCCTTGGTATTGTTCAGGGGCCGTCTTCGGTTCGTCCAGTACATTCCAAGCAAACGCCACAGCTTTGGAATCAAGTTTTTCGTGCTGTGCGACTGCAAGACGGGGTTCATCCTTGACTTCGTCATTTACACCGCCAGCAATGTCGATTTGGATAAGACTGACCCCCTTGGATTCTCTGGTTCTGTGGTGAAAGTGCTTTTGGAAAAGTACTTTGGCGAGAATCATGTCCTGTATACGGACAATTACTATACCGCTCCTAAACTCGCCAAGTACCTTTCTGAACACGGCGTCGGCTCCTGTGGCACTGTCAGAAGCAAAAGGGCACATTACCCTGCCTTCCCCGAGGCTGAAAAGTCAAAGCGGGGAGACGTGCACCTGAAGAAATCTGACAAGATGCTTGCGATCAGGTGGCATGATAAGAGAGTCGTGAACATGCTCACCACAGTACACAAGGGGGAAATGCTGGCAACAGGGAAGGTCGACAGAAGGACTGGCGAGCCTGTGATGAAGCCTGATGCTGTCATTGACTATAACGTCAATATGCGGCTGGTGGACAAGTCTGATATGATGATTGGAGAGACTGACTGCCTGAGGAAAAATCGTCGTTGGTACAGGAAGGTGTTCTTGCACTTGATTGATATGTGCATGTTGAACGCCTTCATCCTGTATAAAATCAAGAACAGGAAGCCAGCCAACTACTCTCCCAGACGATTTTCCAAGACTTGTGTCTACCAGCTGCTTCAGCGTTACGGCCAGGTTCTTTCTACAGGTCCCAAACGCCACCCTCACACACCTCCAGACCGCCTACAGTGTATGGCCTACCTTCAGCGACACCGCCTGGAGCCACTGCCAGCCACTGCAAAGAGGGGGAAAGCACTGAGGAGGTGTCATGTGTGCAGCCACACTACCAGGCAGGACAGAACCTTTAGGCGCACCTCCTTGCAGTGCAAAGAGTGCAAAGTTCCCCTCTGTGCTTACCCGTGTTTCTTTGACTACCACAGCCTAAGTAGATTTTGAAAATAAGGGTAAGATTCTTTGAAATAATACTGAGAGTGACAGTGATAATATTGTTTAGTTTTCTTTTACGTGCTGACAGTGACAGCCTGATGAGTGTAAATTAGTGTATGTACTTGTAAAAGCACTGACAGTGACAGTGTTTTTTGGTGTAAATAATTGTACATAGTAATAATATAAGTATTGCGAGTGACAGTCACTCCAGTGTAAGAAGATGAAAGCATATTTTCCTATTCTGTGTTCTGACAGTGACAGTTTGTTGTGTAGAAAATATTATTTTTATAACACTGGACAGTGACACTGATGAATAAGGCAAAAAAAAGAACAGATACAGTGAAAGTGAGCGATAGAAATGAAGTGCGAGTGGCCGACAGGAGCGAGAATAAAGTGCCTGCCGTAAGGCTGAATAAACTCGCGCCGCGGTGGTCTTCCTCAGTCCCAATCCACAATACTGGCAGTGACAGTGATTTTTATGGCCGTAATAGTGACAGGCAAACGTTTGCGAAGTCCTATGATGAAAAAAAATGTAGTATACGTGTTTTTTGCCGAGAAAAGGCAAATGTGACAATAGTGACGGGAAGATCGCCACCGTGCTGTATGTCGGCCGTGCGCTCCGTTCATTTTAGCCTTATTTTCAGTGCTTATTTACAAATACGGATTCCAAACAACCTGTACGTTGTTGTATAAAGTGTACTGTGACAGATTGAGGCTGTGGTAGAAAGAAAACCGGGTTTCTGGAGGTGTGAGAGTGAAGACTTTGTTACCCAACTTTGCAAGTCTTCACAAGTCCTTTGGTAGTCAACGAAGGCTCAACATGTAACTCAGGAGAAAGCTGAATGTAAGTACTATATGCCATAAAAATTTTAATGCTCTAGGGTTAATCTATGATTTTTGGCAAATATTTTCCCACAGGTACTCAGACCCCGCTACAACCGCGCCACAGCGGGGGGATCGCCCGTACACAGCCGCGTTTTAGGGGTTAATGGTGCCACAGTGGAAATTGTGGCCCAGATGTCGGTGATGGAGAGGAACAGTTATCATTCCCAAGTAGAAGTGCTGGAGTGCAGATATGGAGCCATGTACAAGACTGAGGTTTACAGAGCAAGATTCCAGAGCCAATTATAGGCTCGAGGAGAATCCCTACAGCAGCTTGCTCATGACCTGGAGAATATGGCATACCAGGCATACCCTGGAGCAGCACCTAACTTATTGGCTATTCTACTAGGGGACCAGTTCATAGATGCTCATGATAGTGCAGAGTTGAAACTGCAAGTGAAGCAGGCACAGCCAAGAAGAATGCAAAAAGCACTAGCCAGGGCTCAAGAGTTTGAGTCCTATGTCAGGACCAGTACATCCACTTTTCAGACAGGTCGTAGTGCAGGATTCAAGGCATGAAAGGGGCAAGCATGTGAAAAGGAAAAATTTGAGGGAAGGTGTTGGTACTGTGAAAAGCCAGGACACAGAAAAGAGGACTCCCACAAGTGGAAGAGGGAACAGAAGACTGGAGGAGGCTGCTGGTTCTGCACGAAGTCAGGGCACAAGAAGGAGGATTGTCACAAATGGAAGAAGGAGCAAGAAGAGCGTAGTCTAGGGAAATCTTTACTTGTAACAAAAGCGTGTTGGACATGTTGTGAGGTGGGACACTTCAGTTCTGAGTGTCCAAAGAAGAAAAAGGATGATAAGAAGGTTGCAGAAGACCAGAAAGAAGTGGAAAACTAGTGGAGGCTGGTGTGAAGGAGCAACCACCAGCCAGCCTTTCCCAAGTAGCCCCACCACTCAGAAAATGCAAGACAACAGCAAGCGACAGTGTGCAAATAGATGGAAGGATTGACGGAAGGAAGTGTTCTCTGGTGATTGATTCGGTCTCAGAGCAGACTTTTGTGAGGCCTGATGTGTTACATCATTGGTATCTGCCTGAGTCATCAGAACAACTGTGTCGCGTAACTATGCACCATGCAGAACTGAGGGGACTCCTGAATTTTTGGATTGAAGTGGCAGAGCAAAAGGCTACTCTTCCAATCTATGTGGCCGACATGGAGGATCCTTACCTTCTGGGTCTGGACTTTCTGATGTCCATGGGATGTAATCTGGACTTCTACTTCATGAAGCTGAAGGTTTGAGGAAGGTCAGTTCCTGTCATGGTAGTGAGACTTACCAGTTCTGTTGGTGAGCTGTGGGCACTCCACACTACAGTGAAACCCCCAAAATCAGAACTACTGCTCCAGTGCAAGGTGAGTGTCTCTTTTGACAGTTGTCTAAGGGTAGTGGAGCCTGATATACAGTGCAAGACAAAGGCTGGAGTGATGGTGGGGAGAACACTGGTGGAAACAGGTACAGGTGAAATGCCGGTTGTGGTGGACAATTTCTCCCATGAGCCACAGAAGATCAGTGAGGGAGAAATTGTAGGACTGTGCCAGGTGGTGGACGCTGAGTGGCATCAGAGCATGGCCTGTAAAAGAAGCGTAGTCAAGGAAGACGAGAATCTGCCAGACCACCTATCTGCAAGGAATTGCCAATGCCTGGATGGTTCACAAGTCCTCAAGTAAGGGCAGCTGTTGACAAAGTTTGCTGATGTCTTTATCAAAGGAGACCTAGACCTGAGGTGCACTGATTTGATGGAATATAATATAGACACTGGGGATCACCGCCTGATTTAACAGCCGGAGCAGAAGATGGGGCCTACCCAACAGCAAGAAATGGAGAAGGTGATGGAGATTCTCCAAAGTCAAAGAGTAATAGAAAAGTCCAGCAGTCCTTGGGCATCAGCAGTGGTTCTAGCAAGGAAAAAGGATGCCTCAATAAGGTGCTGTATAGATTATTGAGCCCTGAATGTGACAGTGAAGGACGCATAACCCATTGCCAAAAATTGATGACACCCTGGATGCTCAGTCAGGTGCTAAGTGGTTCTCCACCCTCGACATGAAGGCAAGATATCATCAGGTCAAGGTTGCAGAGAAGGCCAAAGAGAAGATGGCCTTTTCATACAGGGGGGTTTATGGCATTTTACATTAAGGTGATGCCTTTTGGCCTATGCAATGCCCCAGCTACTTTTGAACATCTAATGGATCGCATACTGGAAGGCATGCACTGGCAGATGGCCCTCATCTATCTGAGTGATGTAATTGTGTTTGGATAGACTTTCGACAAAGAATTGGAGAGGCTGTTGGAGGTGTTGAACAGGATCCGCGCAACGCACCTGAAGCTGAACCCCAAGAAGTGCCACTTGTTTCAGAAGGAAGTAAAATACCTGGGACACATTGTAGGTAAGAACGGCATCCATACTTACCCGGAGAAGGTGGCAGCAGTGGGAGAATGGCCAGTTCCAACTTGTGTGAAGGAGCTACGGAGTTTCCTTGGCTTGCGTACCTCCTATTGGTGTTTTCTCAAGGACTTTGCAACGATAGCTGCACCTCTGCACAAGCTGTTGGGGAAGAGGCAGAAGTTTGTGTGGACAGCAGAGACTCAGAAAGCCTTCGACGAACTCAGGCATGCGTTGGCAAGCTCTCCAGTATTGCCGTACTCTGATCAGAGTCAGCCATTTACCTTGGACTGTGATGCTAGTGACCATGGTATTGGTGGAGTCCTGTCACAGAAGATGAATGAAAAAGAGTATGTGGCAGCATATTACAGCAAGAAGCTCAGCCCACTGGAGCAGAACTACTGTATGATCCGTAAGGAGCTATTGGCAGTGATGATGAGCCTTGATTTCGTCCATCCCTACCTGTATGGGTCAAACTTCATCATCAGGATGGACCATGCGGCACTCAAGTGACTGAAAACGCTAAAGGATCCAGAAGGACAACTGGCACGGTGGCTTGGGAAGCTAGACCAGCACATTTATGAGGTTACATGGGCGGGTACATGGCAATGCTGACAGCATGAGTCATCGGCCTTGTGATCCAGAGTGCCGACAGTGTAGTAAAAAGGAAGATCACAGTAAGAAATGCAGCTGTGCCGCAGTGACAAGGTCAGTGTCAGATGGAGAAGACTAGAAGAGGATGCAGATGGAGGATGCAGATTTAAAACCAGTGCTAGAGTGGCTGCAGCAGAGTACAGTGAGAACATCATGGGAAGAAGTTTTCAGGTTAAGCTCTGCGACCAGCAGCTACTGGGGTCAGTGGGACCTTCTTTGTTTAACAGCAGACGACTGGAGCGTCAGTGGGAGATAGCTGATGGCCTCGGCAAGTATTGCCAACTGGTGGTTCTGAAGAAGATGAGGTCTGAGATCTTGGATGAGTCTCATAACTAGATCATTAGTGGCCACCTTGGAGTGAAGAAAACCATGCTGCTACAGAGAATCTGCTGGATTGGCATGTATCAGGATGTTGAAGAGTGGTCTCAGGCCTGTGATGTATGCTGTGCCATGAAGGGACCAAGAAACATGGTTGCGCCCCTCTTCAGCTGTACCAATTGGTGCACTGATGGAAAGAGTAGCAGTGGACATTGCTGGACCTCTGCCATGCACTGAAAGAGGAAACCAGTATATATGTGTCACCATGGACCACTTCACAAAGTGGCCAGAAGCCTATGCCATCCCCGATCAAGAGGTCGCGACTGTTGCTCATTTGTTGGTTGATCAGTTTTTCTGTCGTTTTGGGATGCTGCAAGAGCTACATTCAGACCAGGGTAGAAACTTCGAGTCTGCTGTGTTCCGTGAATGCTGCAAGTTATTGGGGATCAAGAAGACCAGGACGATCCTGCTAAGGCCACAGTCAGATGGGATGGTGGAGAAATTCAACTGGACCCTAGGACAAGAACTGGCCAAGTACTGAATAGATGGACACAGAATGGGACCAAAAATTACCTACATTGTTGAAAGCATATCAGTCTGCATCCCATGAGTTTACCGGCTACACCCATGCAAAACTGATGTTGGGCCATGAGTTACGCATATCTGTTGACTTGTTAATGGAAAGACCGCCTGGTGAAGAGCTGCTTACAGACACCACCGACTATGCGAAGCACCTTCAGGAAAGACTGGCTGAGGTACATCATCAAGTGCGAGCCCTCAGGTATTCAGGAGAGGTGATGAAGTGCAAGTATGATGCAAAGGCAAGTGAAGTGAGTGTCAAGGATGGTGACCAAGTTTGGTTATACAGTCCTCAGCGAAAGAAGGGACAGTCACCAAAGCTGCAGAGGCCATGGGACAGGCCTTACACTTTGTTGGACCGCCTATCAGACGTAACATATCAGATTCGGGGAAGCAGGAAGTCTCCCCCAAAGGTGGTACACGTGAACCATCTGTGGCAGTACCATGGGCCAGGACAGTACAGCTGGGACGTCTCTAAGTAATCGTGCTCACCTGCAGCCGAGGATGTTGAGGAGGGCCAAGGAGCTGAAGTGCAAGAGGATGGTAACAGTTTCCCAAGCGAAGAAGTGAATCACAAAGCGGACCAAGACCTTCCAGGAGGAGTGGACTGTGTGGAGGAACAAGGATATCGTTTGAAGCGGTATGGAAGAAGACTTGATTAGCTGAAGGATTATTTTGTGTATAGTTAGATGTTTTCATTAGGATTAAGGTTTATGTTTGCATATACTGTGTAGTTTTGTCGGGACGACAAAGAACTAGGGAGGGGGTAGTGTTAAAAAGCAAGAATTGCCAGTTAGGTATTGCTACAGAGTTCTCGACGTTTCCTGATATTTACCGTAGGTTCCGGTACGAGTCAGAGTTACCACTTTGCCTGCAGTTTGTGAGCATATTTGTTTCGTAAGTTTTGCATAAATATTTGTGCTCTTTGTCATCAAGAATATTTTAGTTATGTGATTGTTAAATTATACAATTGATTTTAAGTTTCAATGCTAAATAATTTATAGTGTTATGTACTGTAAGAAAACTTGCATGTTTTGGTTGTCTCATAGTTGGTAACTGTGCTCTCTCTAGAATACACCAGGACTGTGGAAAAGTAGATCATTCTCGAACAAGGCAAGCTTATAAAATGATGGATAAGAGACTAGTTCAGGTTTAGTCGGTGTTCAGTTCAGTTTGAGTGTAGTGCAATGTCAGTGCAATGTCACTTTGTATAATTTCGGTACGTGTGAAAACAATGAGGTGTTGCCAAACAGTGAAATGTTTAGTAAAGTTTGTCAGCATTACCTGTGAAAATAGTAAAGTGTTGTCAAACATTAAGTGTAATTGCAGTCAGTAAAGGTTGTATAGCTCCAGTGCTTGTGAGATTATTGAAGTGAAGTTGGAAAGCATTCAGTAATTATTTGAAAAATAAAGACAGTGAACTTAAGAAGCCAGTTTTTATTCACCACGCCTGAGCTGATCTTGTGTACTGTACACCTAAGGCTGACCATAGGAAGAACAACTCACTGGGCAACGTCCTTCCTGTACTGTACTACTGCTGTTCGAGCCTGTGGCAGTGAGGGGTGGGGACGTAACGATATTAAAAAACATATGCCGGCTGACATTCTGCCATCGTTGATCAAATACACACAAAAAGTACTAGGCTTCTGCACATCCATATAGCTGCTATTTCCCGAAGGTTTGGTGAAAATTCGTCCACATCTTTTCGAGACGATGTTGGAATCAGATACATATACAGACACACAGACACAGACACTGGCAAAAATATTATCGTTCCACCTTGGTAAAGGCGGATGATAATACGGTTTAAGAAACTGACCCTAGGAGATAATAATCGTTATCTATTTGTGGCCGAGTTGCTAGAAAGGTGTTCTCATATCCCAACAGATGCAGACTTTACTGACCTGCTATAAGACCCGCTAACATGTCGAAACGTCAACCTTGCTAATACCAGTACACCAGTCCTGTGTCAGAGCCATAGCATGTTTTATACATGGATGGCGGATGTTAGCGCAGAATTGATAACATGTGAAGGTGTATGGAACAGTACATAATGGGACTGCTAGACTTCAAGGAATGGGATCTGGTTCAGACATGTTGTGAAAAATCGTGTTACTAAATTAGATTAATTTAAAATGCAATATAACGTACGGTATGTGATGTAGAACAAAAAATTCTAGTAAATAATTGATAATGCCAACACATTTTTTGTTTTCTTTTTCATTTGTTCATATACAATACAAAAGTTATTTTTTTCTACTCCAAATGTATATGTCAAAAGTTTAACATACATAAAAGAATCAAATTTATTCATGCAAGCATCCCAGTAACTTTAATTTTCATACCTCATTCATCGTATCTCCGAAATACCAAAAAATTATGTAACAAGTCGTCACCCATTTCTCCACTAAAATCTTCAGACGATATTATTACAAATGGCTCACGTGGTAAAGAGAATATCCTTACTTGTACATCTGCAAGAATTCCTACGTTGCAAGAACTGAACTAGAACGTCCCAGGACTAGAACTTGACTCTCCCGAAATTGCTTCACTTAAAATGCAGACTAGATACATACAATCCATCTTAGACAATTTACCAACAAACAAAGCTCCAGGCCCAGTTCGAGTTCCTCCAATTGTTTTGAAAAAGTGCTCCCCAGAACTTGCTTATGTTTCTAGCTAGATTATTCAGGCTATGCTTACGTATTTCTTCATTCCCTAATTCTTGGAAAGAAGCCAATACCAACCCAGTTCTGAAAAAAGGAAGTTCCTCTGACCCTTCCGATTACAGACCAATATCTATCATGTCTTCTCTTGCTAAACTATTTGAAATTGCATTGAATAAATGCAGAGTTAAATATATTGAATTCAACAACCAAGTTAGTGATAGGCAGTATGATTTTCGCCACGAAAGAGCTATTAATGATATACTCAGTCTCCTGACTCACACCATCCACAAATCAGTTGACCAACATGGAGAAACTGATGCAAAAAGCTTTTGATATTTCTAAAGCATTTGACAAAGTGTGGCAACAATCCATGTTATGCAAACTCCCTTGCGATGGACTAACATCTTTTGTTCCTCTGATTTCGTCACATCTCAGTGACAGAAGTATAAGAGTAAAAGTAGGTGACGTATATTCAAATATTCCTCAATGACCAATGGTGTGTGACAAGGATCAGTTCTGGCTCGAAACCTATTCCTAATTCATGTCATTCATACGTACATGACTCAACACTTCACAGTTCATTCACACTTAAAGACCCATTCACAAAGTTTATTATGTCTAACAACTGAGTACAGCCATCTCCATAAACCAAGACTTATCTAGGATCACTGAATGGGGACAAAATAACCTTGTCTCACTTAATGCTACCAAAACCAAATATTTACAGTTTACTAATACACAGATATTGCAAGATTCCTTTTTAATCTTCAATGCTACTAATATTTCTATCTCCAAAAGTATTGAAATTCTCGGTGTTTCACCTAGCAATAACCTCAGTTGGACCTCTCATGTCAGATCATTTGCTCAGAGAAACTTGGATTATTGTACAGAGTTCGTTGCGTCTTCACTGATGAGCAGTTTTCTATAGTTTATAAGAGTCATGTGTGCTCTCAGCTGGAATATTGCTCACCCTTGTGGAATGGATGTGGAAAGGTTGCACTAAAACAACTAGATAAAATTCAGAAAAAAGCTGTCACAATTACCAGTAACCCTGATATCACTGGTAAGAAGGAATATTGTCTCCCTTCTAATATTTTACAGATAGTTGTATGGGAAATTCTCAGACGAAGTTGCACCCATTGTGCCACCTCTCCATGCCTTCCCCTCTGCTACATGGGCATCTGGTAGCACTCATGAGTTGAATGTCACACTGCCATATTGCAGTACTTCCGCCTACCAGAAATCTTTTACTCCCTGAACTGCATCTCTTTGCAGCTTGCTTCCGCAGAGTTGTTTCCTCCCATACTTCAACCTACAGCTCTTCAAGACCAACTGTTAGATTTTTATGAATCAAGGACACCAGTAATTTGGTGTATGAATTTATTAAAAAGAATAAAAAGTATCACTGTAAGTAAAACCAACTCACTTCGTCTTCAGAGCTGCGTTGAGTCCGTCCATAATATCTACCCCGACTATCATGCTCCCAAGTTCTCTGTAGGCACTTGATTCAGAGTTTAAAAAGAACTTCTTGTATGTACCATTAGAAGATCTTATTGTCACCCTGTAACATGTGCAAAGAAAAATTGTTTAATTAGTATTACTACTAAGGCCCCTAGACTAACACAACACCAAACTTAACTTCAAGATGCTTTTATTTATTTTTTTAAACTTTAAAATTAGCATAAAATTGTCATATTTGCATCTCGAATACCAACTTGTGACAATAATTAAACACCAAAATATGACGCTAGTCACGAAGAATTGCTATGGAAAGAAAGTGAGGTACAGTATTGTCTCTTCCTGCCACTGAGTTTCGTGAAATAAGATACAATTGAAATCTAATAAAACTAAGGCAAGTCAAATTGAAAGAGCTAGAGTGTTTTCATTCGGTCTTTCTCTATACCTTTTATTACAACACATTCCTTGAATTTAATCTATTGCAGTATAGGAATAATAATAATAATAAAGTTACACAACTGCCTGAATATACGATAAGCAGTGAACTAAATAATTTCCAAGGTGCCACAGGATGTGCGGATCCAGTCCATGTATTAAGGCAGACAGTGGAGGAAGTATAAACGGAAGACTGTGACAGTGAAGTCTCTGGAGAACAATGTATGTGGAAGTGAATAAGGTTACGAGAGTGGAGAGCACAAAAGTAAAGAAAAAAATATAATAAAGCCGGAGATAAATACTGAGGGATGGAATATTTCAAGTATGGTCATGTGGATGGTGTATTACATGGTACTTGAGAACACCATTGATTGATTCTTTCAGTGTTGCCCTGTTTTTGAACAATCATGTCTGAAAGTAACGTATCAAAGGATTTGAATGAAACACCAGCTGCTGGGGGAAAACTAACTCACTGTGTGATGCGTTGGTGAATGAGGAGAAAAATAAAACTGAGACTTTAAGAACTCTGACGCAGTGATGGAGCAGTGATGAATAACCAAAGGGCCCAGCATTAACTTACATTTCAATTTCATTCAATACCTTTGCATCCAAACGTTTGTTCTTCGATATCTCACCTGTCAACTACTTTGACTAGCTCCTCAACTGTCTCTGGTCTGGGTGGCGGCCTTGGGAGGGTGAGGGAAGTGATGAGGCTGGCTCGATATGCTGTGCCCACCACTACACCGAAGAACAACCAAGTGCCGACCAGGATGTGGTTGGACTGGCTGGTTGAGAGGCGTCCGTACAGTCCCTGGCCCAACAGGGTGCCCACAGACTCCAGCACCACCAAGCCAGTACTCAGCACTCCATGCCGCGCTTGCCATGTTTTTCTCTTTGTAATCTGTAAAACATACATATACTATGATATACATATACAATGATATGAGTGCGTAGCTGTTTATTGTGTCACGGGGCAAGCAGTGATGTTTCGGACAGTGAATGGTTTTGATAATACCAGTCATAAAAGAAAGTGCACCTTCACGCATCTGCTACCGTCAGGAAGACACAATTCTGATGAGGTCATTCGCGCCATTTTTTTGTGGAGCTGCTTCGTATAGCCTATCCAGTTTCGTAAAGTAATTTTGATCTTTTTCTGCTTTTCATAATGTAACTTTTCGGCTACATATAGCACGCTCTAAAATATTGAAAATGTTTTGGAATAGTCAGATATTGTTAGGCCTATAGTGAAGGTACGATGTATTATTCATTTTTTTAAAGTTCATTTGATTAGGAATGGCTCAAGTTCTTCGCCAAAATAGGCAGACCAAAATAAAAGTGTATAAAAGGAGAATTAATTAACACTTCCAAGCTATGGTCTCAAGAAATCAATAAGTGTTAAGTAGCCTAGCACATACATGACAGTGGTGGCTGTACTACAGGCTCGAGGTGGAAGTAACAATGCAAACCCATTTTTTACTCACCTGTACCATAAATATAAATTCCAGCAAAAGTGTTTAAGGATAAATTGTATAAATACAGCAATTTATATTCTTTTATTTCTTATTGCATGAATCTAACATCGTCGAAGAAGAGTCTTTGTACTTATAGCTGTAAAATGAAACTAATATTTTCCATTATATTTCTTTATCGCTCATACTGATTATCACCCGTGAGCCTCATGTTAAACACTCACTTGAACCTGTCGTCTGGAGTTAACTGGAAAAGATAATAGAATTAACCTGACCAAGGGAGTGTTCATGGTACCAGAATAATCAACTGTCTCCATTGACATTCACCTAAATAAAAGTCATATACTGTTGGGTCATGTTATATAAAAGAAAAGAACAAGAAAACGCGACCATGAGAGGGTTAAATGCATCATTGTCCTCGTTGAGTATAAAACAATGAAGAACAATGGCAATAGACAAATGTGGGCACCATACTGGCCTTTGCTAAAACAAAGAACCATATTGTGTTTCGCTAGAGTAAAGCACATTTGTGTAAAAATCCTGAAAGAGGTGAACAGAAGCACCTGCCTTATGGAAATATATTTACGCGTGTGACTAACGCTGGAAGACGGCCCCGGGCTGCTAATTGAGAAAGTCCCATAACTAAATTATGTTGATAAACAACAAGAACAACAACAACAACAACAATAATAATAATAATAATAATAATAATAACAAAGGGAACCGTTTTCTGCTGCCTGTTATTACTAATACTGGATGCTGCCGTGACTGACCACTTGCATGTTTACCTTGACAAGTGTGAAGCTGACAGTCAGCGCACAAGCCAAGACACCGATCCACACTTGGCCACTCAAAGGGTAGTAGAAGCTCAGCCAACTGGGTGTTATGACCGGCGTGGCCATGGCGAATTTAGCAGCACTTTGATCAAAGGAGAAAGTCAAATCCCATCTGGAAACATTGTTGGAAATAAAGAGGCCACGTTTGTAGATGTTATAGCCATTTGTTACATCCAGCCATAGGAGGGAAATTGGTCTCGGGTAATAATAATAATAATAATAATAATAATATAACAATAATAATAATTAAGAATGAAAGTAAAGCATTCGGAATACGAATGCGAATCGCCCACCAGAATATGTTGTTGGCCAAGTCCAAAATTTTGGCCATATCTTGATATGCTGAAGGTTTGATTTTGTTAGCTCAAGACGTTTATGAGAAATGATTGTGCCAAAGGCGGGCTATAAATAATTCTTGATTTTTGGCAGCCATGTTTCTGACCTAAACCTTGACCCAGAGTGACCATTTTCGAACTCGTCCAAGATTTTGACCATATCTTGATACCCTGAAGGTTTAATCGCTCAAGCCGTTCAAGAGATATTATGGTGCTAAAGGAGGGTGATAAAAAGTAGTTCAACTTTGGCAGCCTTTTTGGTGACCATGTCATTGACCCCGAGTGCCCACTCTCGAACTCGGCCAAGATATTGGCCATATCTTGAGGCCCTGAAGGTTTCATGTTGATAGCTCAAGCCGTTTATGAGATATAATGGGAACACACACACACACACACACACACACACACACACACACACACACACACACACACACACACACTGAGGCAGGGAAAAACATTATTTCTCTGCCTCGTAAGGTGGGCGATAACTAGAGGCCCTCCTAACGGGGGAATCACACCAGCTGCGAGCCGATACATACCTAGCGCGGCTCGGAATATGACCTTGGCCTACTTTCACCAATTTCGAACTCGTAAATTTTCATCCCTGCTACACACCTGAAAAATTTCGTGGTAATATCTTGAACGGTTGCAAAGTTTTCATGGTAACAGACACACAGACCTTGACCTACTTTCACCAATTTCGAACTCGTAGAAGATTTTCATCCCTATTACATACCTGCAAAATTCTGTGATGATAACCTGAGCGGTTGCGTTGCGAAGATATCGTGTTTACAGACGCACATACCTATTTTCACCAATTTCAAACTTGTAGGATATTTTCATCCCTTCTACTCAACTGTAAAATTTTGTGATGATATCTTGAGCAGTTGCGAATTTATCATGGAAACAGACACATAGAGTTTGACCTACTTTCACCAATTTCGAAATCGTGATCGATTTTTTTTTTATCTACGAGTACTACAGACCTGTAAACTTTTGTAATATCTTGAATTGTTACGAAGTTATCGTGCCAACAGAAACACGGACTGAGGGGCAGAAAGACGGACAGATTGAAAACAATACCAGCATCGTTATCGCTAATTTTATTATTATTATTATTATTATTACAGCTGAAACTGAAGTCCCATCTGGGAACAGCTAGTACCGGAATATTACTGTTATATATATATATATATATATATATATATATATATATATATATATATATATATATATATATTTTTTTTTTTTCCAGCTTGCTCCATGCATACCCTCCAGATCATTTCCTTTACCATCGAACATTGTCAGACTACAGAAGCTATGGTATATTATTTACAAGTCCATCATCATCTTCCCATCCATCTATCCTTCCCAGTTCTGTTTATTATGTTGGGAAGACGAAAATAACCAAGAATTAGGCACACGAAATATATTTTCCTCATAGATGAATATACAGTATAGTCCTTCTTGAACGCACTGCCGGCATATAACATGATGGTACTGACATTTTTCTTCATCTGCTGAAATGAGATTCTTTTTAAAGGATGAGTTAACTGAGCCAGTTTCTAACCCCTTCATTATGGGATGGACTTTCTTAGGCTTACTAATGTTGCACAGTAACATAAGTGAACCAAAAGAAGTGTATTTATTGTGAACAAGCAAAAGAAGGAAATATGTGCAGACTTCAATTCCACATATGTAGGCAGTCAGTAGAAGAATGCTCCTGACTTCTGTGCACTGACAGGTTCATTTTCTAGTTACCTCAATTAAGCCAGTAAAACAAAATTCAAATATTATTTTCCTTATCACTTACATTATTTATAATTAATAAGACACTAAGCAATTTCAAATTAGGCTATTTCTATCTTTTCACGATGTATAGCTTTACTTTGCTGCATAAAACTATCTGCAATTCTACCGGATTATCAATAAAAACAATGAACACTGCAGAGCAAAGGTTACTCTTAGCTTAGAATCTCACCTCTCTAGTTCTTGAGGAATAACACCATATACCACAGTTGCCATGAATGATTTACGAATCTGCACCTGATCTGTTACCTGCAAGTAAATATAACATTAAAATAAAAAAAAATGAAAGCCCAGTTGATGTTTTTCTCTAGTGTGTCATTTTTACCATAAACTCTTTCAGGGAAATGTTTTGAACTAAAAGTTATGATGTAGCATTCCTTAAAGCTTACCAGCAAGATGCCCTTCCTAATTCGAAAGAAACTGATCATTTTAGTGCATAATAAAGTACGAACCAAAGGTTCCAAGTATAATACTGTACTGCTCTTCCTAGGAAGAACTAAAAAAAAAAAAAAAAAATCATCACGTTTATTTCGAGATATCTGGATCGAACACATTGTTTAAAAGTTTAGAGATCATAGGCATTATGAAATACAGAATGACGACAGTTCCTAATTTGATTATATGTATACATGAGGACTGAGAATACCAGGTAACTCTTGCAAGCAAGAGCTGGACAGGAAAGGGGACAAGGGTTCCCTGCCTGTCGAATGCTATATGGCTTCCGTAACTGGGGAGGGACAGAGGCATTCACTTCAGAAGAGTAATGATCTTTGAAATGTCAGTAAAATATAGCAGGATATGCAACGCTTCAGTTGAAGTGCGAGAAACACAATGCCACAAAGAAGCAGAGGGGTGGCGGCGGGAAGTTATTCCTTTACCACCACTTTGTTTTGAATACGAGAGAGAGAGAGAGAGAGAGAGAGAGAGAGAGAGAGAGAGAGAGAGAGAGAGAGAACTCCTTACGGAGTCAAAATTATCCTTTGGTCAAAGTCAGCAAACTGTCCAGGGATAATGGACGAGCTATGACAATTTTCTTTTTAATTTCTAGTTTTACCAGTTAGTGAATAGTCAAGATGAAACACAAATTATTGCTTTCGGTACCTAAGTTTTTTTTTTTTAAATAAATCTGATATCCTGTAAATAATAAGACATTTAACAACATCCTGTAAATAATGAGATATATATCAAAGGAGAGTCGAAAGAAACCCATCGGTGCACATCAAACAAGAAAAAACGACGTCATTCACAAACAGTGGTGCACTATGGTTGAAATTATCTATGTACATACTGGGGGTTCATAAGACACCAAATAGGATATCTCTGGGGTTTATCATGCAGTTTTAGGTGGCACTGACGAGACCGATGCCAGCGATAGTTTGTACTGTACGTTTCTGATCGACATCGATCACCACTGAGCGCAGTGGAGAGGTTAAAGTACTGTTTCAGTATGATTACTTTATTTATTTGTTTTGCCTATCGACCATTGGGGCCGGAGCCCCTGGTCATTAAGGCAAAATTATATATATATATATATATATATATATATATATATATATATATATATATATATGTACACACACACATCCATACGTGGGAACATACACACTTTCATGCACCCGTACATATTATAATAGTTTTTATTTTATTATTTTTTGTATTTGTATTTTTATTATCATTTTTTTTTAACCTTATATTACTTATAAACTAAAATGCCTAATCTAAATACCCTAAAACTAATCACCTAACAGACAAATCGCTAACCAATACTAAATCCTAAGAGACAAATAACTAGACCTACACTAATGGTAAAAAAGCCACGACCATGAGAACACCATCGACTGCAGATATGTAATGCATTTCTACATTACATACCTGCACTCATCACCTGGTGACTGTCAGTCGAGGCACAACCTAATATAGGGGACATCAATATATGAAAGGGAACCAGACGAGTCAGGAACATTTCCACATACGTCAGCTGTCGTTCCTAATTAGAATAACTTAAGCAAGATGGTAATATGATTGCACATTTCATCTAGCATGATACTGTAGAACACTGATATGCTGGTGCTGAGTTTGAATAACACCTTAATTTAAAAGAGATGACATGTTATTTGAAATTAGGTTTCTGGCAGTAGCAGCCAAAATGAGATCAAATCCAAACCCTTGCAGTGAATACTTTCTGAATATTAAATTAGTGCAAAACAATGTAGTTTCTATAGAGACTGCATTTTAAATAATCGCTGACATAAGAGAAAGGGCTACGAAATACTGCAAAACGATGCTGATATTATATTCGAATGTAATATTCATATTAATTACTTTATAACAGTAACAGATAATAACAGCAAAAGATTGAATTTAGAGAAGTATATAATACGCACCTCTTTCCAACTGCGTGAAGGAAGGACACGGAAACTAAAGTTCAAGGCCTGGGCAACTGCAACCAGCTGGTTGTAGTCAGTGCCTGAGTACGTGGTGGTGTTGCCATCGATGGACTCTTGCCAGAAGGGTTCACATGTAAACGCCGTCACATTTATCGTCGCGCCATAGAAACTGCCAAAAATAACGAAATATTCTGAACGCACAGAAATTACAGTGAAACATTAGGTGGAAGTGACTCTTTTTCAGCATATGATAATCCTGTAGGAATAAAGGCTACTGCGTGTAATTCAAAGCAAGTATAGGTACTGTATGACACATTTTTATCTATTACAGGATTAATGTAACTGTTTCTCAGCTCGATGTTCTCTTTGATTACATTAGCTATAACATGCATAGTGTCAGCTACAAATTATACCTGTTTTACACTAATTTACACTAGATTTTCAACCTTTCACAACATATTTCACATACCTCAGATGCAGAAAAATTCAAAGCTGTGTCAACTTCATTTCCATAACACTTTCTCATGACTAGCACCATACTCTAGTGTTAATCTCTAGTTAAACCCATTCAAGACGAAGAGATGACAGTTTTAAGCCAGGTTAGAATGAAATGGGTATAGTCCAGTGTATACTCGTGAGTAATCTAGATACATGACTTATATGTTTCCAGTTTTGTAATGCCCAGTAATTTCAGCAGAGTACATAAGACACTCCAGTTCTGAAATGGCCTGTAATCTGTACACATTACTTGGTGTATTTCGCCGGGAAAAGGGTGGGAGGTGTGAGACAGCGTAGACCTGATGTGGGGGTCCAGGAAGCCACTTGCAGCACCCGGGCACCGTCAGGACTATACGGCAAGTGAACCAACATGCTGTACCTGCACAATACGTTTATAGTTTTCAGATAGAATCAATTATCTTTATTCATTCGACAGTTCAAGGGTGTAATTTATCATTTCTTATAGCTAATGAAGGGAGAGTTTCACGTAGTCTTTAGAAGAACTCTTGTATCTTATCGAAGCTATAATCTAACCCATTCGTTAAGGAAAGTATAACTAACCCCTAAGACTAAAAATTTTCTCGTTAATTAAATTTTCTGGCTGTAGCAGGAATGAACGAAAACAATAATGTATGAAGTTATTTCCGTGTATACTCTTCATCATATACTGCAGGGCCGTTTTATCTGTCTTGGATGTTTTCAAGTAATATATCTTGTCCAGTTAATTGCTTACTACGGTGACTCATCAGCCATTGATTCTATATACTCTCCACTGTTTTTATCTCGCCGAAACAAAGTAGTATTCAGGGTTTCTCACGGGATAAAGGCCACTTACTCTATACTGTTCATTTTTACTTGGGCAAATATTATAATCTCTCCATATCGAATGCTAAGCTACATCTAGATATCAGCACTATGATATGTTGCTGGTCATGAAAAGTGTCATAGAAAGGAAGTATAACCGCAAAACAGTTGTTGTGCCACTTAGCTGTGTGAAATACAATGCAAAAGGAAAAAATCTGGGACAAATTATAATGAAAATATAATGATCATATAGACTGCACAAGTAATAATATCATTGTGCATTGTTCTTTCTTCAATCCAATAAAGCTTTGAACTACCAACTCAGCACTGGACAGCAGGTGTTTATTCAGTGTGGAACTCCGGCTACGATTTCCTTGGACTTGTTGGAAGGTTTAGAGGGTTGGCAGATACTATTGCTCAAAAGTGTACGTGTATATTTGCCACCTAAATATTGCAGCGTTAACTCTTACAGTAGAGAGTTGGACAGAAAAGGGATGAGAATTTGTTGCTCAGCAGGTTCTATGCGCCCGCCGTAGTGGTTGAGGGATGCAAGCAGACAGTTTAGATGAGCAATGACCATTGAAGTACCGATAAAACAAGAGATAAAGGTGCAACAGTACAGCGAAAATACAGAGGTTGAAGGGAGCTAGTAAAAAGAGGAGAGCTGATGAGACTAAAAGCTTTTGACTCTACCATGTTGAGAAGAGTTGTATATGTGGAGCCTCCCCACACATGAGAGTTGTGCTTTACACAAGGGGTGAATGAAACCCGTGTATAAAGTCAACAACTGTGCAGGGATAAAGAAAGCACGGAGTCGGTTTAGCACACCTAATCTCTTGGAAGCAGATTTTACAAGAGAGGTAATACATTCTTTCCATGATAAATCCCGAGAGAATGAATTCCAAGTATGTTTTAAGATGGTGCAGGATTAAGCTGGATATTGTTGAAAATTTGAGGGTAGTCCTGTGGAATATATTGTCGGGTTGATAGATGTAAGAACTGAGCTTTTGATGTATTAAAAACAACAAGATTACATCCAGTCAGAAATATAATCCAAGTCAGATATCAGGTGTGTCATAGCCTCATCCCTTATTTCTTGAAGTAAGTGTTGATATAAACCCTGTGGGAAGTGAATGGAAAGGTTGAGGGTGGAGTCATCAGCGTATGAGTGCATAGGGTTAGATGTACAGCTTAGGTCATCGATGAACAAAAGAAAGAGAGTTGGTGATAGGACAGAGCCCTGAGGAACACCACTATTGACAACTCCAGGAGAAAACGGTGACCGACTATAGCAGCAGCTATAGGACGACCGGATAAGAAGCTAGAGATAAATGAACAGGTAGAGGGATAGAAACCTTAAGAAGGCGGTTTGGAAATTAAAGATTTGTGCCAAACACGATCGAAATTCTTTGAGATGTCAAGTGCAATGGCAAAGCTTTTGCCAAAGTTCCGAACGGAGGAATAATAGGAGTCTGAAGGGTAGATGAGAAGACCGCTAGTGGAGAATCCCTGGCGGAACCCATATTAACGATCGGGAAGATGGTTGTGACAGGGAAGATGCTTTAACAAATTTTTGTTTAAGAATAATCTCAAAACCCTTTGAAATACATGCTGTTAAAGCAATTACAGTAACATCCTGTATTTGTAAGTGTTTAAAACTATTCTGTAATAAAAAAAAATGATAAAGCACCTCCCATATCATAACATTCTCTGATTGTCATTAGGGGCTCAGGCAGGGGTGCTCCACTGGCTATCTTTTCACCTTCCTTTAAGACTCTTGGTCATCCTCCTTTCTGGACTTCGGTGAAAGATTTGACATTGAACTTGACATTTCAAAGGCTTTCGGTTGAGTCTGCCATAAATCTAAAATTCACGGCCCTGTTACGTTTTCAGTCCTATCTGTGACTTATCTCTAGTCGCTCTATAGCTGCTGTTGTAGACTGCCACTGTTCTTCTCCTCGAGCTATCAATAATGGTGTTCCTTAGGGCACTGGCCTGTCACTAACTCTCTTCTATTCATCAATGGCCCACTAAGGTTTACATGTAATCTTAGTCACTCATATGCTGATGACTTTAGTATTCACCTTTCCATCTACTTCCTCCAGCGGCCATCTCAACAATTACTTCAAGAAACAAGAGAGGAGGCTATGGCACAATTAATATCTGTCTTGGCTCATATCTCTGATTCGGGTAAAAGTAATCTTGTTTTTAATGCATCGAAAACCCAGTTCTTACATCTTTTGACCCATTAAAATGTACAATGGGAATATCCTTGAATTAAATTTTATCAATACCCAACTCAATCCTGCATCATCTTTGAACATACTTGGGGCTTCATTTTCTCAGGATTTATCTTAGAAATATCATACTACCTTCCTTTATAAAATCTGCTTCAAAGTGATTAGGTGAGCAATGTTGACTCTATACCTTCTTTACCCCTGCACAGTTGTTGACTTTAAACAGGGGTTTTATTTGCTCTTGTGCACACCACTACTTTAATGTGTGGGAAGGCGCCCCACGTACAGCAAGGTGGAGTCAACGACTTTTCTTCTCATTAACTCTCCTCTTCTTAATGACTCCCTTCAAACCCCTATCTCTTTGCCGTGCTGTTGGAGCTTTGTTTCATTTCTATTGTTAATTCAATGGTTATTGGCCCTTTGAATTATCTGCTTGCATCCCTCAACCACTGTGGCAGGCAGGTAGCACTAGTATAGACGCAAACTACTATCCCTTTTCTGCCCAACCCTCTAATGCAAGAGTTAACTGTTAATGCCAGTCCTTTATGTGTGCAGCAGGTCACCTCTAGAACTGTCTTCCTCTGTCTGTATTCCCTACTGCCTATGACATCCAGTCTTTTAAACGCAGTGTGTCCAAGCATCTTGAATAGATCCTCAATTTGGGAATATTATCGTGTATTTATTATTGCTTAGAGGAAGCAGTTTGCAGGCTTGTAGCATTTATTTTCTTTTTCTTGCATTAAGAAACAAGAATTGCTGCAATATAGTGCATCATACATGAAAACTGGATTTGTTGTGATAGTAAACTAGCATTTTTTGTGTGCAGTTCCTCTCGTGCAATAAGAACTTAGCCAAATAATTGCTTAAAGAAATATGTGCATCAGAAATGGACATGACCACAGGGATAGCTCAAGTGATCTTGTGCGACTCAGAAAACTCACTCGCAGAAACAGTAAAAGCAATTGTAATGGTTAGTCATGTGTAATAAACCTTGGCATTTCTTTTCTCACTCCCATCCAACACACTGTAATGCACACTGTCACTCTGAATAAAAAGGAAAAACTGGGTAAATTAGCTGATTTAGCCAAACTTAGAAGGGGTGATAATTCACTCAAGTGACGGTGGCCTGGGGCAGTGGAGAGGAGTGTGAAGGACAAGTCGGGCAAGGGGGAGCATGAGTGTATGCGAGCATGGATTCCCTCTTTTTCCCAGGCCGGGGCGTGGGCTGTAACTACCAGCTCACCCCCGTACGAAAACATCCTTTCTTGACTCCCCAAATTACCTCCCTTCATCACCTCCTACCTCCACAATTCCTTCACCTAGAGCCGACCTGTGGATACTTACAATGGAAAGATGAAAGACAAATGAATAATATGGTCTTTAATTGAAAGTTCAATGTGCTGTCATAATGCAGATGTGACTGGTTGGCATACCCTACTTTCAAGAAAAAAATAAATTAATGAAGGGCTTGTCTTGTAAGATCCCCAAGGTTTAGGGATTAGTACTGAAGTGAGCGTAATACTTGGGTAACTACAATCTGAAGCTGTTGAAGATAATATATAATAATGAACAGGAGTGGTACCGATGGTGACTGAAGCCCTGTTTAGGGGGCTTGAGTAGATCTACATTTTTTGTAGATTGGTACTGTAGGACAGGTAGCGCTGACAATTTATTTAAGATTTTGGTTAGAAACTCTTTGTGAGGCACAGGAGGCTAAAAAGGGTTGCGTGAGCTGAGACAAATGATTAGAAAAGATTAGAATATTTAAGTGTTGAAGAAGTGTGGGTGTAGTACACAAGGTCAAGATTAATATAAACTTGGCAAAGGATTTAATGAATGTTATTTTTATGACAGTTAAAAAAAAAGGTAAGCACACGGCTCTTTCAAATACATGTCATCCTACAAAACAACTAGAAATTAAGATTTTGGCATTAGAGGTACGTTTTTGGTTGCTGAATAATTTACCGTTTTTCAGATGCTGAGGTTTCATCATTTACAACTACGGTGTTCATCATGGAAAATGTCCAGTGGGAAACGAGTAGAGCCTCGAGGTCTTTCCTGGGCAGGCGAGTGACTACCAAAAGCCTCGTCGACCACACCAGGAGGCGGCCATTGAGGGACCAATCGGCGAAGGCAGTGAGGAAGGCTGGGTCGTCACTCACCACCATCACCATCAAGCACCACGACACCTGCCGCAGCTGCTGATGTCACAGTGGTACAGGTTAGCTGTGTGACCTAACTGCCTCAACAGTAATGAGATTGACCAACCCACCTCAGCATTATTGTGAGAATAACCTACCCACCTCAGCAGTGCAGTGAGACTGACCTACCCGCCTCTGCACTAATGTGAAAGTGACCTATACGCCTTGCCAGTAATGTGAAAATTGCCTACCCACCTCATCAGTAATGCGAGAGTGAACTACCCCCCAAAGCAGTAATGTGAGAGTCACGAACCCACATCATTAGTAATAAGATACTACCTGACTCCCTCAAGAGTTATGTGAGAGTGACCTACCCCCCACAACAGACGTGTTAGAGTGACCTTCCCACCTGAGCAAATGTAAGAGTGACCTACCCGACGAGCCTGGATGACCACCGGGGAGAGCTGTGCCTGCGTCACGTTAGCGTCATGGCCGTCCACACCCACCTCAAACACACCCACACCCCGTGCCGCTCCAACATCACCAATACTCTAATAAAAAGTAGTATATAATGATGCAGAGTAAATTAGTTTTCACAGGGTTAAGAAGCCGGCAAGCAAAGTATATCATTACTTTAAAATTTCTTCCCAATTATCTACTGTATCTATCTATACTCAGACGTCTCAATCCCGCAAAGGAAGGCAACAAACAAATCGATTCAATGTCGCTGTTTCCCGGCCATTTTGTTGCCTTCCCTCAGCTCTAACCTCCTCTCTCATATATCTCTCCACTTCATCCCTTCATCTCATCCTTGGTCTCCCCCTCCCTCTTCCAACCCTCACCTTTACTCACATACACTCTCCTTATCAGGCTCTCTCTCTCCATCTTCTCCACATGACCAAACCACCTCCGTGTATTTCTTCTAACGTTTTTTATCACATCCACATCCACACCACAATGTTCCTCCACTTTCTCATTTGTCAGTCTGTCTTTCCATGTAATTCCACATGCTTCTCTCAAATAACTCATTTCCACTGCTGTCACCCTTGACTTGTGCCCTTTCAACAAGGTTCAAGGTTCACTTCCATGCGTTAGATTTGGTATAACAATTCTGTCATACAGAGGCTTTTTTTTTACCTCCATGCCCACTTCCCTATTCTGTATCACTGTTTTCTAAGAATCAGGGACCTTCCTTCCCTGTTGTTCCTTTTCGTGGACTTCATCCTCTAAATTTCCATCCTTACTCATCACACTACCCAAGTACTTTAATGATCTCACATTTTCCATTTCCTCATCATTCAGTCTCACTGTGCATTCAGTGACTTCTTTTCTTTCGAAGATCACAACTTTACTCTTCCCTGCATTCACCTTTTGGTTCCGTTTCTTACACATTCTTAGAAACTCAGTCACCAAGCCTTGTATTTCTCCTTCGTCGGCACTTAACAATACAGTATTATTTCCAAACAGTAGAACAGGAAGTTTGCAAACGCTGACTTTTCTTACTAGGACCTCTCCAACATCCACTGCCCTACCTTGTATCTCTTGTATAACTCCGTCCATATACAGATTCAACTACCGTGGATACATAATAAAGCTTTGTTTCAATCTAACATTGAGAGAGAAAAATATGCCCAGTTCACCATCCATACGTACTGAAGCATTAGCTCCCTCATACAGACTCTTCACGGCATTCAACAGCTTCCCACTTACTCCATATATTCTTAATATTGTCCACATTCCTAGTCTATCCACTCAGTCATATGTTTACTCCAGATCCATGAAAGTCATACAACTTCTTTCCCTTTGTTGAAACTTTTCGTCATAGGACGAATATCTGATCAATATAATTTCATTTCTTCCTAAAACCTTCCTGTTCTTCTCTAACTTATTGTTCTGTTATTTACCTAACCCGGTCAATAAGCATGCTGCAATATAATTTTCCTATTTCACCTTGAAGACAAATACTACTAAGATTACCACACACTTCTTTTTCCCATTTTCCTTTATACAGGGGAATAATTGTACCTGACTTTCAGTCCTCTGAGACTACCTTCCACCCACGCCAGTCTGCACATCTTCCATATCCACTTTACTACTATCTCTCCCCCATACTTCAGCATTTCACCACACACTCCATCAATTCCTGGGGTTTCCCCATTATGGCTTTCTTCATTGCTTCCACCACTTCCATCCTACTGATCATTTCCTCCCTCATCTCCCTCCTCGTCCTAACTACTCCACAGTCACTTATACTCGCAGTTGTTTCATTGCCTGTGTTTAACAATTCCTTGCGGTGTTCTCTCAGTCTGTTCACTTTTTCTACCTTCTCTTCTAGCAATCTACCATTTTTACCTTCCACTCCCCTACTTTCTTCTTTATCATTCTAACTCTCTTTACCTCCTTCCTAATAATCAAGGTATTTTTTACAGTATAGTAATGTCTTTGATAAAAGAATAAATAGTTTTCTGTGTATTATTGAGTACTTAATGTAACTTTCAGTGTTAAAACTCAATTCTATCTGTAAGACCAATGCTGTGGTAATGAACTAAGACATCAAAGTAATGATCTCATCCAGTTATTGTGCCTTATTTAATAACCATTACCGTATTCTTTCCAAATACCTTGATTATGGTGGTATTTGCTGCTAAGTTGTCCGTGAGCAGCATTGGAAAACAACTGCCTTGTAGCCAAGTTTCCAACACTGATCCAACCATCGGTACCGATTCCCACAGATGATCTCTAGAATCTGTAATGAAATAATGTCTCTCTCTCTCTGTACACACACACACACACACACACACACACACACACACACACACATACACACATACATAGATAGATAGATAGATAGATAGATATAGATAGATAGATAGATAAAGGTGGAGCGTTTTTACACTTTTTTTCGATTTTTTGATGTGGGTTGTGCGGAAAAGTTGTCAATTCATGAGAAATAAATTGTGTTAAAAGCATTTTGCTCTACAATGATATCTTTTACAGCCTCAAACTAACTGAAATTTTTAATCTCACCCTCGAAAATTGGCAAAAGATTTGATAAATCCCGATCTGATATTTTGATGTATTTTCCTTTTGGGTACTGCTGAAAACAGTTGTTATATCTTGTAAATGACTCATGCAAAGACAGATTGATATTTGATAATATCTTCTACTCTCCCAAGTCGTCTGAAAAAATGAAAAAGTTGATTTTTTTCACTAGTTTTTAAAAAATTCCTAAAATTCTATCATGGTGTCTGTAATTTATTGGTAGCTATAATATGAACGCTAAAAGCCTATATACCGTTTGTGCAAAGGTACATCAATATACAATAATATCTTCCACTGCCCAAATTAAAATCAATTTTACTTATTTTCAGGAACTTGGTCAAAATCACTGCATCCATGACTGCTTGCGAGAGTTCAGAATATATATCTTCTGTTTTTTAAGCTATTATTTAGTTGAATAGAATTTCATATACAGCTCTTTGCTTATTATTTCTCATTTAAACTGAGGAAAAAATAACCCAGAACTCACCGCGAGGAGGTGGCTGTATTTCAAGTTCCGCCCTACTCCAGCCCAACCACCCTACCATTGCTGCAACTATTTATTTGCTAAATTGCTTTTTAGTTTCAAATCGAGGCATTTGTTGGGAGACAACAGATTTCCCTGAATATATCCATCCTAGTTTCTTCTTCCACAAACTTTCTCAGAAGCCTTGGTAACAAGCTTGATGTTCCGCTGCTTGAGTGTGACACGGAATATCCTTTGCTTGAGAACGTGGAACATCACCTGCATGAATGAATTCCACGATATTTTCTGTATCTATGTTCCTTGTAAGAGGAGGTTCTGTCAGCTCCAAGGAATGCCTGTCAACCATGTTAACATGTTATAGGATTCAGCGTTGAAATTTACAGTGGGCAGTTTAAAAGCTTTAACACAACCTGGTGCTGATCTTCATGCCTTCAAGATCCTCCTCCAACCCAGCTCTCTTATGTGACCTCTTATGTAAACTGCCCACCTTAAATTTCAACGCTGAATATATATTATATATATTATGGAACGTTATATCAAGCTTGTTATCGAGGCTTCTGAGAAAGTTTGTGGGAGAAGCAAATGGGATGGATTTATTCAATCAACTCTGTTGTTTCGCCAACTAATGGCTCGATTTGAAACTAAAAAGCAATTTAGCACATACACAGTTCCAGCAATGGTAGGGTGGTTGGACTGCAGTAGGGTGTAACTCGAAATATAACCACCTCCTCGCGGTGAGTTCTGGGTTATTTTTTCCTCAATATAAATGAGAAAAAATAAGCAAAGAGCTGTATATGAAATTCTATTAATCTAAATAAGAGCTTAAGATCTGAAAATATATATTCTGAACTCTGGCAAGCAGTCATGGATGCAGTGTTTTTGACCAAGTTCATGTATAGTATAATTGATTTTAATTGGGGCAGTGGAAGATATTATTGTATGTTGATGTACCTTTGCACAAATGATATATAGGCTTTTAGTGTTCGTATTATAGCTACCATTAAATTACAAACATCATGCTAGAATTTTAGGAATTTTTTAATAACTATTGAAAAAAATATATACCGTTATGTGTATATATATATATATATATATATATATATATATATATATATATATATATATATATATATATATCGGGGCTAAGATGTGAATGACTGTGTTTGAATGGATGAGTAAATGGGGAGTGTGTCGTCCTGTCTCAGCTACCTCCCTTTCAATGGGGGAAGCAGCCTAGGTATATATATATATATATATATATATATATATATATATATATATATATATATATATATATATTTATATATATATATATATATATATGGGGGATATATATATATATATATATATATATATATATATATATATATATATTGTTACGGTAGTGCCAGCCCGGGGCTGTTACAAAAAGATAACAAGGTAGTTTTAGATGATCGGCCTCCACTGCGTTGTAAAAATAACGCAGACCCCGGCACTGACACTCCGTAAACTAGAGAAAAACTGCGCAACGGAAAAAGTACGCAACACTCTGTACTTTGATTAACAACCGGAACAGCCTACCCATGGATCTAGCCTACTATCGTCACTACCGGAAATAATACCGCCCGAGACAGTCTACAGGAACACCTCCCACTTATTTCCGGTGGTGACGAATTTCTACTTAACCCGTGTCCAAGGGGGAACGCAGTTAATGGCTCACGATAGTTCTCACTAGCCTTGTGCAAGGAGATGGGATTGAAATGTGTAAGGGTTAGGGGTGTGTGTGTATGTACGTGTGTTGGGGAACGTTAATAAAGGCAGCGAGAGGACCACGGTGAGCCAGACTGGCCCTCCAAAGACAACACGGTCACAAAAACAAATAAAATAACTACTTCCCTCAGTCAGCACACAAAAGAATAAAAATGAACTTAAATGAAAACGCCAGCTCGGCACAAAAATGACTGGGGAGAGAGAGTGTGCACACACGCACGATAGTGAAGCTGGTTGGGAAGACACTGCACTGACGCCAGGCCCGCGTGCAGCCAAGCGTGAACGCATGAATCAGATTAATTAACAAGGAACTTAAATTCGTGCCCCTCTCTCTCTCTACAATGAATTGGTGCTTCTAATGCAAGCAAAACATCATTAAATATACTGGTAGCTGACATAAGACAATCAAAATAATGAAATGCATACTCAGCATGGTATGAAATAAAATTGCCCTCAGTGGCAGGAACGAAAGAAACAAAAGAACTTGTAACACTCGCTAATTTAAACTCCGCGAATGACACGGATACTGCATAATCCCCTAGCCCAGCTGTAACGGCTGAACCCGTGGGAACGGACAGGTGGACAGCGTAACACGCCCTTCCCCAAGGGACAATTTTGAGCCCTGGATCAAAATTTTCGAATCATGACCCTGACCCCTCCCTTGATAAACAATCAGCAATTACGTTATCAATCCCTTTAATATGCCTAACTTCTAAATTGTACTCTTGCAAAAGCAAACTCCAGCGGGTCAAACGCTGGTTCTTAAATTTAAACTTGTTCAAAAACTGCAGGGGATGATGGTCTGAATAAATCTTGATCACATGGCCAAAAGGGGGCAGGTAGACAGCAAAGTGTTGCAGGGCCAGGATAATCGCTAACTCCTGCTCTATGACGGAATAGTTCTTCTGGGCTCTATTAAACTTCTTTGAGAAGTATGATATGGGATGTTCAACCTGGCCCTCATCCGGCTGCATCAACACTGCTCCTACCCCTACTCGGCTAGCGTCAACTGCCAGCACAAATGATTTGTCAAAATCTGGTGCACGCAATATAGGGTGGTGGCACAGCAGAGACTTAACAGAAGTAAAAGCTTGCTCACACTCGGCTGTCCACTGCCACTTCTTATCCTTGCGCAATAAGTCAGTAAGAGGGGCAAGCACTGTGGAGTAATTTCCAATAAATCTTCTGTAATAGCCGATCATGCCCAAAAATCGCTGGAGGGCACGGCGACACTGGGGTGCTGCAAAGTTGGAAATGGCATCCACCTTAGGCTGAGGTGGAGCCACTTGCCCATGTCCTACAACAAATCCAAGGTACTGGACCTTAGCACGTACGAACTCGCACTTGTCCAAGTTGACTACTAAGCCAGCTTCCTCCAACCGCTTAATGAGCATTTCCACATGATTAAGGTGCTCCTCCCACTTGGTGTCATACACAATGACATCATCGATGTAAACGACACAATTAGGTATGCCATCCACCACTTCATCCATAAGCCTCTGGGAAGTGGCTGGAGCATTCTTCAGTCCATAAGGCATCACCTGGCACTGATATACTGCACCACTGACAACAAAGCTAGCCACTTGTTTAGCCCGTTCTGTCAGCGGGACCTGCCAGTATCCTTTTACTAAGTCAAGTTTGGTGATATAAGTGGCATTTCCCACCTTGTCCACGGAGTCATCGACCCGAGGTAAGGGATAAGCATCGGTCTTAGACAGTGAGTTAACCTTCCGGAAGTCCACACACAACCTAACCTTCCCATCTGGCTTCGGCTGTAAGGTAACTGGTGAACTCCACTCACTGAAACTCCTCGTGATCAATCCATGGTCCAACATATACTTGATCTTATTATCGAGAGCTTTCTGTCTGATAGGGTTGATGCGGTAGGGAGCTAATTTTGCAGGCTTACTATCCCCAACGTCAATGTCATGAGTAGCCCAAGTTGTCAATCCCGGTGAATCTCCAAAAACTTTCGGATGTTTCCATAATCTGTTGCACAGCTCTTCTCGCTTTACTGGATCAAGGTGTCGCAATTTCTCCACCAGAGCTGCATAACCATTGCCCTCCCATAGGTCAGCTGGTAACATCTCACCACGACTAAGCACTTCTTCCTGCTCCTCCAACCCACTACCAACAGCCAAAACTACGGGAGCGCTCTTATCCCTGGTTCCCTCAACGTCCACTCCAAAGTCACCTTCCAGGGACTGTGGCTGTAACCCTGGTCCACTACTCACATCACCGGCACCAACAGCTCCCTCCACAGCACGTTCCTTTGATGCCACGTCCTCCCTTCCCCGTCCTTCACATCCCAGGTGAGAGACATCAGCAGTCATCCCACAATGAGAATCAACTGGGTGGTAGTATGGCTTCAACATATTAATGTGGCACAACTGAGTACTCTTCCGCCTATCTGGGGTAACAATTAGATAGTCAAGTTCCCCAACTCTCTTCTTCACAATATAAGGACCACTGAATCTAGCCGCCAGAGGTTTTCCTTGCATGGGCAGCAGTGCCAAAACTTCATCTCCTTGCTTAAACTCACGACTTCTGACCTTCTTATCGTAATGAGCCTTCATTTTCGCTTGAGCCCCGATTAGATGGTCACGGGCAAGCTCTAAAGCGCAATGCAGTCTCTCCCGAGTGCGGCAGACATAGTCAAGCATGGATTCCTGGTTGCCAGATTTGTTGTTACTCCAGGCCTCTCGCACCACATCCAAGGGACCACGAACTCTGTGCCCAAACAGTAACTCATTGGGTGAAAACCCTAATGACTCAGTTGGTACCTCCCTCACTGCAAACATAACAAAGGGTACCGCTAGGTCCCAATCCTTTCCACTATCATAGCAGAAGGTGCGCAGCATTGTCTTTAAGGTCTGATGATGCCTCTCCAGGGCACCTTGTGACTGCGGATGGTAGGCACTGGACAAAATGTGTTTGATGCCCAACTCTGTCATTGTCTGCTTAAACAAATTAGATGTAAAATTTACTCCACGGTCTGACTGCAACTCCTTGGGCAGGCCAAAATGAGTAAAGAACAGGATAAGTTGCTTGACTACTGACTTCGCCTGCATGCTTCTGATTGGTATAGCCTCTGGGTATCGCGTTGTAACATCCATTATGGTTAACAAATACTTGTTTCCAGCAGAAGTAGGAGGTAAAGGGCCCACGATATCAATGATTACCCGGGTAAACGGAGGTTCAACTGCAGGAATGGGAGTCAAAGGGGCCACAGGAAGAACTTGATTAGGCTTGCCCACTATCTGACACGTGTGACAGCTCTTGATGTACGCAGCAACTTGTCCCGGCATACTTGGCCACCAAAAATTATATCTTAAGCGCTGCACTGTCTTTCTGTTTCCCAAGTGACCTGCTAAAGGTCCCTCATGTGCTAACTGTATTAACGGCACCCTATACTGCACAGGCACCACCACCTGCACTAACTCACCCACTCCTCCATCCACCGTGGCGCCAGTGGGCGTCCATCGGCGATATAAACCATTGTCTTTAATCAGGACCTTACCATACTCCATACTTCTTTCTTCCCCTACTCGAGCAAACAAGGGCTTTAATGTTACATCCTCCTGTTGCTTCACCCTCAATTCTGCTGGCCCAACACCCGCCAGCTCTACTGAGGACTGAGATAAGGGACTGGTCGGGACACTGGATTGCGAAGGGTGATCAATCTCAGCGCCACCTCTAGTACACTCGACAGGGGGAGGAATGTCAGACTCCACACTGACATCATCATCACCTCTACCCTCAACAGTGACACTCTGTTCCTCAGGCGTGTTTGACGGTGGTCCTGCATCCCCGCAGTCGACCCCAGCGTCCTGAAATTCTTCTAATTCAGTCGGTGGGCTGGGTTCAGTCTCCACACAGACACACTCAGCACCACCTCTAGTGTCCTGAGTGGGAAGTGGGGCGGCGCCCATGCACGCATTCCCACTCTCCTCACCCACCACAGCAACACCCTGCTCACTAGGTTCCTCCATTGGTGGCCCTGCCTCATCACAGTCGAGCCCAAGAACCTGTGACTTCGCCAGTTCTTCCTCCCAGGCTGCAACCTGTGCCATAGATATTGTAATTGCACAGACTGGGAACATGGCTTCCACTTCTGCATCAACTTCAATACCAATTTCTGGGGTGTCAAAACTCTTCTCTGCCACAACAACTGGTGGGGGAAGAGATGGAAATACTTTCTCCCCAGCCAGGTCGTTCCCCAGCAGAAAATCAACCCCCTCTACTGGCATTACATCAGCAACAGCTACTTGAGCTGCAGCCTGAACAATGGGGCAATCGAGTTCCACATGAACATAATCATAGTATTCATCTGAGTTCATGCCTCTACACAGCACATACTTCCCTGAGTTTACAGGCCCTCCAGTCACGTTTCTGCACACAGACTGTTGTGCACCGGGATCACGAACCACAGTAACCGGATAACTGATCCCATGAATTTTCACTGTGCTGTGACACATAAAAGGTTTACACCAGTCTAGGGACGATTTCTGAGGCAGTTCATCCGGAGGTGGCGTAGCACGTTGGGTAACTTTTTCAGCCTGAGCTGACAGCGAGCACAGCCGGCTGCACTCCAGCTTTCCACAGACTTCTCCCTCACCGTTACCACTCTCCCAACTCCTCTGGTTCACCTGACTCGAACCTACAACTAGTGCCACTGGTTTGGCATTTTGGGAGGCCTTCCACTTAGGGCAGTTAGGCTTGATGTGCCCACTCTGTTTGCAAAAGTAACAAAGTAGCTTCGAACTGGATACAGGGCTCTTTCTCCCTGAATTCTTTTTCTCCTCTGAACTTCCCTTGGACTGATTCACGGGAGATTTATCCCAGGCAGGGCCACTCACAGTCCTCTCCCTGGAATGCTGAAAATTAGCATACTTGACCCCCATACTCCGCAAGGCCAAAACCCAGTCATTAGCCCACGTCGCTGCTTCCTTCAAGGTATTAAATCTCTTCTCCCTAATTTTAACACCAATTTCTTTGTCAGCCATGTTGGTAAACTGTTCCATCAAAAGCAGTTCACGCACATCGTTATATGAAGTGGCGCTCTCACTCAGCAACCACTCGTCTAACGTCTCCTCCAGATACCTGGCGTAGGCCATATAGGTGTCAGCAGGTCTTTTCCGAGCACCACGGAACAACAACTGATAAGCCTCTGGTTTAAGTTCATATGCCTTCAGAATGGCTGCTTTAAATTCATCATAATCATCTACATCCTCAGGGCTCAACCTATTATACGCTTCCAAAGCTATTCCCTTCAGCACATTAGATACCAAGCCCACCCAGCACTGCCTGGGCCACTCAAACTCCCTAGCCTTCTTTTCAAACCTGACAAACCATTCTGTCACTTTCAACTCATCAAATGCTGGCACTAATTTTAGACTCCTTGAGAGCCAACTCTCCCTATCCTCTGCACGGCCTGAGGTATGGGTATCTGAAGTAGGTCTATTAGCAGTCACCTCCAAGCGAGTCTTCTCCAGCTCAAATCGCATTTTTTCACGCTGCATCTCCATCTCATCTTTCTCTCTTGCACGCTGCATCTCCCTCTCTTCTTTTGCACGCTGCATTTCCATCTCCAACTTTTTCAAATCCAAATGCAACTGGGCCTCCGGTGACAAGACTCCAGGGTATATGGGAGTGGAATGAACAACTCCAGGGAAAGCACTAGCCATATCTGGGGGAACTGCTCTAAACTGGCTCAGCGGCATCATAGATGGTAATGGTGGGGTAGCGAAACGAGGCAGCTCAGCACCATAGTTAAACTCAGGGCTCACATGGGGAGTACCTTTGCTATGTGCCTCTCGTTGTTCCAAATTTTCCATATCCACAGGTGACTCAGCACGTACGCGATCTGGTGTAGACACGCGTGACTCCATGGCGACAATAATGGCAGTACTGAATAATGAAATAACTAATGCTGACTGAGAAACTACACACACATCAACTTCACCTCAAAGCACAGAGAACGCCAAGGTAACGATATCCTAGCAAGAAGAAGGCACTGTTAGGATATCCTGATGCGAGGTCGCCACTGTTACGGTAGCGCCAGCCTGGGGCTGTTACAAAAAGATAACAAGGTAGTTTTAGATGATCGGCCTCCACTGCGTTGTAAAAATAACGCAGACCCCGGCATTGACACTCCGTAAACTAGAGAAAAACTGCGCAACGGAAAAAGTACGCAACACTCTGTACTTTGATTAGCAACCGGAACAGCCTACCTATGGATCTAGCCTACTATCGTCACTACCGGAAATAATACCGCCCGAGACAGTCTACAGGAACACCTCCCACTTATTTCCGGTGGTGACGAATTTCTACTTAACCCGTGTCCAAGGGGGAACGCAGTTAATGGCTCACGATAGTTCTCACTAGCCTTGTGCAAGGAGATGGGATTGAAATGTGTAGGGGTTAGGGGTGTGTGTGTATGTACGTGTGTTGGGGAACGTTAATAAAGGCAGCGAGAGGACCACAGTGAGCCAGACTGGCCCTCCAAAGACAACACGGTCACAAAAACAAATAAAATAACTACTTCCCTCAGTCAGCACACAAAAGAATAAAAATGAACTTAAATGAAAACGCCAGCTCGGCACAAAAATGACTGGGGAGAGAGAGTGTGCACACACGCACGATAGTGAAGCTGGTTGGGAAGACACTGCACTGACGCCAGGCCCGCGCGCAGCCAAGCGTGAACGCATGAATCAGATTAATTAACAAGGAACTTAAATTCGTGCCCCTCTCTCTCTCTACAATGAATTGGTACTTCTAATGCAAGCAAAACATCATTAAATATACTGGTAGCTCACATAAGACAATCAAAATAATCAAATGCATTCTCAGCATGGTATTAAATAAAATTGCCCTCAGTGGCAGGACCGAAAGAAACAAAAGAACTTGTAACACTCGCTAATTTAAACTCCGCGAATGACACGGATACTGCATAATCCCCTAGCCCAGCTGTAACGGCTGCACCCGTGGGAACGGACAGGCGGACAACGTAACAATATACATATATATATATATATATATATATATATAGAGAGAGAGAGAGAGAGAGAGAGAGAGAGACAGACAGACAGATAAACACCATCGTGGAACATCCATAATAAATTGGTAACGTTCTGACAACTCATTTGTCATTTTCAAACTTAGGAGAATGCATGAAAAACCAAAGTAAACACTATATCTACGATACAAATATAAACAAAACATGATTATGATACCTAGGTTTGAAAATGAGTTGTCGAAATGTCACCAATTAAAGATGTTCCTGACCACGTTGATGATCTCAATATTAAGACTACATTTCCCCCATGGTGGCTCTGTCGCATCTGTATATGTATATATAGATAGATAGATAGACAAATATAGATAGACAGATAGATAGATACAGATAGATATAGATAGGTAGGTAGATGGATATATATATATATATATATATATATATATATATATATATATATATATGTTGCCAGACCCCTTAATCCCGTAAGGGGTGTTCACAAACACATCGCCTCCATGTCGCCCTGTCCCCCACCATTTCATTGCACTGCTCCCAGCTCACACCCCACTCTCTCATGTACCTCTCCACTCCATCCCTCCATCTCATCCATGGTCTCCCCCTCCCTCTCCCCCCCTCCAGCTCACTCACTTACACTCTCCTCGTCGGTCTCTCACTCTCCATCCTCTCCATATGGCCAAACCAACTCATTGTGTCTCTCCTAACGCTTTCTATCACATCAACATCCAAACCACAATGCTCCTCACTTTCTCATTTGTCAGTCTGTCTCTCCATGTAATTCCACATGCTTCTTTCAAATAACATTTCCACTTTTCTCCCTCTTGACTTGTGTCCCACCAACAAGGTCCAAGCTTCACTTCCATACGTTAGAACTGGTATCACACTACTGTCATGAAATTACTTTTTCACTTCCCTGTTTCTTACCACTGTCTTCAAGGAAGCAGCAACCTTTCTTCCTTGCTGTACCCTTTCAAGCACTTCACCTTCCTAATTTCCATCCTTACTCATCACACTACCGAAGTACTTAAACACACTCACATTTTCAATTTCCTCCTCGTCCAACCTCACTGTATATCCAGTGACTTCATTTTTCTCAAAGCCCATACCTTTACTCTTCCCTACACCCACCTTTAGATTCCGTTTCTTACACACTCTCCCAAACTCATCCACCAGACCTTGTGCGGTGGCATCTTCGCCGTGGGTCATCGCCCAGAGGCTTTCGAAGCAGTGGGGGAGGACAGCATGGGGGCCAAACAACCACTAACCTTCCCGGTCCCTCATGGGGCCCGAGAACCTGGGAGTGGCTTCGGTCACCTGGGCAAGTACCACATTTATCAACCCAACACAAGAACATCGTTTTTTCTGCACCGAGAAATGACTCCCCGGTGGTCACTTCTTGAAGACTTCTTCTACCCGGGGACATCGAGAGCAATCCAGGACCCATCAACAAATGCTTATGTCCAACATCCTATCACTTCGAGCTGCCAGACAAAGGGTTCAGTTCAGTGCAATTCCTGCAAGAACTGGACCAATTACACCTGCACAACACTGCTTCCAGAAAATATTACAGACACCTGAACCTGCTGCTTATGATCCTTCTCCCCATCCACTAACCCGTCCACCAACCCCACTCCTACTTCCTCCACACCTCACCCTAACCCACCGATCCTTCCCACACCATCCAATCCCCTCAACCCCTCCCATTCCATCCCAATCTAATCCACCCCAACCCCTCCCATTCCACCCCATTCTAATTCACCCCAACCCTTACCTCCATCACAACCTTCTCCTACCCCTTCCCCTCCACTCACACCCCCACCTCCCCCCCGTGCTGCAGCAGCCAACACACATCGTACACACAACATAAACATCCTTCAAAAAAACATAGATGGCATAAACACCAAAAACAATAACTCACACATTTCATCAAACAACAAAACATACACACTGCCATCTTACAAGAAACAAAACTATATACAACACACACACTAAAATACATTTCATAATTTCAACACCATTAGTCATGACTGGGCCGACGGCAGTGGCAGTGGACTTATTACCCTGGTACACAAATCCATCAATTTTTCAGTCACTAATGCACACATATAGTCACTTCTCCCCCCACAAGACAACAACAGAAATGCAATCACTTAAAATACACTATCTGTCTATCTATCTATAGCCCGACGCCCTAATCCCGCAAAGGGTGGCCGTAGACAAAACGCCTCCAAGTCACTCTGTCACCCACCATTTGACTCCCCTCCCCCAACTCACCCCCCCCTCCCTCATATACCTCTCAACTCCATCCCTCACCTCAACTCCATCCCTCCACCTCATCCTCGATCTACCCCTCCCTCTCCCTCCCTCCACCTCACCTACATACACCCTCTTAGTCAGTCTTTCATTCTCCATCCTCTCCACATGTCCAAACCACCTCAGTGTATTTCTCCTAATCTTTTCAACCACATCCACATCTACCCCACAACGTTCCTTCACTTCTTCATTCGTCAACCTGTCCCTCCATGTCACTCCACATGCTCCTCTCAAGTAACTCATTTCCACTGCTCTCACTCTTGACTTGTTCCCCTCTTGCAAGGTCCACGCCTCGCTTCCATACGTCAGGGTAGGGATCACAATACCATCATGCAGTGTCTTCTTAACTTCCATACTCACCTCCCTATTTCTCATCACTGCTTTCAGTGTGCCAACAACCTTCCTTCCCTGCTGTACCCTTTCACGTACTTCATCCCCCAAAGTTCCATCCTTACTCATCACACTACCCAAGTACTTGAATGCACTCACATTCTCCATATCCTCACCATCCAACCTCACTGCACACTCTGTGACTTCATTCCTCTCAAACACCATAACTTTACTTTTGTTTACATTAACTTTCAGCTTCCTCCTCCTACACACTGTCCCAAATTCATTCACCAAACCTTGCAACTCCCATTCATCTTCACTTAACAATACTGTATCATCAGCAAACAGCAACACCGGAAGCTTCCAAATCTCACCCTCATTCATTAGGGCCACCCCCACATCCACTGCCCTACCTTGTACCTCCTTTACGACCCCATCCATATATATATTAAACAGCCATGGAGACATTACACACCCCTGTTTCAGTCCCACATTGAGATCAAAGAACTCACTCAGCTCACCATCCACTCGCACCGTAGCCCTAGCTCCCTCGTACATACTCTTCACAGCACTCAACAATTTCCCCTCCACTCCATATATTCTTAATACTTTCCACATACCTTTCCTATCTATTCTGTCATAAGATTTCTCCAAGTCCATGAAGGCAGCGTACACTTTCCTTCCCTTCTCTAGATACTTCTCCACTAAACATCTTAGAACAAATATCTGATCTACACACCCTTTTCCCTTCCTAAATCCCCCTTGTTCTTCTCCAACTAGCTCCTCTGTCATATGCCTAACCCTATCAATGAGTATTCTACCATATATTTTACCAGTCACACTAAGAAGGCAAATACCCCTATGGTTACCACATACTTCTCTCTCCCCTTTTCCTTTGTACAGAGGAACAATTATACCTGATTTCCAGTCCTCTGGAACCCTTCCCTCTTCCCAAGCCAATCTACACAACTTCCATATCCACTCCACAACAATCTCACCCCCATACCTAAGCATTTCACCACACACTCCATCAATTCCTGGGGCCTTTCCCAGCTTAATCTTCTTCATCGCTTCCACTACTTCCGACCTACTGATCTCTTCCTCCCTCCTCTCATCTCTTCTTCTCCCAGCCATTCCCCAACCACTTATACTCACACTGCTCTCACTCTCTACATTCAACAAATCCTCAAAGTGCTCCTTCCATCTCCTCAATTTCTCTCTCTTCTCCACCAACAATCTATTATTCCTATCTTTCACTCCCCTACTATTTCCCCTTTCACACTGCCTTACTTTCTTTACCTCCTTCCAAAACAATTTCTTACTCTCCCTCCATTTCACACTCAGATTCCTCCCAAACTCTTCATCCACTTTCTTCTTACTCTCCTTCACCAGTCTCTTAACCTCCCTTCTCCTGCTCACATATACCTCTCTCTTGTCTCTCTCATCTTCTCCCCTACCTCTACTCGCCAACCATTCACCATATGCCTTCTTCTTTTGTTCCACAGCTCGTTTCACCTCATCATTCCACCATGCTGTCCCTTGCACACCCTTGCATCTCCTCCTCACTCCACAAACCACCTCACACGCTGCGCTTATCTCTTCCGTGAATATCTTACATACGTCTTCCACCCCTTCCATCTGCTCTAGCTCATACCTTCCCAATCTTTCTTCCACTATGCTCTTATACTCTGTCCTCTTCTCACTATCTTGCAATTTCTCCACTCTTCTCACAGGAGCTGCTTCCTCCTGTCTTCCCCTTCGCCTCCTCAACCACTTTCTTTGCAGCTCTATCTTGGCCATCACTAAGTGATGGTCTGAGACTCCATTCCCCCACCCTCTTCACACCCATGCATCCAACACTTGTCTTCTCATTCGCTCATCCACACACACGTAGTCTATCATTGCCTTTCGTTCAACAAGTTCACCATCCATCCTCCTTATTACTCTCCATGTATACCAGTGGATCATCTTATGACGAAAGTAGGTGTTGGCTATTGCCAACCCCTTACCAGCACAGATGTCCACCAAAGCACTACCATTCCCATCTACTTCCGCTGGCACACCCCACTGACCAACCACTCCATCCACTCGTACATTCCCGACTTTGCCATTCATGTCTCCAATCAACAGCACTCTCTTGCTCCTCTCAAACTTGTCCATACATGCTTCTACTCTCGCCCAAAACTCATCTTTCACTCTTGCCACTCGATCCTCTGTTGGAGCATACACACATACAATCGCCCATGCTTGTATACCTACTTTCATCCTCACCCATACAATCCTTGCACCCACTGTTCCATACTCTCTTATATTCTCCTTCCACTTCTTGCTTATCATCAGACATACTCCCTCTCTTGCCCTCTCATTCTCACTGACTCCCGCACATATACCTACACCATATTCCCATTCTCTCACCCTTTCACCTTTCCATTTAGTTTCAGTCAATCCACATATATCCACTTTTGCATCCTCAAGCACCTGGACAATCTCTCTCTCTTTCACTTCATCATTCACTCCTCTCACATTCCACGTTCCTACTCTCAGAATGTCCTTTGTCCGTTAAATACACACTGGAAGCAGTGTTGTGCAGGTGTAATTGGTCCAGTTCTTGCAGGAATTGCACTGGAACTAAATCACACGTAACAATTGCCAATACATACATTCCCCCCAGTCGTCTCCCATAGTACCACAATTACTCTCCACAAATACACCACATCACTAACATACCCAACATTATCCTGAGTGATGATTTCAACGCCAAGGTGGCAGCCTGGCATGTCAACAACCCTGCCACAGACAGGGGGCTGGTACTACAATCCCAAACAGATAATATTTTCATACTCAGTTTTCTCCATCAACATACCCATATCCTACACCAAGCCCTCTTCCTCCCATTATCCCCAAACATCTCCTTGTGCTCCCCAAACCTCATCCCCATAACATCCTGGAGAAAGGTCAAAACCCTTGCTCTGACCACCTCCCGAGCATCGTCACTACCAAAACCAGAATCACTCCAGCTGGCCACAGACACACATACACTAATTATGGGAAAGCCAACAGGGGGGCCTTCACAACTGAAACAGCATAACACTTTGAAACATTAAACAGTACCCCCATCACAAACATCAACACCGCTGTGCACACTTTCAATAAAATTATTCAAAATGCAGACAAAAGACATCCCTAGAGGGAACAGAAAGAAACAACTCCAACTTCACACCAAAAGTTCAAGGCCTCATCAGTCAACGAGACACACTACCACACTCCCGAACACCCCATACACAAGTCACCGTAAAACAAATACAAGAACTCAACACTCAAATAAACAATAAATTATCAGAACAGCAAACACTTCATTGGAATAATTATCTCCAAACACTTGATCACAAAACAAACACCAGCAAACTCTACAAAACACTAAACAGCATCACACTCTCCAACAGCAACACTACACAATCACACACTGCCATCACAACAACAGACACCATACCTTCAAACAAACAACAAGCAAACACTCTCATCAATCACTTTTCACATGTCAGCCATCTACCACCCATCGTGACGACCGCCGTGTCATCCGATGCAAGAGACAGTTCCCACAGACCCAGACTTCGCACCTTTCACTTATAACCAGACGAAGCACATCAATAGCAACCTTAAGCACTCATCTGCCTGTGGACCAGACAACATAAGCAACATACACCTTAAAAACTTTGGACCACAAGGCATACAAGCATTCATAAACATATCAAAGTACAGCCATTCAGACAACATAATACCCATCATCTGGAAGCGTGGCACTAACGTCACTATACACATACGCAACAAAGACCCCACATTACCTTCCTCACACCGCCCCATCACACTCCTCTGCACCCCCGCCAAAGTCACTGAACGACTGATATTACAACTGGTTACACTTCACCCTTCCCCCCCCAAGCCCCATCCCAACATGGTTTTAGGCCACTACACTCCACGAACAATCTTCTTACAGACCTTACACAGAGAGTTTTTCATGGCATGAATTCAGCTAGGCCACCACACACAACACTCTTAGTCACACTAGACATTAGCAAAGTATTTGATACTATCTCCCACCACAACCTTACAAACAAAATATTCAACAGAAACATGCACTATGACACAAAAAGATGGCTGGCCATATATGTAGCAGGCAGATGTGCACACATAACATTTGCTGGTCAATCTTCGAATATCAGAAACTTCACAAATGGCGTCCCCTAAGGATCTGTTTTGTCCCCAACTCTCTTTACCCTATACATGCACGGCATACCCACACACCACAAATACACATACAGTAGCTCTCTATGCTGACGACATAACACTTCCGTGTACAAACTAAAACGCAAACACAGCCGCACACATCCTCCAACCTTACCTCAACACACTACACGAATGGTTCACCACAAACACGCTCAAAATAGCCCCAGCCAAATCTACAGTAGCCCTTCTCACAAACAGGACAACAGAACATAGTCACATTCCACACATCAACATAAACAACACTCCCCTACCACACACACACACACACACACACACACACACACACACACACACACACATAAAATCCTTGGTGTAACATACAATACATCAATATCATTTAAACAAACATCACAAACATTAAAGATAAATTAACACCAAGACTCAGTACCTTGAGGTCACTTGCCCATACAACATTTGGAAACAACAAAGAAACCACCACCACAGTATACAAACAATATATCCGTTCAGTGCTGAATTATGCAAGCCCTGTTTGGGCTTCTAACCTCACTTAAACACACAACAACACTCTACAGACCATACAGAACAAGGCACTAAAATTAATTACAGGCTGCACAGCCACTGCACTCACAGACCATCTACACCAAGTCAAGGATCATCTAGACATGAGAAGCACCCAAATTATTGCTGCAGCCTCCACAAACCCACACCATCCTCTGCACTACATGGCAGCACATTCACACACACCAAGGAACATCAAAATAACACCCAGCACACGATATCATACACAAATACTGTCATCTCTCCCCCCTCGCCCGCCTTAGACCAGCTTCCAGAAGCATAACCATACTCAGAATAATCGCTTGCTGCTCCATTCAGCCACTCAAAGACAACATACAGCTGGATGCACAGCCTCCTGATATCCACCCTTCTGAATCCTATCTCCCTCATGAGGACAGGGTCCACTTGGCCAGGCTGAGATGTGGGCATCATCCAGTCCTCTAGAGTTATCAGAAGAGGCTGGATGTCTCTGTCGCTGATGCCAGTCCAGGATGCAACACAGCACCCCATACTATTGACCCTTCTGTGGGCGTGGGTCTGGAATTTTCTGTACACCCCAGGCAAACGTGGGGGCCATTTTCTGAAGTTTCGAAAATTAATTTTTTTCCTTGCCATACTGAAAGAAAATTCAGGCACACCTAACAGTCCAAATCCCAGCTTCCTAGACTCATTCTGTTGCTTGCAGTGGAGTGCAAAAGTTGCAGAAATATCGGGAACCGATATCCAGCACCCAGTGGTGCTGCAGCACTGCAACCTCGCAAGTGTTGTTATTTTTTTTTACCCCGCAAAACCAAGCAAATGGTTCTGAAATGTTGCGCATATATTTGATGATATCGAATTATTTCAGTATATAATCTGTTCGGAATGGCTGGGAAAATATTTATTATGAATATTTTTTCACCTTTTTTATATAAAATGTATTTATGGTAGTTTTGAGTTATTTTTTATGCAATCGTTGTGCCCATGCTTGGAAAAGGGAGTGAAAGGATTGAATTTTCAGTCCGAAGTGAGAAAATTGCACGTCCTCCGAGTCTAGGCTATCCCACGGGGGATGAAAATAGAGGGTCAGATGTCAGATCCGATTAGCAATGCTGAAGTTGAGTCGCAGCTTCCAGCTCCCACACCACATGCATGGCTAAAAATTGAATCGTAATGCAGTTTCAAAACTACGAATAAGTCTAAGTATTACGAATACAGAGACAAAGCAGAAATAAATACGTTCACAGACGGGGGAAAACGTATTTTTTTCCCGTAATAACACATTCACTTTTCTCTATCATTTTACCTTGTAATTTTCGGAATATATGTTGCTGTCTCGTAAACAGGGTGGTTGTGTGTGTTTTGCGAGGGAGGAAAAAGAAAATATTTTCTGTCTGGGTCGAGATAATGGGTGTAACAATGTGTTTTTAGGCATCTCCACGAGCTCAAAAATCGTACATCCACTTGTCACGGCAGCAAGTGGTGAACTGACAGATGATATGTGAGAGGGTGTAGTCAAGGTCAGTCTCATGTCCCAGATGTTCGCTCACTTCCCACAAGTTTTCACAGTTTTCTACAAATGGCACTGCATTGAATGATCCAAACCATTACAACAAACCTGAGCAAATAGGTAGATACCAAGACAAAAATGTATTTTTCACCTATTACCATGTCTTTGATTGTGCCTGTACTAATTCATAATCATAAACAGGTGGTTGTGTGTGTTTTGCAAGAGTGGACAAAGATGATATTATTTTCTGCCTGGGTCGAGATAATGGGTGTAGTTGTGCTTGTTTAGATATGGCCAGGAGCAAAAAAATCGAAAATCCACTCATCACACCAGCAGGCTCTGAACTGCTTGATGGGGTGTATGGAAGTGTAGTGTAGGTTAGTTTGAAGAGGTTCAGAACGTACGTTCACTTTTCAAAAAATTTTTGCAGCTTTTTATAGGCTGCGCTCAAATGACGCCTGCGGCCATTTATCGGCTAAATGTCATTTGACGCCGGGGGCCACGGAGGGTTAAGCACATTATGAAAGACTGCATTGCACACAATCACCTGCACCAACAACACAACATACACTCCTTGAGAGCTCTGGGAAAGCCCTGTCTCGGTGGTGGCCTTCCTTAGGGACTCAGGGCTGTTCAGCTAGACTGCCTAGGGAACAACAACTACTACCACTATTCATCCATGGAGCCCTGCAGTTTCCCTTCGTCTTCACTTAACAACACAGTATCATCTACAAACAACAGTACAGGGAGTTTTCAAACACAATCTTCTCTCATTAGGGCTGTTCCAATATCCACTGCCCTACCTTGTATCTTTTTCATAACCCTATTCATATACAGACTGAACAACCATGGAGACATGACACATCCCAGTTTCAATCCAACCTTCAAACAGAAAAATTCACTCTTTTCACCATTCACAAGCCCGGCAGCCTTTGGATCCTCACACATACTCTTCACTGCATTCAACAACTTCCCATTTACCCCATTTATTCTTAATACTTTCCACATTCCTTGTCTATCCACTGTCTCATATGTTTTCTCCAAATCCATGAAGGCCACATACAACTTGTTTCAACTGTCTAGAAACTTTTCTAGTAAAGATCAATACTGACTCCTCTCTTCCCAAAACCTCCCTATTCTTCTCCAACTAATTCCTCTGTTATTTTCCTAACTCTGTCAATAAGTATCATACCATATACTCTTCCTATTACACTAAGAAGACATATGCCCCTATGATTACCACACACTTCTTTTTCCCCTTTTCCTTTGTACATGGGAATAATTATACCTAACTTCCAATCGTCCGGGACTCTACTTTCCTCCAAGGCCAATCCGCACATCTTCCACAGCCATTCTACTAGTATCTTTCCCCTGTGCTTCTGCATTTCACCACACACTCCATCATTCCCTGATGCTTTCCCCATTTTGACTTTCTTCACTGCTTCCATAACTTCCATCCTAGTGCTTTCTACTCTCTTCTCACACCCCTCCGTCTCCCAGCCATTCCCCAACCACTTATATCTGTCTGTCTATCTATACCTATACCTATCTATCTATCTATCTATATATCTATATATCATTATATAAATTAAATTGCCAAAACATTACCAAATATATCTGTGTAGTTTATCGTTCCCCGAATGCTTCTTCGGAACCCAGTGTATTTGATTCCATATCCACTCAGTTGGGTAACCTTGACCTTGCCCTTGGCAATGAAATTACCATTTTGGGTGATTTTAACATACACAATGTTGAATGGTTATTGCATTCTGCCCGGACTGACGACGCTGGTCTGGAGTGCGAACTGTTTGCGGAATCGTTTGGTCTCACCCAGTTGGTGGAGCAACCAACCAGAATACCTGATAATCCTGACCATGGTGCCCATCTCTTGGACTTATTCTTGGCAAATAATCCAGATCAATACAGGATGGAGGTACTGTCACCACTTGGATCCTCTGACCACAGTCTCATCAAAGCCTCATTAGTTAGCCCTCCTACACCTTCCCATTCCGACCCTGTCAGGGTGACCTGATGGCACTTTGACAGGGCAGACTGGGATGGATTTAGAAATTATCTTGCTGATGTTCCATGGCAGTCTTTCTTCTCTAGTGATCCCAATTCTACCCAGTCCCACATTTGTGACTTGATACTAGCTGGTATGGATTTATTCATACCAAGTCAACAATTCACTGAAAGATCAAACTCTCCAAAATGGTTTCATGGCAATTGTGCAAGAGCAACGGCCCAGGGGTCATTGGCATATAACTCTTGCTTAAAATCAAAAACACCTGAATCACTCTCCCAATTTGAAATTGCTGGAAATCATGCAAAAACTGTATTAAATCTATCTAAATCAAACTTTCTTCAAAAGCAAGCGTCAAAACTACTTAACAACCCTAATGACAGTAGAATATTCTGGTCAACTCTTGATTCTTTCAGTAATAACTTTAACGGGTCATCTTCCATTCCCCCACTAAAGTCTTCAGATGGCAATATTACAAGTGACCCACGTGGGCAAGCAGATATCTTTGCTAGTACCTTTGCAAGAAACTCTACCATAGATGATACCAGCCAGAATATCTCAGTACTGGAACTTGATTCTCTCGAAATTGCCCCACTTAAAATACAGACAAGATTTGTAAAATCCATCCTAGACAATTTACCTACCAACAAGGCTCCAGATCCAGATGGAATTTCGCAAATTGTTTTGAAAAAGTGTTCCCCTGAACTTGCCTCTGTCCTAGCTAAATTATTCAGATTATGCATACGTACTTCTTTATTCCCAAATTCATGGAAAGAAGCCAATATCCACCCAGTTCAGAAGAAAGGAAGTTCGTCTGACCCCTCCAATTACAGACCAATAGCTATCACATCTTCTCTTGGTAAGGTATTTGGAACTTTAATTAATAAGCATATTGTTAAACATCTTGAATCCAACAACTTAATTAATGATAGACAATACGGTTTTCTCCACGAAAGATCCACCATTGACATACTCAATCTCTTAACTCATACCATCCATCAATCAATTGATCTTTTTGGAGAAACTCATGCAGTAGCTCTTGATATCTCTAAAGCTTTCGACAGAGTATGGCACCGTTCCCTGCTGTCCAAACTCCCTTCCTATGGACTAACGTCTTTTCTTCCTATGATTTCTTCTATCTTAGTGACAGGAAAATAAGAGTAAAAGTAGATGATGTATATTCGAATTTCCACTCAGTTAATGCTGGCGTGCCGCAGGGATCAGTTCTGGCGCCAACCCTATTTCTGGTTCATATTAATGATCTCTTATCTGTCACTCACAATCCCATTCACTCATATGCAGACTCAACACTACATAGTTCATTCACACTCAGACACCCATTTACAAAGTCTAATATCTCTACCTCTCAACTCAATACAGCCATCTCCATAAATCAAGATCTATCTACAATCAGTGAATGGGGACAAAACAACCTTTTCTCTTTTAATGCTAGTAAAACTAAATATATACAGTTTACTAATAGACAGATATTGCCAGATTCGTACATTACCTTCAGTGCTACAAGTATTCCCATCTCCAAAAGTATTGAAATTCTTGGTGTCTCACTTAACAGTGCCCTCAGCTGGACCTCTCATGTCAGATCACTTGCTCAAACCGCCTCAAAGAAACTTGGATTATTGTACAGAGTCCGTAACTTCTTCGCCGATGAGCAGTTAGCTATAATTTATAAGAGTCATGTGCGCTCTCAGCTTGAATATTGCTCACCCTTGTGGAATGGTTGTGGAGAGGTTGCATTAAGACAACTAGACAAAATTCACAATAAAGCTGTTAGAATCATTAACAACCCTGCCATTACATATAAACTACCTCCCCTGCAAGTAAGAAGGAATGTTGCCTCCCTTGCATTATTTTACAGATATTTTTTTGGCAAATGCTCAGACGAAGTTGCGTCCATGGTGCCACCTCTCCATGCCTTCCCTCGTGCTACACGGGCATCTGGTAGCGCTCATGACTGGAATGTCACTCAACCATATTGCAGAACTTCTGCCTATCAGAATTCTTTCATTCCCCGAACTGCATCTCTCTGGAACTCGCTTCCCCAGAGTTGATTTCCTCCAAATTTCAACCTACAACTGTTCAAGTCTAACTGTTACAGATATTTTATGAACAGAGGACACCAGTAATCTGGTGTATGGATTATTTTTTTCTCCATTTGTTTTTCCTTCCTCCGTTCGGTTATTTAAAATATATATATAATATACATATATATATATATATATATATATATAGATAGATAGATATATATATATATTTAAGTACATATATACAAAGAGAGAGAGAGAGAGAGAGAGAGAGAGAGAGAGAGAGAGAGAGAGATCTGTGACTGTTGGCAGCAGATTTTCATTAATACGTGTTGAGTTAAACACGACAACAATTTTGCAGTTGCTAAGCTTCTAATATTTTCAGTGAGCGAAAACTAACTCTCCAGAGTTGTTTATTTTTATTTGACGTTTCATCTAGAGAGATCACCAGTAATGGAAAGTCTACACCCACATCTGGGAATGTAATATGTTTATATATATATATATATAAGAACATAAGTATAGGCAGCTCCTATACTAGGATGAGATAAAGACTAGAGGTGCACCAGAACTTAGTTCCGGCCGGAACCTCAATTTTTATAAAGTTCCGGTTCCGGCTGGAACTGTCATAAAATACCTGGCCGGAACCGGAACTTTTATTTTACATCCAATCATTTATCATACTACTTATAAATTTTGTCTCAACTCATAACTTCTTGAATTTCTTTCTTACTTATTTCTTCTTAACTCTTCATTTATATTAGTTTGTTAAAAAATTAGGCAGTTAAAATACTGTAGTTATATTTTAAGAATGTTTATTGAAAAAATATGCAGTACAAACATAAACTAGAATTTTTCTGTGAATTAAGATTACAGTAATTCCTCATTTTTCAACCAATGTTCGTTCGTTCGTTTTTAAAGGCTCCAACATGCTTGCATGTGTCGGCCTTGGTCACCTAATGGCGGCTCTCCATGCTGCACGATCCATTGCAGCCTCCCTGTTCAGTCCCTTAACCCTAAGGTCACACTTAATGACCTCGTCCCATGTCTTTCTCGGTCTACCCCTAATAACCCCACCCACAATATTAACACTTCTCACCTTCCTCACCCAACTATCATCCCCCATCCTCTCCACATGTCCAAACCACCTCAATCTACCTCTCCTCATCACAACACCAATACACTCCAGTCCCATCCTACCTCTCAACTCTTCCATTGTAAACCCAGCCCCTCCAGGCCTTGGACGCAGGGACGCACTGCACATCCACCTAATCATTGTCATTTCTGTACGTCTGAGCCGGCGAATGTCTTCCTCCTTCACTGCCCAGGTCTCACTGCCATACAGCATTACACTCCTAACACACGCTGCATACAAAGACCCCTTAGCACGTAGGGAGAGCCCCCTCAATGTCAGGAGAGGCAAGAGCTCCCTGAACTTCTTCTAACCACTTCTCACCCTAGCCACAGAGCTAGCTCCAGCCCCACCTCCAGCACACAACATGTCTCCTAAATAACAAAACTCTTCCACACACTCAAGAGATTCACCAGCAAGTTCAATTCTTTCACGTCTGACGATCTCCACCTGCTCACCCCGGCACGCCGTACACATAAAATCAGCATTATCTCGCAGTCTACCTCTGATACCACTACATCTCTTATGCACCCATTTATCACACACTCCGCACAAGATGGAATTACTTCCCACGCCCTTGTGGCAAACTGCACATGGCCACTCTCCCTCGTCTTTGACAGTACCGCCACCAACCCTAGATATCATCACTTTTGTTTTATCTGCATTTACCCTTAAACCCTTTTGCCCCATACCATCTCTCCACTTCCTAAACCTTTCCTCCGCCTCCCTTTCATTCTCTGCAATCAACACCAAATCATCAGCATACAACAACTCCCACGGGAGTCCGTTTCTAAAGTCACGTGAAAGGGCTTCAAGTACCATGATAAACAACATGGGACTCAAGACTGACCCCTGATGCACACCAACATTCACGGAAAACTCATCACTCAAATCTCCATTCACTCTCACCTGGGTGTGAGCACCCACATACATGGCCATAACGACCCTAACCAGCCACTCCTCCAAGCCAAGCTTTCTCATTGCCCACTTCACCACCTCTCTAGGGACTCTGTCAAAGGCCTTTTCCAAATCAACAAAAACAAAATAAAGATCCCTTCTCCTACCAATATATTTTTCCTGAAGCTGTCGAACAATGAATATGGCATCAGTGGTCCCCCTACCTGGCATAAACCCAAACTGCATCTCATCAATATTCACTCTTTCTCTAATCATACCTTCTAAAACTCTCTCCATTACCTTCATTATCTGATCTAAAAGCTTTATACCTCTATAATTCCCTCTTTCCAGGGCATCACCCTTCCCTTTATACACATTTACAATTACACTCTTCAGCCAATCATCTGGGACAACACACTCATAAATAATCCTATTTATCAGGTCAGTGACTAAACTCACCCCTATATCGCCTGAGGCCTTCAACATTTCGGCAGTCAACCCAGACACACCTGCTGCCTTCCCCCACCCTCATCCTGCCTATTGCCTCACTCACAGTAGCAGTATCAATCAAAGGCCAAGGGCCAGACACTGGATCTGCTGGCTCCAAACCTTCCCTGTCCCAGTCAAACTCCTCATTCAACAACCGGTTATAATGCTCTCTCCATGCATCTTTAATATCCTCACTGTTCACCACTACCCTTCCTTCATCATTCTTCACACACTGCTCACCTATGATATCCCGATTATCCCTCTTCACCTGACCTGCCACCCTAAATATATTTTTCCTTTCCCCATGATTTAGGTTATCAAGTAATTGTCTCTGTGACTCAGACTTTGCCCTGTATACCTCTCTCCTAGCCCTACGCTTGGCAGCCAAATATTCCTCTTTGCTACCACCCTTCTTCCATTCCCGGAAAAGCCTTCTTTTCTCCTTAATTGCAGCATCTACACCCTCATCCCACCACCAAGTTACTTTATGTCTTGGTGGTCCTCTTGTCCAGCCGCATGTTACATCAGTAACTCTCAAGAAATTGTTCTTGAGGGCTCTGTACTGTTCATTAACGCCTCTGTCTACAGCTCCCTGTTCAGCCACCACTCTCAACTCGCTATAGAAGGCATCCCTTACTACTTGGTTTTTCAGCTTCCATATTTTCCTCCTAGGTACATAAGTCCTCTTTTTCATCATTTGTTCTTGTGCAAAAGAAAATGTCACTTCCCTTCATCAATATGTTTAAACTGAAAAATGAGTCGGTGACTGCACTGAACTGAGCTCATTCATTTGCCATGATCTGCAGGTTAGAAGCAAGGAAGATTATGATGGAGAAATAGGAGTTGTTCTCCTGTTCGAGGTAGCAGATGAGAACGTTTCTCCTCGTATATATTACCAGCTTCCGAAAACAGCCTTTCAGAGTAGACTGAAGATGCTGGACATGACAGATACTTTCTGGCAACTTTGGATAGTATTGGAAAAAGTACAGTACACAATGGACAATGTACATACCTGCTTAGATCTCTCTCAGCAGTTGTTCATCAGTCACCAGACTGTGGGGAACTGAGGAGTGGAGACTAAGGCAGGCTCAGCTGGATGACTCAACCTGTACTGGACGTGTTAGTTGCTCACGCGTCCAGTACGGGTTGACCATGAATGGAGGGTTAGGCCCAGTGACAGGGATAAGGAAGAGAGGTCTATTGGTCTGATAATACAAATAAATTAATAAACTAAATTCTCTTTCTCTCCAATATCTATCTATCTATCTATCTATCTATATATATATATATATATATATATATAGTTCCGGCCGGAATTTTTGGAGAGTTCCGGCCAGTTCCGGTTCCGGCAGGAACTTAATATCCTAGTTCCGGTGCATCCCTAATAGGGACAGCAAAGAAGAAGACTCTCCCCCGCCCTCGAAACCCTCCAGCCGAAGCCGGCAGGGAAAAGTAAAAAAGAACACCATGCAGAATAGAAATACTGGCGTGGACATTTTATAGGAATGTGTGAAGAGAGAAAAAGAGGTTATCATACTGTACCCGGAAAAGGAAAAAGAATGAATTAGTATTGGTTATCAGATTTTATTTCTCTATATGCTCCCCTTATTTGTCATATGAAACTACCCTATTCTTGAATCTCTCAATGGAAGAGGCAGCAACTACTTTACTAGGTAACTTATTCCACTCGTCTACTACTCTATTATCAAACCATTTTTTACTTATTTCCTTACACGAAATATTTCTAGTTTGAAACCATTACTTCTAGTTCTGTCCTAAGTACCTTGCTAATATCTCCCTTATTTATACCCTTCATCCACTTTAACACCTCAATTAAGTCTCCCCTTACTCTACACCTCTCTAGTGAGAGCAGACTTACTCTTTTAAGTCTGTCTTCATATGACAGGTTCCGAACATCATGTATCATTTTTGTAATTCTTCTCTGTACATTTTCTAACGAGTTATTATCCATTTTATGGTAAGGACACCAAAACTGCACGGTGTAGTCTAAATGTGGCCTTAATAATGCTAGATAAAGTGCAATATTACTTTTGATGACCTATTGCTCATTCTTCTCGAAATAAGTCCTAGGACCCTATTTGCTTTATGTCTTGCATTAATACACTGTTGCCTGGATTTGAGATCCTTATTAACCATAACTTCTAGATCTCTCTCACATTCCGATTTACTAATTTCTTTGATATCTAAGCTGTTTTTAGTATCTCCAGTGGTCTTACCTACGTTAAGTACTTTACATTTTTCAATGCTATAATCCAATTCCATTTGCCAATTTTATAACCATTTGGTCAACATATCGAGGTCCTTTTATAAGTTGTGGCAATCGTCAGTTGAGTTAATGATACGCCCTATTTTTGTATTGTCGGCAATTTTTTTTTTTTTTTGTGTGTGTGTCCAACTCTAGGCATAGGCTTCACAGCCTGCTATCAAGGGCCCAGCAGTCCTCCTACATACCATACACCTCTACATGTCACCACTTCGGTGCTAACACCCACCGTCCATATTTAATACATGCTAGGGCTGTCTCATACATTACTGGTGTAATGCGATTAGCGGGGGTATTTTTACGACATGTCGGCGGGTCTTCTGGTAGATCAGTAAAGCCTGTTTTATTGAAATTCAAATCCTTAAACTGTTCCCTGCCCCAGCCGGGATTCGAACCTGGGTCCGTTTGGACTGCAGGCCACCTCTCTACCGATTGAGCCACCCTGATACTGCTAGTTATTCCGAAGTCTAGACGATTTATATATATAATAAATAATCAGGGACCGAATACTGAACCCTGTGGTACACCGCAAGTTACTAATCCCCAATCCGACTTAGTTCCATTGAATAATACTCTTTGCTTTCGTCCTTTCAGCCAGGATTTTATCCATTTTAAGTTATCGTCGTCTAAACCGTTTGCTCGAACATTTCTAACTAAGCTTTCATGTGGCACCCTATCAAAAGCTTTATTAATTCAAAATTAATAACATTGTAAGCTTTATCGCTGTCTACTGCCTGATAGACCTCCTGGAAGAATGACAGCAAGTTTGTGAGGCAGGGTTGTCTGCCTGAATCCGTGCTGAAATTCACTTACAGTATAAGATGAAATCTTTCTTAATGTTCTCTAATCTTACTTGCCAAAATTAACTCTATCATTTTTCCAGCTATTGAGGTTAGACTTGTGGGACGATAATTCAGTGCAGCTGATTTACCTCCCTTTCTAAAAATGAGCACTACGTTTGCGGTTTTCCACGCCTCTGGAAATCTTTCTGAAATTTATGAGTCATTAACCCACCGCATGCCAGTGCCGTTTTAAAACGGTCTGACATAATACCGCGGCCAGTCCAGTGCCATTTTAAAATGGTCTAAATTAAAAACATTCACTGTGAACGCATTTTTCAAGATTTGCGGGTAAAAATTGACAGGAATGTATGGTAACTGTTCCTCTACCATACCCCAGGCTGACAAGGCCATACACTCACTTGCTTCCCCCCTAATGCTCACTCTGCCTCACTCTACCTGTGTGCCTCACCCATTACTGTACATAGTGAAAGCATTTTGTAAAAATTTTCATGTAAGTTATTTTTCTCTTACGCGAGGAAGAAGGAACCAAAGGCCATGAACCCGCAATAACAGTTCCCTGCAAGAGAAAAACAAAATACAAGAGAGAGGCACATTCAAGATCCATTCATTTCAAGATGCCTGAACACACTGCTTTTGAAAGACTGGTAATCATAGTAAAGCAGGAAATACAGACAGAGGGAGACAGTTCCAGAGTTGACCTATTGCATAAATAAAGGACTGGGAAAAATGGTTAACTCTTGCATTAGAGAGTTGGACAGAAAAGGGATGAGAGTTTGCTGCTAGACGGGTGCTACGTGCCCATCATAGAGGTAGAGGAATGCATGCAGACAGTTCAGAGAAGCAATGACCATTGAAGTAGCAACAGAAAAGAGATAAAAATGCAACAGTGCAGCAAAGAGACAGAGGTTGACGGGAGTCGGTAAGAGGAGAGTTAATGAGACGAAAAGCCTTTGACTCCACCCCATTGAGAAGAGCTGTACATTGGGAGCCTCCCCACACATGAGAGTTGTACTCCACAAAGGGGCGGAAAAAAAAAATGTATAGAGTCAACAATTGTGCAGGTGTAAAGAAGGAGCAGAGTCGGCTTAGGACACCTAATCTCTTGGAAGCAGATTTTACAAGAGATGGAATGTGATCTTTCCAAAAGAAGTCCCGAGTAAATGAAACCCCAAGCATGTTCAAGGATGATGCAGTATTAGCTGAATATTATTAAACATTAGTAGGTATACCTGTGGAAGATTTTGTTGGGTTGATAGGTGTATGATTTCAGTCTTAGATGCATTAAAAACAACCAGATTATTTTTAACCTAGTCAGAGATATGATCCAATTCAGACATTAGGTGTGTCATAGCCTCATCCCTTGTTTGTTGAAGCAACTGCTGAGATGGGCGTTGCAGGAACCGAATGGAAAGGTGAAGGGTGGAGTCATCAGCATATGAGTGGATAGGGTTAGATGTACAGTTTAGAAAGTCATTGATGAATAAAAGGAAGAGTTGGTGATAGGACAGAGCCCTGAGGAAAACCACTGTTGATAGATCTAGAAGAACAATGGCCGTCTACAACAGCGGCTATAGAACGACCAGAAAGGAAGCTAGCGATGAAGGCACAGATAGAAGGACAGAAACCGTAAGAGGACAGTTTGGAAATTAAAGATTTATGCCAAACTCGATCGAAAGCCTTTGAGATGGCAAGTGCAATTACAAAGCTTTCGCCAAAGTCCCGAAAGGAGGATGACCAGGAGTCTGAAAGGTAGGTGAGAAGATCGCCAGTGGAGCGTCCCTGACGGAACCTATACTTACAATCAGAAAGAAGGTTGTGATGGGAAAGATGCCCTAAAATTTTTCTATTAAGAATTGACTCAAAAACTTTTGAAATACAGGATGTTAAAGCAATTGGACGATAGTTAGAGGGTTGAGAATGGTCACCCTTCTTTGGGACTGGCTGAATGAGAGCAAACATCCAGCAAGAAGGAAAGGTACAAGTTGACAGACAAAGGCGAATGATTTTACCTAGCCCTTAAACAGTACACCTGGGTCTGAGAGACCCGGCCACTTTTTGCCACTTACTGGTTCAGCAACTACTATATGCCAGGGACCCCTGTCCTTCCCAATAGCTTCCTAAGTTTGGATGCCCATGCTAAAGGTGGCTGTGTGGTTTTCCAGGTCTCCTTCTGTTTTGGTGTATAACACACTAAAGTCGTGGTCAGGTCTGTGAGACCCAGGTGTACTGGATGAGGAGGGCTGAAATTTACTGTTGTGTGATGCAAATTTTTTCACCCTGTGAATTGCCCTCTCCACACCATGAAGACCCTTCATGCCACTAGCTTTGACAGCAGTGTGAGCATCATTGTGTTGTTTCTTTTCTTATGGGGTCCATGTAAACAGAAACTGTAAAGATTTTTTTCAAAAATTTGCCTAAAATGCTTTAAATATGTTAATCTTAATTGTATATTCATTATTGCATAGTAAATTGAACCAAAAAGGATGTAGATTGGTCAAAGATTCTGTAAATAAAACACAAGTTTTTTTTTTTTTTTCTATTTTGTGGGTCTGTGAGACCCGGGTGTACTAATGGTGTATAGGCGCAACTAGGTGTACTGTTTCAGGGCTAGGCAGGGTGTAAGCACAGAAGCACAGTTCTTGAGAACAGGAGGGACTCCATCAGGCCCATATGCCTTGTTAGCTTTGAGGCCAGCGATGGCAGAAAATACATCAGCTGAAAAAATTTAAATGTCAGCCATGAGGAAGTCAGAGTGGGGAAGTGATGGAGAAACAGCACCGGAATCATCTAAGGTGGAATTGGAGGAGAAAGTCTGAGTGAAGAGATCTGCTTTATCAGTAGAAGAAATAGCAACTGAACCATCAGAATAGAAAAGAGGAGGGAAGGATGATGAGGTAAAGTTGTTAGAAAGGTTTTTGGCAAGGTGCCAGAAGGAGCAGGAAGAATTCGAGTTGGAGAATTGAGATCATTAAGTACGGATGAAATTATTTTTAGCAGAACGAAGAACAGACTTAGCACGATTCTGGGAAGAAACGTAAAGATGATGTGATTCAGGGGTGGGTTGGCTCCGGTACCTTTTGTAGGCTCTCTCCTGGTTGCGGACAGCATTAGAACAAGTGTGATTATACCAAGGTTTTCTTGCATTAGACAAAGGATATGAGAAAATAATGTATGCTTCCATGCCTGAAAGAATAATCTCCGTAATACCTAAGGCGCACTCAGATGGTCCTGGCCATGGAAGCAATAATCATTCCAGGGAAAATCAAAGAAGTACTGTCTGAGGGCCTCCTAATCCGCAGCTCCAAAGTGCCACAGACGACGTTTCTTTGGAGGGTCTACAGGCTGTACCGGAATGATAGGACAGGTTAAGTGTAAGTTGTAAATATTTTCTAGTAAGTGTAAGGACAATATAGTGATGTCAAATTGTTAATACCTTCTTGTAAGTACCAGGATTGTATGTAATGAAGCAAGGTTGTACCTGTCTTCAAGTAAGTGTAAGATTATGCATTCACAGTGAGAAAGACACAAATTGTGATAGACGTTGAAGTAATAAGTAATCAGAGAAGTGTACTGACGATTGCTCTACCTTCCCAGCATAAATACCTGAGTATACCTTACATAGAAAACGGCTTTCTCTCACCTAAGTGGTGAGCGTGAGAGGGCAGCTATACTTGTATATGAGAATGCAGGACTCAATAAAACTCATTTCCAAGCCTCGATGAGCATTTTAATGGTGAAATTCGTTGTTTCCACATCAAAATCTATCATTTTAGCCAAAAAAAAAAAAAAGTCGAAAAATGGCCGGCATTGGGGCGACCTATAGGGCTAAAAACAACTGGCACACGGCGGGTTAAAGAACATTAAAATTGGCTGACATAATTCTTCTTTGGGTTCTTTCATAATTTTTGCGTATATATATCATCCAGACCTGACGATTTTTTAGGTTTAAATTATTGTTTTCTTTCAATACATCCTCCTTACAAATTGTTATTTTACTAGGAATGTTTTCTGTATTATCATCGTAAATATTTGCTGTATTATCATCGTAAGAATTGCTGCTTGAGGGACCAGGTCTAGATTTTCCTTGGTAAATATTGATATGAAATACAGTAATTATGTAGGATGGAGCACATTTCTTTATTTTCACTATTAATATCACCTGATTCTGTTCTAAGGGGTCCTATCGTATCTTTATTTTTTGTACGGTACATTTGATAAAAACCCTTGGGGATTTCTATCGATTTACTATCAACCTTAATTTCTTAACTTCTTTTTGCTTTCCGTTTCTCACTCTACTTCTCTATTCAAAATCGTGTACTGGTTATGTAAGCGTTTCTCTCCATGCTTTATTTTTCTATATATTCCTTTGCGTTTGGCCTATGAGAGATTTTAATCTGTTATTTAACCATCTTGGTTCTGAATAATTCGTTGTAAATGGTTTTGATGAGATATATCTATCTTGGCCTCCATGTATTATATTTACTAACTCATTATATTTCTCACTGGCTGAATGGCTGCTTGGTACTGGACCTGAGTTAGTCCCCGTCACGTGAACTTCACCCCCACCTGAGAACTGACCTTCCACAGAGACCTGGCAGACTTTCCCATCTGTTTCCTGCCCCTCACCTATGACCTGGGATTCCCCACTGACCTGGCATTCCCTGAAGTAGCTAGTCTCCCTATGGAATACCGTTCTAAAATAAACTCTTAATCCATCAAAATATCCTAGACGAAAATTAGGAGCAGAGGAGATACTTTTCAGTGCAGCGGACATCCCAAATAAATTTGACTTAATTTCTGCATGATCGCTATTACCAAGGCGTCAACCAACCTCTATATCACCTATGACATTTTCTTTATTAGCTAAAACCAAATCTAGTATATTATTACCACTGGTGGGCTCCCTGATATACTGATAAAGGAAGTTATCCTGTACTACCTCTGGAAATTCCCCTGACTCTGCATCCCCTCTCTGATTTCGCCAATCTATCCTTGGCAGATTAAAGTCCCCTACAATTATTACTAAGCTGTACTGTGATGCTTTTCTAACTTCCTCCCAGAGGTGTTTACCATCTGTTCTACTTAATTTTCGAAATTTGTAAATAGCTCCTACGACTAAGTTCTCTCTGTTGTTACTATTTTCAACCCAGAAACTTTCTGTGTCCCTATTTACTTTAATGTCTGCTTTACTGTAACAGTTTATTGAATCCCTTACATAAACAGCTACCCCGCCCCCCTTCCTTCCCAGACGGTTTGACACAAAAATGTTATAGCCCTTTATCTGATATTCTGCTAAAAATTCTCGAGTGTCTGTATTCATCCAAGTTTCACTAATAACGGCGATGTCTATTTTCTCTGTACAAATTAAAGTCCTTAGTTCATCCATTTTATTGCTTAAACTCCGTCTATTTGTGTAGAACACTTTCAGGTTACTTGGAGTAGTTATGCCCCTACCTTGGGACTTACTATTTTTTATTTTGTTACTAACTGGAAAACTCTGTACTTACTAATATAAGTTATTTGTACTATCACTTAACGCCCCTCTATAATCACTTGTTTAGTCCTCTATCACCGCCTGCTCATTTTGAGGTGCCTAAGTGGATGTATCTACACTAATGGTTAAACTGTTGTTCTTACTTTTGCAAGTCTTCATGCATGTATCCAAACATGATAATAATGATTTCTGAGTGTAGTTGCTGTAACTTTCTGTACATCTACTTCTCATTCTCGAAAAAAAACAAAAACTAACTCCCTATCTATAATTTCAGCCAAAATAGTAACTCCCTGCCTGCTGAGTCCCATCCCAACTATATATGGCCTCCCTCCATAAAACCTGTCCCAGCTGTCTATGAAAGGTATTGCACTGTCTTTGCAATACCTTTCAAGGTGGCAATTAGAACCTATTGCCCTGCTCAACCATTCCCTCCCAACCCGCCTCCTAGGGAGAAGACCGAGTACTACAAGGGGACCTCCCCTCTCCTTAACCTTCTCCAACATCACCTTGTACTGCTGCCACAGTACCTCACTCTTGCGCCTACTAATATCATTGCTTCCTACACTGAGGCACACAGTGGGTTTGTCTCCATTATCCCTCACGATGTTTGAATTTTTTTCTAATACTGTACATTACCCACCCTGGCCCCTGGAAGACACACATGTTTATTGAATGGAATATACATGGCTTGGGAGCCTTCAACAATGACAACATTCTTCTTACCTTTCTTTTTCTCAGTATACGTATCTGTACGGGAATTTCTCTCACCATCCCCCTCCTCTGCTTCCCTGTCATCCTTCCCTTCATATTCGTCCATTAAATCGTCAGTTGCATTTGTTGTCTCTCTCTCCACTTGTTTTGAACTTTGTTGCACCCTTGTGACCTTTAGCCTTTTTCTCTCTCCTTCAACAATTCCCTCATTTGTAACTTCTGCCTGAGAACCTTTACCTCCTACTTCAGTTCAATAAGTTCTTCCTTTAACTCAAGGTAGTCCTTCTCAACACTTACAGAAGGGACACAACTCTCAGTAGAGGAAGCCATCATGCACAAATTCACACAGGGGTAGCACGGGTCACTACAACGCTCTAGCACGACACTATCACAGGTCACTACAACACACTACCACAACACTATCACAGATCACTAAACTCACCAACAATTCTCACAACAGGTGGGTACAGCTAACTAAATCAGGAACGCCAGGAGAGACGTCCAAAGAGACTGACCTCACGAGAGCGACTGATTGACCTCACAAGAGCGAGTCATATATATATATATATATATATATATATATATATATATATATATATATATATATATATATATATATATTTTTTATGCGAGGAAGAAGGAACCAAAGGCCATGAACCCGCAGTAACAGTTCCCTCCAAGAGAAAAACAAAATACAATAGAGAGCCAAATTCAAGATCCGATCATTTGGACACACTGCGTTTGAAAGACTGGAGATCATAGGAAGCAGGAAATACAGATAAAGGGAGACAGTTCCAGAGCTGACCTGTTGCATAAATGAAAGACTGGGAGTAACGGTTAACTCTTGCATTAGAGAGTTGGACAGAAAAGGGATAAGAGTTTGCTGCCAGACGGGTGCTACGCGCCCGTCGTAGAGGTGGAGGAATGCAAGCAGACAGTTCAGAGGAGCAGTGACCACTAAAGTAGCGATAGAAAAGAGATAAAGATGCAACAGTGCGGCAAAGAGACAGAGGTTGAAGGGAGTCAGTAAGAGGAGGAGAGTTAATGAGACGAAAAGCCTTTGACTCCACCCTATTTAGAAGAGCTGTATGTGGGGAGCCTCCCCACACATGAGAGTTGTACTCCACACAGGGTCGGACAAAACCCCTGTATAGAGTCAACAATTGTGCAGGGGTAAAGAAAGAGCGGAGTTGGCTTAGCACACCCAATCTCTTGGAAGCAGATTTTACAAGAGATGTAATATGATCTTTCCAAGATAAGTCCCGAGTAAATGAAACCCCAAGCATGTTCAAGGATGATGCAGGATTAAGCTGAATATTATTAAACATTAATGGGTATACCTGCGGAAGATTTTGTCGGGTTGATAGGTGTAAGAACTGAGTCTTAGATGCATTAAAGACAACCATATTATTTTTACCCCACTCAGAGATACGAGCCAAGTCAGACATTAGGTGTGCCATAGCCTCATCCCTTGTTTCTTGAAGTAACTGTTGAGATGGGCGTTGCGGGAACCGAATGGAAAGGTGAAAGATGGAGTCATCAGCGTATGAATGGATAGGGTTAGATGTACAGCTTAGAAGATCATTGATGAATAAAAGGAAGAGAGTTGGTGACAGGACAAAGCCCTGAGGAACACTACTGTTGATAGATCTAGGAGAAGAACGATGGCCGTCTACAACAGCGGCTATACAACAACCAGAAAGAAAGCTAGCGATGAAGGCACAGATAGAAGGACAGAAACCGTAGGAGGGCAGTTTGGAAATTAAAGATTTATGCCAGACTGGATCGAAAGCCTTTGAGATGTCAAGTGCAATGGCAAAGCTTTCGCCAAAGTCCCCAAAGGAGGATGACCAGGAGTCTGAAAGGTAGGTGAGAAGATCGCCAGTGGAGCGCCCCTGACGGAAGCCATACTGATGATCGGAAAGAAGGTTGTGATAGGAAAGATGCCTTAAAATTTTTCTATTAAGAACTGACTCGAAAACTTTTGAAATACAGGACGTTAAAGCAATTGGACGATAGTTGGAGGGTTGGGAGTGGTCACCCTTCTTTGGGACTGGCTGAATGTATATACTGAGTATTTCAAAAGTCCCTCATTATTTTTTGTTAAATCTTATTAAAACTGCAATTACAAGAGGAACCGAATGATAATTTGATTGTGGAGTCTACGATTCACGAGATTTTGGTGACCTCAAACTTGGCTTCATTAGTCTCCTGGAAAGTCACTAGTACACCTCAGAGTGGGCACCAAATTTTTTGACATAAGTGAGCCACTGTTTTTCGCATTCTTGGCCGACATCGGACAACATTTCGGGAGTAACAGGAGCACATTCATTCCTGATCTGTTCTTCTAGTGTGGGGAGGTCTTGCGGCTTGGTGGCATACACTCTTAATGTAGCCCCACACAAAAAAGTCGCATGGTGTAAGATCCAGCAAGCAAGCAGCCCATTCGATGGGACCATGGCAACCAATCCACCACTCAGGGAACTGCTCATTCTGAAATGAGCGAACCTTTCGTGAGTAATGAGCAGGGGCACCATCTTGCGGGAAAATGACTTCTTACATGTTGACTACAGCAGACAGTTGGGGGATGCAGAACTCCTAAAGCATACGAAGGTAATTGTCTCCATTTATGTTCATGGAATTTCCATCTTTATCCTGGAAGAAGAACGGATCAATCAGCGCAGCTGAGGAGATGGCACACCAGATGATCAATTTCAGCAAGTCGTTTTCACGTTCACGGATTTTCACAGGATTGTGAGTTCCCCATATGCGGGTGTTGTGCCTATTGACGCGACCAGAAAGGTGGAAGAGAGCTTCGTCACTGAACCACATGTGCTCCAGGATCAATGGGTCTCTTTCGAAGAGATGCAGCAGTGTCTCACACATCTCCACCCAGCAATCGTAGTCTTGAGGTTCCAGCTTCTGAGCCACCTGGATCTTGTACAGATACAGCTTGAAATCATGCCACAAAATCCGTTGGATGGATGTCATGCTGATCTTCAGTTCCGCAGCTGCTTACTGAATGGACTTTCCTTGACTCTGAGCAAAAGCCTCACGAACAGTTTCAACATTCTCCTCACTCCGTCCACTTCAAGGTCTTCCTGATCGGGGTTTGTCCGTACTGGATCCGGTCTCCATAAACTTCTGGGTTGGCGACGATGCTGTTCCTATCCAGTGCATAATGCTGTCTGTAGACTGCCCGGAATCGTCGCTGCACTTCAACCACGGATTTAAAAACCTCCTGCCATGCAGCGATTTCACACCTCTGCTCTGAGTCAGGATGGTAGCAGAAGAAAAAGGTGCAAAACGTCATATATTGACTCAAAAAAGTTCTCAACTACTGAGTAAGAGATTACCACAAGATGAACTTCGTTGGTCGATTACCTGCAAAGAAAATTGAAAATCAAATTAGTGAGGGACTTCTGAAACACACAGTATATATATATATATATATATATATATATATATATATATATATATATATATATATATATATATATATATATATATATAGACAGATAGATAGACAGATAAAATAAATATAAATAAATAGCTATATATTTATATCTGTCTGTCTGTCTGTCTGTCTGTCTGTCTCTCTCTCTCTCTCTCTCTCTCTCTCTCTCTGTATATATATATATATATATATATATATATATATATATATATATATATATATATATATATATATATATATATATCCTGTGGCACCCCACGTGATGCATATGGACTCGATGAACTCTCTCCACCAATATTTGTCTCTTGCCATCTCCTATAGGTCCCACCAACACTCCTCTCCTGCTTCTTTTTTCATTTTCCTCAACCAGGTTTCGCTCGGCCTACCTCTACCTTTTCTTCCTCTAGCAGTCCACTCTGGCACATCCTGTATTAAACTGCCTTCTTTTCTGTATATGTGCCCCAGCCACTTCCAGCGAGACAGTCTCACATATTCATTAACTGGTTCCACTCTCGTAATATCCTTTACTCTTTCATTTGTAACTCTGTCTTGCCACTTTGTCCCAAGAATCTTTCTCAGTATTCTATTCTTAAATCCTAATACTTTCTGATCTGTTGCAATTGTACTGTACCATGACTCGTGCCCATAAATTATAACTGGTCTAACCATGGACTTGGAAATTTTCACTTTAGTATGCACCGAAAGCATATTATTATTCCAAACAGATTTCAACATTCCAACAGCTCGCCAAGCCTGTCTAATCCTCTCCTCAATTTCATTGTTTAATGATCCATTAGATGATACAATCGCTCCCAGATATTTAAAGTTTTCTACATTCTTCACCACATTATTCCCAGTTACACAATCGATTTGGTTCTTCACGCTCATATTAATAATTTCAGTCTCTCCACAATTTATTACCAATCCCATTTTTTCTCCTTCCTCCACCAGACAATCAAGCACCCTCTGCATCTCGTAAATACTTCCGCAAATCAGTACAATATCATCAGCATAGTCCGAATCCATCAGCTTCCTATTTTCTTTCAAGTTAATTCCTGCACCTGTTCTCCTTACAACCTTTCTCATAACATAAATCCATAACCAAACAAACAGCAATGGCGAAAGAACTCCTTGAATTATTCTTGACCTAACTTCAAATGGATCACTCAAAGAACCACCCACCATCACCTTACACAAAGTACCTTCATGCAGGTTTCTAATAATATTTACAAACTTTTCTGGTACACCATAGAATCTCATAATTTTCAACATAGCTCCACGTGAAACACAATCAAACGCCTTTTCAAAATCCATAAAACACATACTAAGTGGCATTTTCATCTCATTAGCTTGTTGCATTAGATGCCTTACAATAAAAATCTGATCATTACAACGTCGACCCTTTCTAAATCCTGCTTGTTCTTCTCTTAAAATTATATTAATTACTGGCTCTATTTTGTTCAACAAGATTTTGGAAAAGACTTTTGCAACTACAGGTGTCAAAGTTATCCTCCTCCAAGTGCCACACACACTTAAATCTCTCTTTTTTGGTATTTTTATAATCACTCCATTTTTCCACTCTTCTGGAATTCCACCATTATCCCAAGCCACATTAAAAATTTTCAAAAGCGCATTCATCAACTCATCATTTTCCACCTTATGCATGTTAGGAAATATTCCATCCTCTCCTGGGGCCTTAAAAGTCTTTAACTACTTTATAGATTTTGCTACCCCTTCAATGATTATATCCCCTGTTTCTATCTGCAAATCTGTCTCGGCTGGCAAAAATGTCCTCTTCAGCTGGGATTGGTCTATTTAGAACAGATTCAAAATGCTCTCTCCACCTTCCTTTTATATCCAAATCTTTAGTCATCAAAATACCATTTCTATCCCATACAGGTATTTCCTTCCTTCTCTTTTCAGTCCTAGTTAACTCCTTCATTGCCTCATACGCTGCTCATGTGCTCTGACCGTCATTTTTACTTAATTTAATTTCTGTCTTTGTTGCCTTTTCAACATATAGCCTCCTCTTATCACGTCTAACAAGTCTTTTTACTCCAGAATGTAAACTCCAGTACTTTGCTCTAAGTACTTCAACTACTTGGCCATCAATATGTTGTTCTTCATTTCTTAAATTTGCCTCTTTCCTTTTCTGAATTGCATTCCATGTTTCATCTGACATCCACTTTTTCCTTCTCGCTTTTTCTTTTTTCTTAATAGTAACCTTAGCACTCTCAAGCAAAACCTCTTTTACCTCTCTCCACATTTGATTAATATCATTGTCTTCAGATTCCATCAAAGTCTCCAGGATTAGAAACCTGTTCCTACATTCCCACCGAAACTTTTCCTTCGTGTTCTCATCACTTTTCAGCTCATCAAAATAATTATTCAAAATCATAATTATTACCTCCTGTACAATTACCAATAACGTTCTCTTAAGTTTTATTTTAATCTTTGACACAACAAGTTGATGATCACTACCTATATCTGCCCCCCTCCTTACGCAAACATCTTGCAGATAACTCCTATGCCTTCTGCTAATTATAATGTGGTCAGTCTGGTTACAATATTTACCACATGGTGAAGTCCAAGTATGAAGTAGTCTTATGTATTTTTCTATGCTCAAAGATAGTTCCACCAATTATAAGGTCATTTGCCAAATAAAAGCTTCCAAATCGAACCCCATTTTCGTTTCTTATACCAACACCCTCCTTACCCATACAATCTTCAAAGCCATCCCTACTACTGCCAACAATCGCATTAAAATCACCAATGCAAACTAACACATCATGTCTTGCCACTCTATTCACTACATCCTGCAGCTTCTCATAAAAGTCATCCTTCATTTCATCAGCAGCCTCATTTGTTGGAGCGTACCCTACAACCATACTGATATTACCATGGTCAGATTTTAAACGAGCATAAAGCAAGCGCTCATTAAATGGTTCAAACTCACATACTGCCTTACAAGCATCTCTACTCAGCAGTAAGCCTACTCCTTGGTAATGATTTCCATCACTCATACCAGAAACCAACATAGTAATACCATCTTCCTAATTCATTTTATCAACTCCAAGCAACCTCGTTTCTGTAAGAGCACAAATATCTATCTTGTATTCCTTGAACACTGAAATAAGTTCTTCCATTTTACCAGCCTGGTTGAGAGTTCGAACATTCCAGTTTCCTATTCTTAAGGTTCTTTTTGGATGTATAAACTTATTTCTACACCGTGGGATTCTTAGCACCCCCTGCCCACTTAAGGGCTGCACGGAACTGAGGGCCATTGCTTCGTAACCAGAGTTCAAGATTTCTTAGGCAGAAAAATATTTTACCCTGGAGCCAATGCCAGTGACTCGCAGGAACCAGACAATGGAGAGAGGAAATTAACTAAATGAAAGTAAAATGCACAGTGTTTGGACAGATAAAGTACAAGGGAAAGAAAGAGAGGAAAAAGAATGTAGATAAAAGTGTCCCTTTTAGTCGCCTCTAACGACAAACAGGGAATACTGGGGAAGTATTCTATCCCCCCTTCCCCAGGGTGGAATAATAATAATAATAATAATAATAATAATAATAATAATCCAACCATCCATCATCCAATCCTACATTACCCCATGAGGAGCATAGGAGCCCGGGGCTAGGTAGTTGGTCCCGATATTTAAGATGAGAATAATAATAATAATAATAATAATAATAATAATAATGATTAGTAGTAGTAGCTGTAGTAGTAGTAGTAGTACCATTACTATGATCTATGGGAATACAGATCTCTTTTTGAAACTTAATTACTTCAAGAATTTCACCCGTGGAGGAAGAAAAGTCCATTCAGGAAAATATGAATGTGGAAAAAAATCTCTCCACAGATGAGGAATAGGTCCATGTAGTAAACAGGTCATGAAGTGAAATAATTCCATGACAAAAATTAGTCCAGAGAGGGATTTGGCATAAGGGAAATATAATTTCAGGAACAAGTATAAGTACCATATAGAAAATGGGTTAGTGGCAAATAATAGGTCTGGGTAATTGGCAGATAACTGGGGCATGAGGGAATAAAGCTGTTGAGGAAACAGGTCCATGGGGGAAAAGGATCCAATGAACAGGTTCACAAGGGAAATTAGATACGTGCTGGGTGAGCCCAAGAAGGTACAGTGTGAGCCCGACTTATGTTTGAGTTAAAATTACTTGATAATCATGGAAGAATTACCATACATGCAAATAGGTGTATGTGTACACTGAAATGTGTGTGCACATTTTAAGCAACTGTACCTGCAAAATGTGTAAGCAGAGAGCTCCTTGCAACACGAGCTGTGTCAAAGAAGGTGATCAGGAGGAGACCAAGCTTCATCATCCTTAGGGCCAATATCTGTAAGGGCAATCAGCCTTTTAGCAATGTAGAACGGTCATGGATCTGTCACGCAATACTCCTTTCCTCATCAATGGATAGGGGTCTGGAGCCAGGATACTTAGTACCGATACTTAAGGCAAGGGTGGCAAGCCCCGATAAGTCCGAGTGCCATCGTTTTTGCAATGATCCCAAAACAACCCTCAGACTGAAAACCCATTGGTTCTTGTCTAATTAAAGCACCTGAGCCCATTAGACCAGAATGTGTCGATTTGGTTAAATGGTTACCACCCATTATGGTATAAGTATTCCTGGATTTGAAGAAAACATTTGGTTTCTTACTGTGGGTAGAGTTTTTAGAAGGATGCATTGCATGGAGCAAATGGATGATGGCCACGCCCACCTACCATATAGTTCGTAAAAAATATAATTATATCTCATTGCAAATGTAATGGTTCATATCCATGAAATGCATGTCTGTAATAAGTTAACAAATACCTTTACTTCTAATTGCTGTCACTTATATAAATACTGACTTTGAAGCCAAAGAAGAAAAGCCTATTTATGCCATGGAGGATGTTTACATTTAGTTAGCTGTAGGGTAAGCTCTCTTCACTTCTGCTGGAAGCAACAGGAGCTGTAGGCTACCCTCGAATTTGTAGAAATCCTGCTAAATCATCGATAAAACCGGCAAATGCTTGTTCAATCCCCCGCATACTCTTACTCCCTTACCCCATCTCTAACATTCGCTTGCTCAAAGAATGTGTTGGCAAGGCAAGTCGTCCTCATAACACCAGATCACCTGTGGGGAGGATGTGAAGTGGGGTGGGTAATGATGATAAACGCGAACATCCCCCTTGCTCCTGACATAAAGAGACTTTTCACATTCATCTTCAAAACTGGTGTTATGACAAGGTTGGGAAGTTTGCATTTAGTTACCTACATACCAAAAGGATGGAAAGAGGTAATAAAACAACATAGTTTCTTTTATGTGAAGTTTAACCCCTAGGTACGCAATTCTCCAGCCTCGACTACCCCTCAGGTTAAAAGTTTTATGCCCGATTTATACAGCTTGAATTAGCACAGCTGAAAACGAAAACCCCACCCTCCTAGAACCAATAGTTACTGAGCTATGGCCTGTCAAAGTTGATAATAGTTACCCGTCACGGCCCCGGCGAGAAAGAAAATATGCCACTCGCTCTTGTTTTCCTCACAAAAATGTGTACAAAAATAACAAAAATCCATTTTTTTTGGTGTGTATAGATGTTATAAATCTTTGTAATGTGCTTAGAAAAAAATAAAATGGTGACAACCCCCTCCAACAAGTATGATAAATAGTAAATATTATCCTCCCCTCCTCTCCTCTACTCATACCTCCAATCCCCTCCCTCCCCTTCCCTTCCCGTCCCTCCCCTCCCCTCCTCTCCTCTCCTCTCCTCTCCCCTCCCCCCTCCTCGCTGAGCTGTCAAATCTAGCTAGGGAAAATGGTCATGAACCCCACCCCGTAATAAAAAAATGATAAATAGTAAAAATTATCCTCCCGTCCTCTCCCCTTCCCATACCTCCAGTCCCCTCCCTCGCTTTACCTTTCCTCCTCTCCTCTCTCTTCCCCTTCCCTCCCCTCCCTTCGCCTAACCTTCCCTCCTCCCTTTCCCCTTCCCCCTCCTCTCCCCTCCCCGCCGAGCTGTCAAATCTAGCTAGGGAAAATGAAATTTCCTTTTCGAGTGGGTTTCCAATAAAGACAGCCCAAATGATTGTGGTGTGCATATCTGTATGCAAAGACACGAATAAATTACAGGTAATGATTAAAAAACATGGGCTATAAAGCGAAAAAAAATACGCAAAAACTAGGCCGGGGGAGTTACAGATACTGCGTGCTAGGGGGTGGGGGTGGGGGTGGGAGGTGGTAAGGCCAGGAGGGGGTGTATGGGATGGAGGGATGGGAGGAGACCACCACCAGACACAAAGGAATGGCCCCAGTGGAATACGGGGACATGGAGGGAGAGCAGGGGGGAATACCCTCCCTCCAGATGACTGGGGGGAGGACATGGGGGGGATCCACATGGGAGGGGGGGATGCATGAGGAGGGTGTGGAAGGGGTGGTGGTGGTGGTGGTAAGAATGGTGGGAGGTAGGGTAGTAACAAGGTAGTGAGGTAGAGGGACGTGGCAAGAGGGAGGTGGGGGGTACACTCCCCACCACCTGGGTATGGGCTTGGGACCCCCCTCCGGTGTGTCCAGCACTTAGTTCTGATTGGTTAGAAGCCATCTATGTCACAGCTGGGGTGGAGCCAGCTGGTGCCAGTTTTTTGTGAATGTTGCATGATCGGCGTTGCTCGTCCTTTCAAGAAGTTTTGCAAAAAACTCAATGAAAGAGATTAGTACTTGCTTGACAGGAACATATGCACTGAGGATCACGGACTGTAGCTTGCAGGCTAGGTATTGCACTGGACATTTCATCTGACATGTTCACTGAAAATCCGTGTTTTCCCTTTTCTCTTCTTTTTTTTTTTTTTTATGTGGACAACATGTGTAAAAGGTAAGTTTTTCAGTGCCTAGTTTGATACAAGGCAAGTGCATGATAAAAGGGGTCCTAGGTCCAAGTGATTACCTTGATATATCGCATAGCACACAAGAGACGTCCTGTTGGCTCATATTAATTTTCACCTTTTCACTTTTGTATCACCCATATTTTATTTTTATTTTTTCACTTTCATTCACCTGCACTAATTTAATTCTTTTATTTTTGCCTGCCAAGATCACAGACGAATTAGACAAATAATGTTGAGATACAGAGCATAAGGGGGGTGCACCACACTACCTCTGGTGATGACTGGAAGCTTGCTGCCGGGCTCACCCAGTGGTGGGGTTGGAGCATACTGTGCAGGCAGCTCCTACTGGTATGGAGTAGCATGACAGCGAAAGAAAGTGTGAACATGAGTCACTTTCGTGAGGGCATGGAGCAGTGTTGTTTATCGATTATTTCCTGGATGTACGCTTAGTGCTATGCATGGGGCATCCCCCAGGCCGTGATTTGTGTATGTCATGACGAAGGAGGTCATGGAACTCCAATGGCCACCTCTCTGTACAAGTGAGTGTGTGTGTGTGTGTGTGTAATTCACCGGTTCGGTCAGGATCACTTGATGGTCGTGATCGTCAGCTTTTACCCTCCTGGAAGGGAGCTGAGAGCTCTTATAGTCCAATTTAAGGGCAAGGCTGTGACCTTCACACACACACACACACTCACACACACACACACACACACACACACACACACACAGCCGTCCCCTTGCTCGAGGGGGACAGTAACCACCCACTTCGTCAGGGAAACTTTTTCGCAACCTGAGCTAGGCGCGAACTCCCATCAACCAGTTAGCAAGCGAGAGCGTTACCACTGCACCAGCGAGCGGTGTGTGTGTGGGGAGGGGGAGAAATGCCAGAAATGCCGTTATTCCCCGAAGGTCGTGTGCTTACAGATCACTTACCAAGTCTACTTCCACTATTATTTCACGGGTGTAACACAGCAGTGGTTCATAAGCTCTTTGCTACTGTTACCCCTTGGCATGCCAAGGTAGACTGTTACTACCCCATCCCACTTAAACTGGGAGAAAGAGTAGAAAAACATGTTGGTACTGGTAATGTATTTTCCAGGTGATTATACAAGCTACAGAAAGAAGTCTGTATGTGGATTTCCTCTACACAAAGGGTTTTCAGTGGAAAATCAACTTGGTCAGATTTCTGGTATGGTACGTGAAACTACTTTTTCTCTAACCAGTTCTATGCATGGCTCAGTTACAGGCAATACGCATCGCATGTCATAGTCAATGAGCTTACTTATTTGTTTTTCTTTTGCGTTGCAGAAAATCCCACTTCATAGCGGTACGTAGTTGTAAAAGACATCAGGATTTTGTGGACTTAATGTGATGGAATGTTTTTATAATTTTACAAGATTTATTCAGAAAGTTTCCAGATCCTGCTAGCGATAATCTTTTTTATTGTGTTATAAAGAAGGAAAAAGAAAAATCACCGAGCAGTGTTTTACCAATTACTCCTATGAAAAAGCAAAATTACCCCCTTGCAAGTAATTACCTCCAGGTTAAGAACCACTGTAGCAGAAAGTACCCCTCAATGAAAATGGGGGCACCCAAATCTGCACAGAACAATGTTGATTGATTGATTGTATTAAAATCTGGTTGTGCAACTGTCAGGGTCATATGCTGCTGGACAACAAGCTAAAAGACACAGAAAAAATAAATAAATAACTGTTATTAGGAATAAAACACTGAAAATAATAAAAGAATAATCAATAAAATATTAATTACTGATAAAAGTGGAAGGAGGCCCGCCTCCTGAAGAAAACTAAAAACATCAGTAAAAAAGCTAGAGGCTCCACCAAGCATCAAGGAGAGACAGTAGGCATCATCCGTCCTTCTATGTCTATGGAGGAATCTCGGAACTCGACCACCAAGTGACATACAATAAGGGGAACAAAGCAATCATCACAGTTCGACTGAGTCTCACCACTCATGAGGAACCCATATGTAAGCTGAGAGTGCCCAATGCGAAGCCTAGCAAGAGCCACCTCCAATCACCGACACATGGAGAGAAGAACCATTGGCACAACCACTCTCTCAACGATTTTTTTTAGTTTATTATGAGCAACACTATCCCAGTGTCTCTGCCAACACGTACAAATTGTGTAGGCTACCGCAAGTAAGGTGTTACATCAGAAGCAGGAAGTGGATAGTCGGCTGGGACCTGTTGAGAAGTCGCAGCTTTAGCTAATATATCTGCCCTCTCATTGCCCACAACACCAACATGTGTGGGAACCCAGCAGAAATCCACTCTCTACCCCCCGATGACGAATGAGGAACAGCCACTCCAAAAAAGCTAAAACTATAGGATGGGAAGAGTTAAAAGAGTCCAGGGCCAAAAGTGCCTCTTGAGAGTCACTAAAAAGAGTAAATTAATTGTCACGGTGAACAAACACCATCTTCATGGCTAAAACGATAACTGACAACCCTGCAATAAAAACTGAAGCATCCAAAGGAAGACTACCCCCACAGCTAAAATTGGGAAATACCATCCAAAACCAACACAACACGTGGATTTAGAGCCATCAGTATACACAGGCACAGAACCACCATGACTAAACAAATGTTCTAAGAATACCTGTAAAAGAGACTGAGGAGTGACCGAATCCTCTGAGCCTGCAAAAGACCTGCAGAAAGTTACCTTGGCCAAGATCCATAATGCAACCCATGGGATCTGAACAGGACTTACAGGTACTGCCGATAAACCAAACTCCTCCATGATATCCCAAACCCTATAGCCAATCGGACAAGGCATGCATGGGTGTCTACTATAATACAAAAACCAAGACTGGTGCTTCACACACTCACAGACAAGTGAGTCTGGAAGGTGACGAATCCAGAGCCAGCACCGTGCTGCAATAGACTGACGCAGTAGACCTAAGGGAAACACACCAGCTTCTACCAAGCTGGGAATCGGAGATGACCGAAAAGCCCCAGTTGTAAGGCGAAGACCAGCATGATAGACAGCATCTAGTCTGGACTATGTGGCAGAGAAGTATACCTCGCAACCATAAAATGGCTTGGATTTTACAAAAACCTGAAAGATGCAAGCATGTCCTCCGATCAGCACCCCAAGAGGTATGGGACAGAACCTTCAGTCGATTAAAAGGCTTCATATATGATGCTTTTAGATTTGCCAAGTGTGAAACCAAAGTCAAATGGCGGTTCAAATATCAGGCCCAAGAATTTTGTCTCTGCCACACAATGGAGCCTCCTGCCACAAAGCTGGAGATCAGGGCCAGGGTGTACCCCTTTCATCCTACAAAAATGCATAGCCACAGTCTTAGAAAAGGAAAACCGAAAACCCTTGGAAGTGTCCCAGGCAGAAATCTTGTCCAAGGCAAGTTGCATACGCTGCTCAATAGTAGACATGTGGAATCCAGAAAACCATATAGCTATGTCATCCACATAAAGGGATGAAGATACACCAGCAGGCACAGGGTCAAGAATACCACTGGTGGCCACCGCAAACGGGAAACAGTTAAGACACTCCCCTGTGGGACACCTTCCTCCTGGCACAGTGGTGCAGATGGGTAGAACCCACATGGACCCGAAACATACGATCAATCAAGAAGTCTCCAAGCAACCCAGGCAGGCGACCACATAAACCAAAGGAATGAAGTTGTTGGAGAATGCCATGGTGCCAGGCAGTTTCATAAATCTTCTCAAGGTCAAAGAACACAGCCACAAGATGTTGCTTAGAGGCAAAAGCTTCACAGATCGATGCCTCGAGACTGATAAGGTTGTCTGAAGTACACCGTAATTTATGGAAGACAATCTGCAAAGGAGAGAGAAAGCAACCCTTCTCTAGTAACCAAACAAGCCTGATATTGACGATCTTTTCATATAGCCTGCACACGCACGATGTTAAAGTAATAGGGTGATAGTTGGAGACAAGGGAATGGTCCTTACCAGGCTTGGGAATAGGGAGGACAATGCCCAACTTCCAAGTCTTGGGAATAGAGCCCTCACTCCAATCCCTGTTAAGAAGGTCCAATTAAAAACTCAATTGAATCAGTCGGCAGATGACAGAGCAGAGCGTATGAAATATCAGGCCCAGGAGCAGTGTCACCACACTCCGAGAGGGCAGCACGCAGCTCATGGAGGCTAAAATCTAAATTATACCGCTCTCCACCACGAGAGCAAAAGTCAAGACCGAGTCTCTCCTGTTTCCTACGAAAGCTAGCACACGGCTTAGAAGGATCCTTTTTTGAGACAGCACAAAACTGATTTGTAAAAGCAGAGGATACAGCACCTGGTGCAGACATAAAATCTCCATGAAGTCGTAACACCAGTGGGGAGGGGGGTGAGAACCTACCAGAAATCTTGCGTACCTTATTCTGCACCATAGGCACTGGAAGAGAGGACATAACTGTAGAAATTTACGACCTTCACGAGTTACAGCGAGCATTCTTCATGACCCATCTACAGTATTTTGAGCATGTGTTTTCTGAAACTGGAATTTTATAAAAATAACATCACGATTGGCAAATTACTGATGAGCAACCACTCTGTAAGCTCCTGTTAGAGCAGTCATCATTCCACCTTGGCACAGGTCTCCAGGAAAAAACACCAGAAATCTGTGGGATGGAATGAACCACTGCTTGCTAAAATAACGTTCAGGGATGGGTCCATTATGATGCAGCAGGGGTAAACCAGCTCTGCTGTTGGGCCCTACTGCGGATGTCATTGCTTGCACTGCCCAGTTGACCCTTATGTGGTGTGGTGCCCTGAGGATCTGTCCCTTCTCCACTTGGTAGTAAGATACGAATGAATGTGTTTGAGTGCATGAGTAGATTGGGAGTGTGTCGACCTGTCTTGGCTACCTCCATTTCCTTGGGGAAAGCAACCTAGGTATATAAATAGATAGGTCATTGATACTTGAAAAATCTGTAACCCTGTATGCAAATACACATAGTTCCTCAAAGAGAGAGCAATCAGCCCTTTCCAAACACCAGTGTGGTACATGGGCCGCAGGAACAGAGTGAGTAGACTGAACCAACGCAGGATAATGGTCACTACCATGCAGATCATCCAAACCTCCCCAGAAAAATCAAGGGCACAGTCAGAGGAGGAGATGGTTAGGTCAATGACAGAATACATGCCAGTCTGAACATGAAAATGGGTCGGCCTCCCATCGTTTAGGACAACCAAATCTAAATCCCAAACCAAAGAGGCAAGAAGATCACCCCATGTATTTGAAAGTGAGTCACCCCACAAAGGATGGCAGCCATTAAGGTCAGCAATGAGCAGAAAAAAGGGTGAAAGTTGGCTGGTAAGGGTTTCCAGATCAGCATGCATAACAGGAATGGAAGGTGGAAGATACAGACAACAGATGGTATAACACCTCCCAACGTGTATCTGTACTGCTAGAACTAGAAGGGGAGACTGTATCGCAAAGGAAATAAACTGGCCATCAGAACGGCACAAAATTGCACATCCACTGCTGTCACCACCAGGAGATGCATGGAAGACCTCATACCCCATGTTAAAAGGGATCTGTCTATCCCCCACCACTGTCTCCTGAAGACAGACATAGAGTGGGCTCAGAGCAGAGAACTCCAATTCCTCCCAATTTTCCATGGCACCACTACAATTCAATTGAAGACAAATTGAGTAGCTCCGAGGGAGAACAATCCAAGCGACATTTTTTTAAAAAGCCAGAAATCGCTCCTAAAGTTTGCTGTTAAGAAAATTCAAATATCTCAAGAACCAACCCTACGATTTTTAAGTTTCACATATGAAAATAAAGCTTGAAGCATCAGCTTCATAATGGCATGAAAAATTCTTATCATAAGACTCATTTAGTAATTATTATTAATTAATAATACCAAGCATTGGCAGGTCGTGGTCAGTTACATGTCATTATTTCCTACAAATAATGATTATATACATGATTATAACACAAGTATTAGGGCTACTTACCACACTAGAGTGACTTGAGTGTTGAATGTAGATGCATCCCCCCTCTCCCCACCCTCCCGGCTCGAGGATTAGTTGCAATAATCGAGCAAATCATCGTCCTCATCAAAATGCACTAAATATATTTTTCACACCTTCATTAGTTACTTTGTCAAAGCACCCATCACGGCAAGGATTACCAATTGCACATGCAGCAACTTTTTTCTTTGTTTTATAACTTAAGTACACTTGGCCTACAATACGCTTAACCTTAGCCACGACGCTGCCCCACTCCTCCACCTTTCGAGGCCTTTTTCTCCCTCGTCCTTGCTCTGTTTCACTCTCACTATCACTCACGTCACGAGGAAGAGCGATAGCTTGAGGGCTATCAACATCACTGCAAGAATCGCGAGCAGCCATCGTTATACAAACGAGAAACACACAGATAATCCAAGTGCAGGTCTTAATGGCGGCAGAGGGAGAGAGAGACTGTGTGTACAGCCCCCCTGAGACAGCCGCAGCAAGCTGATTGGTTTCACACTCCCTGCAGCACGGCCCCAGGCTCCGCGCCATTGGCCAGCTGACTATCACGTCACAACCGCCCAGCGCTCTGATAGGCTGGCTGCCACCGCGCCGCCATTCTTGTCGCTTGGACTATTCTCCCGCGGTGGTGTTGCACATACGTTGACAATGTGTCATAGGGCCAGTAACATGTTGTCTTTGTACAACATTTTCGACCCTAACAACACAGAGGAAGAAACATCCAACTCCCTTCACGTGGTAAGGGAAGCCCTGGTCTGCCGTTTGAGCGGGAAATCAGGGTTTGGCGCATGGTGGCGCTTGGGTTCTTCTGCCGTGGAGTTACTCAATTGGTACTGACTGAGTCATACTGATTAGTATTAAATCATATGAAATGAGAAACACCGAGGCCATGTAGCAACCTTGCTTTGAAGGGTGTGAATGCCCTTCTTCCTAGACGTGGAGCTCCACCTTACCAACTGAGAAGACAGTGAAGATTTAGACTCTCCATGGGTGAAAGGACCCTTACCCCGAGACCAGTCCTGCCCATTGTCAGAATGAGCCCGAGGCACAGAGACCTTCCTGGAAGACCCACTTGTTCCGTCTGCACTCCCATATGGGGGTCCAGCTGGCATCTTGGGGCCAACCGGACCTTCCCCAACTGAATAAACCAAGGGTCGGCTGCTGGGTTATGGATCAGAGGGAGCAGGCGACTGAGCCCTTTGAGAATCTAAAAGCTCAGACCCAGCCACACCTGAGCAAGAGGCAGGGACTGGAATCCTAGAAAGACCATCACAAATACCCACTGACATAGAAGCCACCACTGCCCGGGTTGCCGAGCGAAGAGCCCCCTCAGAATCCTGATGAGGCATATAAGTTTGAACCTTAGAAGGAGGGGAATCACCCAAACACTCCTCACTCTTCACCCGTTTGAGATTGGCAGACACAACCTCCATCTCTAAACCAAAAATTGAGAGCACACTATAAACAGTAGAGGCACCCTGTAGGGAAGACTGAACACCAGTAGCAGAGCAAGCAGATGGTACAGGAGCAGCAGCTGGTATGGAGGTAGGAGCTGATACAGGAGTATCAGCTGGTACAGGAGTGGCAGCCGGTACAGGAGCAGCAGCTGGATGAGATGCAGACTGCAAAGGTACCAGAGTCTCTGGGTGACTAAGAGGAGGAGTAGTAACATGTCTGGTATCACACAAGGGACGAGGAAAAAGGTCAGTGAGAGGAGCAGGTGCCCCATGATGGCACACAGCAGGCTTTGACCTAGAAAGAATTGAAGCAAAGGACACACCGTGGCGGACATACATAGACATGACATGGTCCTTAGCTTTAGAAAATGTCAGCCTTTCTGTGGCTCTGAGAGACAAAATTTCATATTCGATTTTGTAACAATCACAAGATTTAGAAAAAGCAGCATGCTTACCACCACAGTTGACACCAGATGTAGGACCAGGGCATTTCACACCCTCATGAACGTCTAAACCACATGATGTGCAGACTGCTGGAAGGCCCAGGGCAGGGTGCCTACAAGTTCGGCCAATATGACCCAAACACTGACAATGGAAACATCTACGAGGCATAGGGACATAGGGCCTAACTTTGTACTGGTACCACGTAGGGTTAAGAACAGCAGGGAGACTCAATGAATTAAAAGTGACAATCAAGGATGGAGCTGGCACAAGGTCACCATTTACCTTCCTCTTAATCCTCTCAACCTTTAATACATTCTGGGCAGGCAACTTTTCAACAAGGTGTACCTCATCATAAAGCAGTAGTTCCTTTGCATAGACAGTGCCATGAGAATGATTCAATGAAGCATGGGGGAAGCATGTAACTGACTGACCAGAAAGCACGGATAAAGATAGAACAGGCGCACTCTGAGAAGGGTCAGACACCTCTGCCAACAAACTGCCATCAGATTGTGGAACAATTTTGGGGGCCACACCACAAGCAGCAACCAGTTCTCGATGGGTTCGAAAAATGTCATGCTTTCTGAGGTCTACCCCAGCAAGGCCACAAACGACTAAGAACTTCACAAAAGGTGCAGGAGGAGGAGCAATCAAAATCATACTCATATCTTTATCATGGGGGACTGAGTACATCCCTTGACCTCCACCTGCAACCCCTGTTACAGGAGCCACTGGACCGTGGAGCCAAAGCAGGGGAGGCCGAATCCCCCGTAGAGCCACATGGAGCCTGGAAGGGCACCAGAGTGGCAACAAATGAAAGCCAAGGAGGTTCCATGGATGCCCTGAGGTCTGGGAAAGAGGCAGGTAGGGGCACATTAATAAATGACATGACAGTACTCATAGAAACTTCATTCCCCCACCCCCCCACCCACCACGGAGCCCAACAAGGGGAGGCCATGTGCCAGAGGCATCCTCAGGGGGTAGCAGAGGAGTATATGTGGGTAACCACTAGGAGGCCGGGGCAAGGGAGGTCCCTGGGCGATAGGACCCATCAGGCTCCCCCCCCAATGACTTGACCCTAGCCAACGCATGACCAGCTGATTGACCTATTCAGGCCCAACCGGGCCACCCATCTTGCCAGAATAAGGGACCAAAGAGGTGTATTGCCGGTAAACTTGTGGGTAGGCAACAGTCCTGCCCTAGATGGCATGTAAGCAGGCACTAACATCACCAGCAGGCCTCCTATACCAGTGATGTAGGTGGTGCTTGGTCAACGAGGCTGACAAATGCCGAACCCTACAAAGGTAGGGAATGCCTCCAAAGTAGGTGGCACCGCCAACCATGCTTCAAGCCCAGCCACCATGTCAAGGTGACCACCCGTAGTAGGACACCGAACAATGTCTCATGCCTATTGAAACATCCGGGCACTGCTTAAGCGCTGCTACTGGGCATGGATGATGGTGGTCAGTATGTATCCTACAGGCTGGAACTGTGAGAGGAGCAGGCCTTAAGTCTTCTTTCTCATTTTTTACAAGTGACCTTGGAGATGACAAAAGGGACACCGCCAGTACCATCCTGTGGAAAGATAGTACATGCTGGGAACAGTACACAAATCTAAGACAGTGCCTACCCTGCCTTTCCTCTGTACCAAACTCGATAGAAACCAGAAAGCGCTAACAGAGTGCATACCTCTGCCAATCCATCGCCATTAAAAAGGATGCAGGTCCGGATCCGTGAATATAGAATCAGGATCCGTAGATACAGGATCCGGCCCAAATTTTTAAAAATTTCCTTCTTGGTCCATGGCCCATTTTTTTCACAAAATTTCATTGAAATTCATTGAGAACTTGTGGAGATATAGTGATTGATAGTCCGGATCCGGATCCGGATCCGGACCCTTGGATATTGGATCCGGATCCAGATCGGCCCCCATATGTAATTAATCCTTTCTTGGTCCATGGCCCATTTTTTTCACAAAATTTCATTGAAATTCATTGAGAACTTGTGGAGACATTGTGCAGAATACTCCGGATCCGTCCCCAAGTTTAATCATTTCTTCCTTGGAGAATGGCCCACCTTTCCACTAAATTTCATCAAAATCCGTTCACAATTTAATGATTAATCCCGGATTCGAATCCGTGGATATAGGAGTAGGATCCACCACCTAGATTAATAAATCCCTTCTTGATCCAAGGTGCACCATTCCATAAAATTTCATTGGAATTCATTCAAAACTTTTGGAGAATATTGTGCAGGATACTCCAGATCACAATCCGGCTCCAAATTTAATCATGTATTCCTTAGTCCATACCCCACCTTTCCACAAAATCTTCTTGACTAATCCTGTTAACAGACAGGCAGACAGACAGACAAACCAACAATCCAACGCAGGGTAAAACATAACCTCCTTGGTGGAGGTAATGACAGGATATGCAACTCTGCCATTAAACAGCCTCTCTATTCAGCTCAGAAACAGAGGAAGGCAGTCCAGAGGGATTGGTGGAGGAGGCTCATAATGGGTGCAGCATATCCTCTATTAGGGGGTTGCTGAGGCACTCTGTCCCCAGTAGCAATGGGCTGGGGCTTACCCTTTGCAGCACTCTGGTACTAAGAGCAGATTTCTCACAATCAAGGCTGAAATCGCTAACTATGTTTAGGGGAACTTTGGATGCAGGTGAGGGAAACAGGTATATAAGTGTCGACTTCATCCAGTCCTCCTATATCATATCCGGACCAACTGTTGGCATACAGTACATCTTGGATAGGTAGAGCAGTAACTGCATCATGTCTTTGGTGAAAAAGAGGTTCATCTGCATGTGGCCCCAACTGAGAACCAATGAGTTAAATATACCCCTCCAGATAGTCCATTCAGCCGAGGCCAACTTAAACCTTGAGTGTGCACTGGCCCTCTGGTTCTTCTCCCCAGAAAATCCTGAGCTGACAGGTACCAACAGCGATGGTGAGTGAGCCACTGGTTTTGTTTCGTCTGTGCCAGGAAGGGTTCAGACCTTGATGTGCCACACTATTTGATGCAATGCACCGCCAGTTGGTTGTCCCTTTGCAATTCCCTTAGTTCCTTGATATTTATGTGCTTGACACGTTCTGTCTCTGTTCAAGCCTATTAGTGCCCATTCATGACAGCATGCCCCAGCCCAAGTCTTAGGCATTGGATACAATCGTTGGAGTCTAGCACCATCCATCATCAAAGCAGTCTCCTGAGGCTGGCAGGGACTGCATGGAGCATGTTTCATGTGCAGGTTCCTTTTTGCTGGGATCATCTTTACCTCCCACGGTAGGTGCCAGTGGTACAACCTGCCAAGTTTCGTACCCACAGCAATGACTCCCCGTGTCTTCATGACTTCAGCTTGACATGAAGTGTCCTAAACAAATTTTCCTGAAGGCAACATGCACTGTCCGGGGAAAGATGCACTCATATTTGCCTGGTGTCCTACTCCAGACCTAACCAAATTACCTGCTGCACTAGGGTCAAGAAAGTTTTTCCACATTGATTTTGAAGCCGAGCTCCCCAGATGAGTTGCTTAGTTAGCCTGTATTTTTGGAACGCTCATCCTTGGTGGCTGCTGCAAGGAGTCATTGATAGAGACACATTAATACATTGATCCCCTCTGACACCTGATGATGCACCAGCACCTTCGTTAGTCTTATGAAGACACGATGGGCTAGGCAAAGACCGATAGGCCAGCATGTTGACTGATAAGTAAGCAAGCCCTGTGGATCAGTACTGATTGTGTGACACTCCTTTGCTAGTGTTAAGTTTTGAGGACTAGGGGCCTTGGTGCCATTTTGTCATGCTGGATGTGCTCAGTGACGAGGCTGGTGCCTTGTCGTCTAGCCTTGTACAATTGCAGAGCTTGTAGTGATGAGGAAAAGGTGACCTCCACGGCTTGAGAGAGGTTAGAGCAGAGGGTGAGAGGTGTATGGTAAATAGGAGGCGAGCAAATGCCTCTTCTACAGATCTGGTTAGGATAAAAGGGAGCCTCCCAGATGATTGCTTCCCTGGCCACTCACTTCGTCGTGATGAGTGTCATGTTTCTAACATTCATGCAATTTGTCACTGTTAGCAATGGAGAGTAATAGCAAGTCATTTAAACTATTGTTGAAAGTGAGATGCCAGTACCAGCACAGAACCTGAGTAGTTAGCATGGTGATGGAACCTAAGATCCTGAGAGATGAGCAATAGAGAGGGTTCAAGACTGAAACGGATAACCCAGTTTGAATTCCCAGTCAAGTGACTGACGACAATCCAGGGATAAGGAGCAGGAGGACAGTGATGAAGAGGGCCTTAGGGAATATTAACATCTAGTAACTGGAGGAATGGAGACACGGAAGTAAAGTGAGATGGGGGAATTTGAATAGTGGTAGCAATCGATCTACCCAGTCACCCTCTGCTCCAAGGATTGTTGGTGGTGGTGAATGAGGTCTCTACTATGGTTTGGGAGACAGTGTAGTGGGTGGGTGGGAAGTGTCATGGCCTTTCTTCGTTTATATCGATGCTCTGGATGGCTGGAGAGGCCAGGTGATAAATGTCGTGGTCAATACCCCAGGTGCACGGGCGTCCTTAGGGGCAATGCTGTTATGCCTGCAGCTAGGGCTACTGTCTTGTCCTCCAATTATGCCACATTAGACTGGGCATAAGTGTCAAAGTACAGAGCTGTGTCATTGGACATCTTTCACTAGTATTCATATTCATCTCACTATCCTTTCACGTCAGACTGCATCCCCTATGGTGAACTGCTGACTTTTGAGCCCTCTTCCATTGGGCTACCAGGCAGGGCTATTCCAAGAGGCTCTCTGGGTAGGGAGCAGTGGACAGGGCGTCACACCACGGACAGCAGCTGCCACAACACTGGAAGATGAAGACATAGCCCTTCGTACATCAGGTGTGAGACTTACAAAGCATATGGCCATCCCTTCCTAGCCTCCCAGAGCATCCTCTGTAGGAGCAGGCCGACCTTGGATGGGGAATGTCAGCCTGGGAAGGAAAGATACACAGAATCACAGAATCTAAAAACAAAGGCTCCTACCTCCTCCTCTTTCCCCTGTCACTCTCCTAAGCCATCTGCCCCAAAAGATGAAAGACTACTCCAAAGACAAATAGGAGTAGGAGAACGGCAGCAAGAGGGGGGGAAAAGGATTAAACAGGAAAATTCTTCATGGGGAAGGTACACAGGTGGCCGTCCACCCCTATTCCGAGAGGAGCAGGGGGTGGGGGTCGGCAACCACGTGGTCAAGAACAAAAAACAAAAGAACACTGGACTACCCATAGAAAAAATCATGGCAGGAACCTATGGCCAGAGACCCGGGGGAACATGACCCAGGGCAAACAAAGTGGGAAGCGGGTAGCCTGCCAGGCACATGCGAATCGCAAGCTGCACACCATGTGGAGTAGGCAATCAATAAACTTAGCTTTAAAAGGTAAAACCATGGCCTGAGCCCCGGGGTAAGATAGTGACAGCAATTCACAGTACGTGTTTATTGTAAACACTGTGCCACATGGGGCAGAAGGACAAAATGAACTTGGAACTAATGGTAAATTATCCATTAGGAGAAAATAATGACTGGAACCTCGGGAAAACAAGGGAGAGTGTCGCATGACGGAAATAACTCATCATGCCCGTTCAGGCTGAAAACTGTGTGCAATGGTGCAAGGAACACGCTACAAATTATACTTGATCAATTATGGCCTCGGTAAACATAGCATGACAAGAATTCTGCCTAGCTAGAACACAGTGAAAAAGTTGTGAACCACATACTCAGACTGCATACTAAAAACTAAACTACATTTTCATTATAGAGTAAAAATCTAAAATCTGGCTTGAGAGGAAAAGTACAGTGTGATGGAAATAGCTCATTATGCTTGAACAGACAGACCACTGGGAGGACCTTGCAGCTTAAGGTAATTATGCCAAAAAGCTAGTAACTACGAAAAGTAACACAAACAAACAAAATATATCGTGGCTCCATGCGAGTAGAGTCTAAGCTGAGCATCGTGCCTTGCTTGATGAAATCTGTGCTCCATGAGGAGCCAGCAGCTACACTAAGGACCATATTTTCAGACGTCATATAGTCCAATCCCGACAGCCTAGCATGGCAGAAGCAAACCACTGCAGTGATACCAACTGAAAAAGTGCGCACAATGTATGATTGCAAACCAGAAATTAACAGACTGAAACTAGGAAAAACAAACGACAATTACAAAATAAAGGAAAAAATGAAACAAGGGCATTACCGCCAGATGCAGGCATACGGTACCATGCAACTGGGACAGTAGTAGCATTGAGTCGAGAAAATGTTAGTGCACAACTCGTAGAGGACGGATGCTGACCCCTTCGTGCATTGCGTGGATAGAGAATGACTTGCCTTGCCAACACCAGCGTTGGACAAAGGAAGGAGAGAGAAGTGGTAATGGGGTTAGGATATGGGAGGATTACACTCGTGTTTGCCAGCTCTGTCGATGCTTTGGCTGGATTTATATCCAAGAGTCTGAGGGTATTACTCCCTGCTGCATCCAGGAGAAGTGAAAGGAGCTAATTTTAAAGTTAACTAAATGCTGACTCTCCCACCTTACCATTAATATTATTATATCAAAAGAACATGGAGAGGGGCACATTCACACACTGGCACTAAGGATCCACAATCCGTTTATACAAGTATGTTGTAACAAGCACATTTCCTCCAGGAAGGAAGATTGTGGACTACAAGAGAAGGGCATCTCCTGTCTGCAGTCCAATGGACGTATGTAAAGATCAGCCTCTGACAACGAAAACAACATTAAGCCTCCCTCTGCTTGTAATGTTAAGCCAAACTGTGTTTACATGCAACTACCACTACTACCCATCATTGCTAGAGTTAGCCATATTACGGAGAATTGATGACGGTATTTTAGAAATCCTTAAAGGTAAACAAATTCGTGGTTGAACGAAAGAGCAATCACACACATTTCTTCACCAAATAACACACCTACTAATTCGTCCACTGATCTGGGAGAACTTTTCTTTTTTGGAGGGAAGGGGGGGATGAGGGATCAAGAATGTAGAGTGGAGGTCAGTATTTACATCTACTGGTCCCCATGACTTACTTTAGTCCGTATTAATGCACACAAGAGACTTCATTCCATCCATTCTTGTAAACCGTTTTTGTTCATCAGAACTGTACATAAATGGGGTTGGGATCCTCAGTCCTGATATTAAAGGTGAGATTTGATTCCTGAACCTTGAAAACTCTTTGTCTTTTTTTTTTCTTTGTAAGGGGGGTTCAAGAATTCCGGTTGTGCTTCCTCTTCAAGACTAAATCTTATGGTGTCTAATATCTAATTAAGCATGTAAGCAGATCCATCCAAAATTCCATTCTTTTGTCTTAAAAACACTGGATATTTCTAACAGAAGAATTAGTGTCGGAGGTTGTGCCTCTTCACTTAAAAATCTAAGTAAAGTTCCAGTGGTTTAGTTTTAATTCTTTTGCTTTTCTTTGTGGGCACACAATATTTCACTTTATATGTAAAATCGTGAATAAATGTTTAGTGCGCAGTTGAACCTGAGCCTGCGCCCCCTTTACCAAACCTGAAGTGATGTCCATATGGTACGTGTGGCCTTTCTCAGGTCCTTATCTATAACCAAACAAGTATGCAGCACTGAAACTTCCTCAGGTCATTATCTATAACCAAACAAATATGCGGCACAGAAGCGTGTCAATTTTTGGCTTGTATAGCAGACACAGGGAGAGCTGGAACTCCCATTTCATCAGCCCTCGGGACTAGCTCCTGACCATCCCCCTTCGCTGAACTTTATCAGGAAGCTCTACAGTACAAGTTCCTCTAACTGTCAGCACCAAAATACATGTACATTACACACTACACTTCCTATTCAAAATGTTCCAAAAATAAAATGCACATAGTTACCAAGCCTCAGAATCCCCAGGGGGAGGGGGGAGGAAGGCATCAAAGCCCCCACCATCCGTCCCTCTCTCGGTGACGAACCAGTGAGACATCTGGAATCACTGTCTGAATCACTTCTTCATTTCTGGAACATTCGCAGTCTTTCCTGCAAATTTCTGTCTGTTGAGCACCACCTCGATCCTCCTGTAACCTTACCTTCGCTTTATAAGTGAGACCCAGCTGTCTGAGGCGAATGATAATAAACCCTTCTCTGTATCCTCCTACTTTCTCTATACTCATTTCATAGCCAAAGGTGGCTGTTGTTTATATGTACGCAATGACATATCTTGCTCTCCTGTTCCTGAACTTCATCTTCTGAATTATCTACTCTCTCACTCCTAATTCCTGTCACTCTTTGAGTAAATATATCTATGTTGTTCACCTGTCCCATACTGACTATGAATTTTTTTTTTACTATCTTTTGCTTCTACGATAGAACACATTCTATTGAGTTCTCCTTTCTCAGAAATCTCCATTCTAGAAGATTTCAATGTTCACCACCACCTCTGACTCTCATCTCCATTGATCCATTGTAAACAAGCCTATATCTTTTCTATCCTATTTGACCTAGAGCAGCTTGTACAGCACCCTACTCATATCCCTGATCTCCTTGCAGAGAGCTCCAACATACCTGACCTCTTCCTTACAACTAATCCTTCTGCTTACACTGTTAATCTTTCCTCTCCATTGGGCTCCTCCAATCTCAACCTTATCATTTTAACCTGTCCTATTGCTCCAGTAAAGCCTGTGGACCCTTCAAAGAAGCGGTGGCTGTGGCACTTTGGAGCTGCAGATTGAGAGGCCTTCAAGCAGTACTTCTTTGTTTTTCCCTGTAATGATTATTGTTTCCATGGTCGGAAGCAATTTGAGTGTGCCTCGCGCTTTACAGATGTTATTCTTTTGGGCATGGAAGCATTCATTCTTTTTTCATATCCTTTGACTAAAGCAAAATAAACTTGGTTTAATCACGCTCGTTCTAATACTGTCCACAACAAAGAGAAGGCTTACAAAAGGTACTGCAGCCAACCCACTCATGGATCTCATCTCTATTATGGTCTTGCAAAGAATCGTGCTAATTGTTCTTCACTCTGCTAAAATTAATTTACTTTGAACTAAATGCTCTGAACTACCCAACTCAAATTCTTCCCACTCCCTCTGACACACTGCCAAAAACCCTTCTAACAACTTTACCTTATTATCCTTCGCTTTTCTTTTTCCATTCAGATTGCTCTGTAACTATTCCTTCTACTGATAAGAGGGAATTCTTCACTCATACTTTATCCTCCAATTCCACCTTGGACGATTCCCGTGCTGTTCCTCCATCACTTCCCACCTCTTACTTCCCGCTGGCTAACAGTACAATGTCTTCAATTAATGTATTTTCTGCCATCATGTTGTCCTCAAGAACTGTGCTTCTGTGCTTACACCCTGCCTAGATGAGCTCTTTTGCTTTTGTCTTTCAACTTGTACCTTTCCATCTTATTGAAAGTTTGCCTTCATTCAGCCTGTCCCAAAGAATGGTGACCATTCCCTGCCCTCTAACTATTATTCAATTACTATAACATATTTTATTACAAGAGTTTTCGAGTCTATCCATAACTAAAAAAAAAAAAATTAAGCATCTCTCCTATCATAACCTTCTTTCTGATCATCAGTATGGGTTCCGCCAGGGACGCTCCACTGCTGATCTACTCACCTAACATTCAGACACCTGATCGTCCTCCTCTCGGGACACTGGGGAAAACCTCTGCCACTGCACTTAACATCTAAAAGGCTTTGATCGCGTCTGGCATCAATCTTTAATTTTTACACTTCCTTCTTACGGTTTCTATCCCTCTATCTGCACCTTCATTTTTTTTCTTCTTTCTGGTCGTTCTATTAGTGCTGTTGTAGATGGCCACCATTCTTCTCCTAGGGGAGGTGTTCTTAAAGCAATGCCTCGATACCCCTACGGGGTATCGACATAGCTTCTTGGGGGTATCCAGAAAGGTATCCTGGCAAAAAGAACAATTTCGTTTATGGTAACTACGACTAACTAATCTGTGTATCAACGTTATTTTGTTGAAAACATAAACAAAGGGATCTATAGAATTCAACTGTTTGTTCATAGCCATTCTCTTTCCTTTTTTTTTTCACAGGAAACTGAAAGTGCAAGGAGTAACCATACTAGAGAGGGAGTATCGCATTGACTCGCAAATTGAATCTGGCAGTATCAGGACTGAAAAATTTAACCACTGTCCTAGAGCTATCAATGGTGGTGTTCCTCAGGGCTCTGTCCTATCACCAACTCACATCCTTTTATTCATCAATGACCTTCTAAGCTTTACATGTAACCTTATCCACTCATATGGTGATGACTCCACCCTTCACGTTCCTATTCACTCCCCATAGCTTCCATCTCAGCAGTTACTTCAACAAGCAAGGGATGACGCTATAGCACACAAAATGTATGACTTACCTCATATCCCTGAATGAGGTAAACGTAATCTTGTTGTTTTTATTGCATGAAATCTCAGATCTTACATCTATCAACCCGGCAAAATCTTCCACAGAAGTACTCTCTAATTATTAATAATATCCAGCTCAATTCGGCATCACCTTTGAACATACTTGGGCTTTTATTATATCGAGAATTATCTTGGAAAGAACATAGTACCTGTCTTGTAAAATCTGCTTCCAAGAGATTAGGTGTGCAAAGCCAACTCCGTGCCTTCTCTACTACTGCACAGTTGTTGACTTTATACACGGATTTTATTCACTCTTGTGTAAAGTACACTACTCATGTGTGGGGAGGCTCCCCACATACAGCTCTTCTCAACAAGTTGGAGTCAAAGGCCTTTCGTCTCATTATCTCTCCTCTTCCTACTGGCTCCCTTCAACCTATGTCTCTTAGCCGCGCTGTTGAATCTTTATTTCATTTCTATCGCCATGTCAATGGTCACTGCTCCTCTGAATTGTCTGCTTGCATCCCTCCACCACTACGACGAGCGTGCAGCACCCGTCTAGCAACAAACTCTCATCCGTTTTCTTTCCCGCTATCTAATGCAAGAGTTAACCACTACTCCCAGTCCTTCACTTATGCAACAGGACAACTTCGGAATTGTCTCCCTCTGGATGCATTTTCTACTGCCTATGATCTCCAGTTTTTCAAACAGTGTGTCCATGCATCTCAGAATGACTGGATCTATAACTTGGCTCTCTGTTATCTTGTTCTTGTTTTATCCTTTAGGGAACAACTTGCAGTCACCCGGCTTTTGGTTCCTTCTCCCGTGCATAAAGAAAAAAAACACACATACAAGTGTCCAGACAGACACTCGGAATAATTATGTAGATACAGATGGGCGCCATTACACAGTGTTACAGATAGAACCAGGAGGCCTGGTTATACAAATGTCCCTTATCTACTTCCCTGAAGGATAATTTTGAGGTGTAGGAGGAAGGTAAGTTTAGTCCCCAGTCCACCGGGTTCACATTTCTGATGAGCAGGGATTTGCAGTTACTGGTACTAGTTCTTAAACTAACTTGATCAGTGATCACACACACACACACACACACACACACACACACACACACACACACACACACACACATGTTCTCTCCCCATATCCTCCATTCGTATCCTTCAAATTGGTGAAGGAGACTATGTAATCATCACCAAAAGCCGTGTCGTTGATCAGGGCCTGCTTCATCACCCACAGTTAATTAGATGCGTACTCTCGTTGGTTGAAGAAGCTCTTTAGTATCTTTTAGTCGGCGATATATTTAGTTTTTTACACCTTCCTGTCCTCTTTTGTGTTGCGCAAATGCTACCAATTTCGTCTTACTCTGCACAAATAACGTAGACAATAATAGTAACCACCCACATCCAAAAAGATGTCCATAAGGAAGTGGTGGTATGGACCTTCCTTAACTGACAATAATCCAAGTCTTTGCCATCTGATCTTAAGGTACTCACTGCTGTAAAGCTTTATTGATGATTTTGTTTCATATTAATTTTCCTTATTATTCCCTTTACTAATTCTTGTTCTTGGCGAGTTAAAGAACAATGGCCAGGAACTGCCTCCCTCACAAAAAATACAAATTGGGAGAGGATGTAAAACATGAATACAACGAATATTAATTAGAATTTGAAACTGACGTAAATGCAGTCTTGTTTCAAAATTTTCGTTCCTCCTGCTGCCCACCTGTAATTCAAGCATTGTATTACTTATAGTAACTCTAACTAAGAACTGGGTAAAACTAAATTGTGCAAGTAACCAAACAGATCATAGTGACGGTATTCAACCTTACTCACCCTAATATTAGGTTACGAGTTGCTGAACGGCAGGAGTAGCGGGACTTTCGGAGACTGTAGTGTATTTAAGTTAGTGCCAAAATAATATTAGTGTTCATTCTGTTCATCTTTCTCACCCTCTGCCAATTTCTCTTTTATGGGGGAGGGGGGAGATCCTGACCATTTCCTAATATTACTGATAGAGTATATTGCAGAAATTATCCTGGTCTGTCAAGCACTTGACAACGCTGACATATTTTGTGAGTACGCCAAACCCTTGATATCTCATTACGGTTTTGTTCTGTGACGGACCGGCCCAGGGGCCAGTCCAGCAGAGTCAGTGTCACTGAGAGACCGGTCAGAAATAAGTCTTCCTAGAGCCTCCTGGATGGTTACAGATATCTTCCTAGGATCCCCCAAGATGATTAACATGGATTATTGTTATATTCATAAAGATTCGTTTACGCCAAGAGCCCAGAGTGTCTGACAATAAACAGCTTGGCTGTTTTCGTCTTAGAGAACAGAAGGAACTTGATGCCAAATTCTTCACTATCTGAGCACTGTTTAGCGATCAATGAAAATACCTGGAAAGCATGTTATGATAATGAATGAGACACGTATGTACTTTTATTCAATGAGGCAATATATTACACAGAAAATCAGGAACCAGTTTAAGCAGTTACTGGGACAGGGTACTAATAAGTTACTTGAGATTTATTTTTATCTACTGGTATACGAGTTCACATTCTGAAGATGTTGAGCAAACTATATGTTGATAGTGAACTCATTCACGTTGCCTTCAAAGCGGAGAGGTTAGATATAACGTCAATCACCCCTTCGCTATGAAATGTCTCCCCAGTTGAATGAAATAGGTTGTGGGTTGCCAGAGTAACTAATACATCGCAGTGTATGGTTTAAGAGATATGCAGTGGTATCCTGCTGCCAAACAAGGAAAGTAACCCGGCACTAATGCACACTATACAAAACTGCTAAATAATTGCAGTGTGATATACTGCAGATTTTTTTTTTTTTACCAACTGACAAGAATTGCTCCAGCTGGAAAGGAGTCAGAAAAATCCTCAATTAAACTCCTTCAGTGAAATATATAATATAAAAAAATTGTAATCAAGTAAGAGCAAGACTGATACGAAGAACGTAAAGGGATTTACACACAGGGTCGTATACGAAGACAGGATATAGTGTTTTTTAAGCAAATTTTTGCCTTATTTTTAAAAACACAGTAGCGGCGGTTTCTTGATATTCCTAAAGAGATTTTAGTGTCTTGCGATACAAGTTTAACCGCCAGTTTAGTCCAGTCACGCTTTAATGTAACCAAAAATCAAGACTGGCTGGCAACTGATCGAGGCACTAGACTCCAAGAGATGTCCCGCGATTTTAGTATTATCTTTTGAGCCCCACAATGATTATTTGGCGATTCCAAGAGTACTGACTTCTCAAGCATGAAAAGGAAGAGGATATGCGTCCCAAGAGACGATGTTTAATTGTGCACAATAAGCTGTGGGCAAGGAAATGAAATGACGTTGCTGGGCTAGTGTGTCGCCTCCTGTCGCTGTACTCGTACTCCAGGATGTGGTTCCGAGCTGACGTATTCTCTGACAAGCTTTGGCATCGACGTTTCTCTCCTGCTGCCAGCGGTGAATCCATCTGTAAACCGCGGAGACACTTGCACCAGTCTCCTGGGAAATGTCTCTCACCGATACGCCTTCCAGCCACATCCCCACTATATGCAAACGATCTGTCATCACATATGGGTAGAGGATTAGGCGTTTACGAATTACTTTACAATGTCAGACAAAATACTCATGTAACATTATTTATGTGCTAAGGTATGAAGCGAAAATTAGGGCAAAAAAAAAATATTATTAATTTCTTGTAAGATCTTCAGAAGTTTCAGTAACAACGATATATATATATATATATATATATATATATTGTTACATGGCCTATGATTTCATCATCCTTTGTGTAATTTTAACGCACAGTATGCTGCATGTTTGATCACGAGCGTGTTCTGCCTCAGTCCCCCCTTTTACCGTTATAGTAGAGTAAGTCGTCCTTTCTGTTGTTCAGAGCAGGATTGTCAGCTCTTTGTCCCCTATGGCTTCATTTGCGCGTCCTTCTTACAAGTTGTATCAAGCTCTGCTGGTCCCTATATAATGAGCTCAGTCTCTGCATCATTGCCACTTAGATCTACTCCTCATTTTGTTCACATCTCTGTCCTCCCCTGTACAGTTGTTATTGTGAGTGCTCAGGAAGTCTCCAACCATCTAGCAGCTGTGTGTAATTTGAGTATAACTGTTGTTGCCTATTTTTCTTGTACTGTGTAGCATAAGGTTGATTCTTAGGCCTAGTAAGGTTTTTGTAATTTATGTAAAGGTTCTTATTGTCAGCCATCATTAATAATATTTTGTATCTGTAATAATATATCTGGCATTCACTGAGTATTATCTGGTATCTCATTTTAACAGGGCTGACTTAGATAAATTTACTCATGCTAATTTCGTGTTAATAGAGGCTATTCCAGTTAACCATATATTGAACCTGTTTTTTGCCATTACATTATCCTTATGAGTCCTGACTGTTTTGTTGTTAGTTTGAGCATTAAACTTTAACTTGTAATTTTACCTAACTCTTTTATTTTGAACCTGGACCTTTACGGGACAGTAGTTCTTTTTAGTATTCTCACTTAAAGTGTACATTATCTTTCTCTGTTCCGTAACATAAATTTGGCGACCTCATATCAGGATATTCAGGATATTATCATAAGGATATTGCTTGATATTTTGTGACTGTGATTTATTCATGATGTCTACTATTACTACACTTGATGAAGAGAAAGATTTTTTGTCAAATGTGCAACAGTGTGTGATGTAGAAAACAGAACAAAGAATGAACTTAAGCTTGTTGCTCAACAATTGGGAATTGCATTGCAGTTCACTCTCATCATTCTAAAGATCAAATTGTTGGCATGATTAATAAAAGCTTGTTTATTGTAACTCCTCCAAATGAGCAAACGCAGATTGAATTAGCTAAGTTACAGCTAGCCCTGCAGGAGGCTCGTGTTAAGGAGGCTGAATTTCAAGCACGTGCTAAGGAGGCTGAGTCTCAGGCTAAGGAGGCGGAGTCTCAGGCTCGTATTCAGGAGGCTGAATTTCAGGCAAATGCTCGTATTCAAGAGGCACAGGTACAGGCTCAGGCACAAATTGAAATTGCTAGGATTCAGGCAGACCATGAGTATCGCATGAAACAATGTGGAACTGGATCATCTAGTTCTGATGATTTTGATGTGGCTAAAAATGTTACACTTGTCCCTCCTTTTAATGAATCTGATTTAACAAAGTATTTTCAGTTGTTTGAGAGGGTAGCTACAGGTTTTAATTGGCCCAAAAAGTATTGGCCAGTACTCCTTCAAACTGTTCTCACCGGTAAAGCACAAGTAACTTATGCATCTTTGCCTCAGGATCAATGTAATAATTATGATGTAGTTAAGAGCTTGATTCTTAAGGCCTATGAGCTTGTTCCTGAAGCCTATAGAGTAAAATTTAGGACAACTTACAAGCAAGATAAGCAATCCCATGTTGAGTATGCAAAAATCAAAGAAGATCTGTTAGAGCAGTGGTTAAATTCTAAGAATGTGGATTCTGATTTTGACAAATTTAAGCAGATGATTTTGCTGGAGGACTTCAAAAGGTGTATTAGTAAAGATGTAAGCCTATATCTTGATGAGAGAAGAATAGATAATTTGTCTGATGCTGCAGTTTTAGCTGATGAATATGTTCTCACTCACAAGAGATATTCTAGAGAAAAGAGGAGAGCTGAGAGTAAGTACGTTGCCTCTACTCAGAGTACAGGTAACAGGAAAGAGAATAAAGATGATGTTTCTCAGGAAGTAAATACCAGCTTCACCTCTAGCTTTCAGAAAAGTAAATGTACTTATTGTAGTAAGCTTGGTCATACTATGGAGAAATGATTCAGGAGACAGCGTGATGTGAACAAAAAGGAGTCTTTAAATATTCAGTCAATTGGTCTAGTGTCCACCCTTGAGAGTTCCCATAATTCTTTAACTGAGTTAACTGAACCTGCTTTGAGGGGTAACTTAAATTCTCATGCTGGAGCTCCTCTTTTGAGCAGTAACGTAGGTGACACTCTCAAGAGTTCATGTGCTAATTTCCTGTCTGATGGTTTTGTCAGTCCTCTGGACAGTAATGACAGGAAATCAGTTAAAATATATCGTGACACAGGTGCTTGCCAATCCCTTATGCTGACCAGTGTTCTAGGCTCTAATGTTAATTCCTCTGATGAAACTGTAATCTTACAAGGTGTAGGGAATAATTACTTCTCTGTCCCTCTGTGCAGAGTGAATTTAGAGTCTGGTTTTGTTAATGGTTCCGTTATGGTTGGGTTGGTTGAGACACTCCCAATGTCAGGTGTAACTTTCTTACTTGGAAATGATATTGGTGGAAGTCAAGTGTGTCCAGCTCCTCAGTTGTCTGGTGAGCCAGTGGCTGCGGCCCAGGATTGTGATGTCCCTGATGTGTTCCCTGCATGTGCTGTCACTATAGCTAAGTCTAAAGTTACTGGTGACTTAGAGGATAATGATGATGATGATGTTATCCTAGCTGACACTTTTCTTGCTAATTTGGACCACTCACCAGATGAGGCAGTACCCCGTAGTGTTGATAATTTGTCTCGTCAAGAGTTGGTTGAGTTGCAGGTGGCTGACCCCTGAGTTGAAAGGTCTAGCTAACTCTGCTTGCAGTGAGGAAGAGTCAGCTGGTGCTTCTACTTGTTATTATATAAAGTCAGGAGTACTTATGAGAAAGTGGAGACCCCCAACAGCATCAGCCGATTGTGAGTGGGAGGTTGTACATCAAGTTGTCATCCCTCGTGTTTGTGGCTCATGATTCCAGTTTGGCAGGACACCTTGGAGTGAGGAAGACTGTGGCACGCATTTTGAAACACTTCTACTGGCCAGGTATCTTCAGGGATGTTTCCTGGTATTATAAGTCTTGTCACACCTGTCAAGTTGTGGGGAAGTGTAATCAGACCGAAAAGGTTGCACCTCTAGTTCCCATTCCTCCTTTTGAGGCGCCATTCACCCGTGTGTTGGTGGATATTGTGGGCCCTCTTCCTAAGACTTCTTCAGGATTTTCTTATGTGTTGACCCTGATTGATATGGCTACTCGTTATCCTGAAGCCATTCCACTTAGAAATATCTCAGCAAAAAACGTGGTTAAGGAAATGCTAGGGTTCTTCACAAAGTTTGGTCTGCCCATGGAGGTACAGTCAGACCGGGGAAGTAATTTCATGTCAAACGTTTTCAAGCAGTCTCTGAAAGAGTTGGGCATCACCCAGATCACGTCTTCAGCTTACCATCCCCAGACTCAAGGAGCGTTGGAGAGATATCATCAAACACTCAAATCGATGCTCAAAAAATACTGTTTGGAACATCAGAAAGACTGGGACAAAGGTCTTCCATTCGTTGTATTTGCCGCAAGAGAATCTCCAAATGAATCACTGGGCTTCTCACCTTTTGAACTACTGTTTGGCCATGAAGCAAGAGGACCCCTTAAGCTACTCAAGGAATGCTGGCTGTCGGAGGAAGATGACGTCAACTTGCTGGAGTATGTGATGAAGTTCAAAGAACGGCTGTCCACTGCTTTACAGCTGGGGAGAGAGAATTTAGGAGCTGCTCAGGAGAAGATGAAGACTTGGTATGATAAGAAGTCCAGGTTACGCCACTTTCAGCCAGATCAGGTTTTGATTCTGCTACTAGTTCATGGGCAACCTCTTCAAGCCAAGTTTAGTGGTCCTTATTTCGTGGAGAAGAAACTCAGTGATGTCAACTATGTCATCGCCACACCAGATCGTAGAAAGAACAAGCAACTATGTCACATCAACATGCTAAAGTTATATCACAGGTGGGACAAAAATAATCCAGTCTGCACTGTAGCTGTTCCACCCAAGTCTGCAAGTGAAGCTCTCCCATGCAGTATGAGCCTGAGTGATAGTTTGGGGAAGAATCCTGATATCATGAATGATCTCCAGACTAAGCTTTCTCATCTACCTCCCGAGGAAAGGCAGGAGTTTTCAGCATTACTGCAGGAGTACCCGCAAGTGTTCCGTGCCACTCCAGGAAGAACCACTGTGTTGATGCATGATGTCAATGTTGGAGACGCAAAGCCAATTAAATTGCCTCCTTACCGTGTGAACCCAGTGAAAGTACCTCTCATCCAGAAGGAGCTTGGCTACCTGTTGGACCACAAGATGATTGAGCCCTGTCAGAGCGAGTGGAGTTCTCCTGTCACTCTAATTCCTAAGCCATGTGGGTCACAGCGGCTTTGCATCGACTACAGACGTGTTAATCAGATAACCAAAACAGACACTTACCCTCTCCCTCGCGTGGAATATTGCATAGACAAGATCGGAAAGGCTAGGTACATAAGTAAGTTTGATTTGTTAAAGGGATACTGGCAAGTACCTATGACTGAACGTGCTAGGGAGATCTCATGTTTTGTAACACTAGGAAAGACTTTTGCATGTTCTGTAATGCCATATGGTATGAAGAATGCACCAGCCACATTTCAGAAGTTCATGAATGTTGTAACAGAGGGTTTGGCAGGGTGTGTTGTTTATATTGATGATGTATTAATCCTCAGTGACAACTGGAAAGATCACCTATGCCATGTCAGTAAATTTCTTGAGCATTTGGTTCATGCTAATCTTGTAGCTAATTTATCGAAGTGTGAGTTTGGTCAAGCTAAAGTTCAGTACCTTGGGTACGTAATTGGTGATGGACATGTTGCACCACCAGGAGCTAAGGTTCAGGTTATAAGTGATCTTCCCAGACCTAAAAGTAGGAAAGAGCTACAAAGATTTTTGGGAATGGTAGGTTATTACCGGAGATTTGTTCTTAACTTTTCAATTCTTGTATCACCACTTACAGACCTACTGAAAAAGGGAATTAAATTTATCTGGACCGATAACTGTGAATCCTCTTTCAGCAAACTTAAAGCTATCCTATTAAGTCAGCCAGTGCTTGCTACTCCAAATTTTGCTAAGCCTTTTTAAGATGGCTGTTGATGCAAGTGATACAGGAGCTGGGGCTGTTTTGCTGCAAGACGATGATCAGGGTATTGAACACCCTGTATCTTATTACAGTAAGAAGTTCACTCCACCTTAAAAGAACTACTCAACTATTGAGAAAGAGCTTTTGGCCTTGATTTTGGGTTTACAGCATTTTCATTTTAGTTGTGTTCTGGTTTTGACCCCATAGTCATTTATACCGATCATAACCCACTGAAATTCCTTAGTAAGTTTAAAGATAAAAATCAGAGATTGACAAGATGGAGTCTACTTCTTCAGGAGTATTCACTAGACATACAACATGTCAAGGGGAAAGAAAATGTTATTGCTGATTGCTTATCTAGACTTTAGACAGATTGTTTTCGAGTAATAAGAAATTTCCTTTGTAAATTTATTTTTCTTTGTGGGGAGGTGTTACATAGCCTATGATTTCATCATTCTTTGTGTAATTTTAACGCACAGTATGCTGCATGTTTGATTACGAGCGTGTTCTGCCTCAGTCCCCCCTTTTACCGTTATAGTAGAGTAAGTCGTCCTTTCTGTTGTTCAGAGCAGGATTGTCAGCTCTTTGTCCCCTATGGCTTCATTTGCGCGTCCTTCTTACAAGTTGTATCAAGCTCTGCTGGTCCCTATATAATGAGCTCAGTCTCTGCATCATTGCCACTTAGATCTACTCCTCATTTTGTTCACATCTCTGTCCTCCCCTGTACAGTTGTTATTGTGAGTGCTCAGGAAGTCTCCAACCATCTAGCAGCTGTGTGTAATTTGAGTATAACTGTTGTTGCATATTTTTCTTGTACTGTGTAGCATAAGGTTAATTCTTAGGCCTAGTAAGGTTTTTGTAATTTATGTAAAGGTTCTTATTGTCAGCCATCATTAATAATATTTTGTATCTGTAATAATATATCTGGCATTCACTGAGTATTATCTGGTATCTCATTTTAACAGGGCTGACTTAGATAAATTTACTCATGCTAATTTCGTGTTAATTGAGACTATTGCAGTTAACCATATATTTAACCTGTTTTTTGCCATTACATTATCCTTATGAGTCCTGAATGTTTTGTTGTTAGTTTGAGCATTAAACTTTAACTTGTAATTTTACCTAACTCTTTTATTTTGAACCTGGACCTTCACGGGACAGTAGTGATTTTTAGTATTCTCACTTAAAGTGTACATTATCTTTCTCTGTTCCGTAACAATATATATATATATATATATATATATATATATATATATATATATATATATATATATATATATATATATATATACTCTCTCTATCTCACACACACACACACACACACACACACACACACACACATTTACTTCAAGCTGCCTTTGTGCTACTGAAGACAACGCCTGCCATACTCACTGGGATGGTGTGTTTCTCTTTGTCTTTGGTGCCAACGTGTGTGACTCGGCGGAGTAATGCTGGATCCACAAACATTATCCCACAGTCGCTTATCAAATCCTGGTTTGATGGGAGAACTCTGTTTTGGTTGTGCCTCCACTGTCTATGTTTTTCTCTGGCTAGTTTCCGAGCTTCTTCAAGATGAATTGTTCCTTCGCTGCTGAAGGTTTGCCATTGTTCTTTGTCCAAGGTATTGGTTTCAAGATCTTTTTTTTTATGCGAGGAAGAAGGAACCAAAGGCCATGAGCCCGCAATAACAGTTCCCTCCAAGAGAAAAATAAAATACAATAGAGAGCCACATTCAAGATCCGATCATTTCGAGAAGCCTGGACACACTGCGTTTGAAAGACTGGAGATCATAGGCAGCAGGAAAGACAGACAGAGGGAGACAGTTCCAGAGTTGACCTGTTGCATAAATGAAAGACTGGGAGTAACGGTTAACTCTTGCATTAGAGAGTTGGACAGAAAAGAGATGAGAGTTTGCTGCTAGACGGGTGCTACGTGCCCGTCGTAGAGGTGGAGGAATGCATGCAGACAGTTCAGAGGAGCAATGATCATTAAAGTAGCGATAGAAAACAGATAAAGATGCAACAGTGCGGCGAGGAGACAGAGGTTGAAGGGAGTCAGTAAGAGGAGGAGAGTTAATGAGACGAAAAGCCTTTGACTCCACCCTATTGAGAAGAGCTGTATGTGGGAAGCCTCCCCACACATGAGAGTTGTACTCCACACAGGGGCGGATAAAACCCCTGTATAGAGTCAACAATTGTCCAGGGGTAAAGAAAGAATGGAGTCGGCTTAGCACACTCACTCTCTTGGAAGCAGATTTTACAAGAGATATAATATGATCTTTCCAAGATATGTCCCGAGTAAATGAAACCTCAAGCATGTTCAAGGATGATGCAGGATTAAGCTGAATATTATTAAACATTAGTGGGTATACCTGTGGAAGATTTTGTCGGGTTGATAGGTGTAAGAACCGAGTCTTAGATGCATTAAAAACAACCTGATTATTTTTACCCCAGTCAGATATACGAGTCAAGTCAGACATTAGGTGTCCCATAGCCTCATCCCTTGTTTGTTGAAGTAACTACTGAGATGGGCGTTGCAGGAACCGAATGGAAAGGTGAAGGGTGGAGTCATCAGCGTATGAGTGGATAGGGTTAGATGTACAGCTTAGTGTAGTGCCCTGAAGTGATAATGAGTTGTATCTAGTTTATTTTATATGACCAAAAGTTCGGTTAAGTGAGAGAGAGTGGCCGAGGCATGGCTGTTACCATGCAGACGTGTCCAGAACATAGATTAATTACCTAGTTGCTTAGTCACTTTTTTTTTCCTACTGTAATTCACTATTATTAAGTCTCTTTATAATATACAATCTCGAGTCGATGGGTACATGTGTCTTTGTTCACATAATCCAGCATAATGTACACATGCGCAAAGTCATGTAAAGCACGATGATTTTCATTATTATTCGATGTAAGAGTATAAACTGAGAGGTGTTGCTGAGTAGTTATTGTAACTAGAGAATGCTATTTTCTTTGAGTAATCGATTTTAAGGGGAAAGACATCACACTGAGTCTATCACGAGTCTGTAATAATTAAAATCTTAAATTGCGTACGCCGTCATTCCCCCCCTCCCCCTTGCATCACGCAGTTTGGCGTGTCTGACTCGCTCATCGGCCGTGGTAGGTGGCAGCTGGTCGGTACTGTCGTCATCCTCCCCCCCCCCCTCCAAGGAATTCTGTAAGTAATTTGATATTAATGATATGTCTGGTATGTTGAAGCGCAAATAGTGATATCCCACGAGTGATAATAATGACGAAATTAAGAAACAGACTCGGGTAGAATCGTGTTGTCCTTCCTCAGGAGGAGTGTAACAGTGACGCCATTAGCCTTTGGAGAAGCGAGTCCTGTGTTCCCGATCACCTCCCCTACATTTCTGAGCTGGATAGTGTGGTATTTCCCATATATTTGTACTGTATAGTATTATTATTTGGTAACTACAATACGTGAATGCTACAGAGTTCTGTCTGAGCCTCAGATAAATGTGTGATTTTTGTAGGCCAAGTATCAGGTGCCTTGGGACTGTGAATTATTTATTATTGTTTTGAAATGACTTCGAAATTCAGTATTTGTTAGGGCTGTGTTGTGAGTTAGTGTTCACGTAGTTACTTTGTGAGGCAGAATGATATTGATGCAGTGATGATTTTCATGGTTAGAGTTACAATTATTTATGCTTACTGTGTATGTTATAGTACTTTTCTGTTATCCCTACAATAAGTATTATTTTGAGCAGACCTATGTGTCTGTAGTGCTATGTGTTATTCTGTTATTATTTGAGATGCTGAGTGTTGTAACTCATGTTTCTTTATTATGAGACCTGATCATGTGAAGGAATTACTTGCACTGGGAAGACTAGTTATTCATTATACATATTAACTTCTAGCGGGTCCCAGTGTGGAGGTCGAAGTACCTGAGTGAGTCAAAGTCCAAGTGTGGAGGTCTAAGTACCAGAGAGTGAGTCCAAGTCCAGGCGTGGAGGTCGAAGTCCCAGTGAATCAAGGTCCCAGTGTGGAAGTTAAGCTTGGGAGTGGCAGAGGACTGGACCAGTGAAATTTGTGCTCAGAGGGACGATTATGAAGAAACACATTGGACTGGGACAAAGGAGCTAAGTTGTTTGCATTTGATATTAGGACCACATAGAGATATATTTTTAGAACAATATGCCAACTGATTCAGGCTTAATTTATAAAGCAAGTTGCTTGGGAAGATTTCTACTTTTTGGTCTTGTTAATACACACTCCCTCCCACTCGAACTTTATTGTTTGTATAACCCTTGAGAACTGGTGGTATAGAGCTGACCTAGTAGTTTATTAAAGTGCAACTCAGAAGCATTCTGGGAAACTGCGAAGGTTGGGCTTGGGTTGGCTTAGTGGAGACTGGTCCCGTCATTTTGGCATGCTACCACTCTTAACTTGGCCACTTGAAATGTAATCAATGCAACCGAAGAGGCCGCTAATGGGAGAGAGACTCCATCAATCTGAGTTCCCGACCGTTCCAGCACACAGTGGTCATCAATAGTGACTTGTTTTCTGCCCCTTTTGACCATGTAAAAGTCTGGATGGCAGAGGTGACAGTACATTAGAAGGTCATTGATGAATAAAAAGAAGAGAGTTGGTGATAGGACAGAGCCCTGAGGAACACCACTGTTGACAGAGCTAGAAGAATGATGGCCGTCTACAACAGCGGCTATAGAACGACCAGAAAGGAAGCTAGCGATGAAGGCACAAATAGAAGGATAGAAACCATAAGAGGGCAGTTTGGAAATTAAAGATTTATGCCAGACTCGATCGAAAGCCTTTGAGATGTCAAGTGCAATGGCAAAGCTTTCGCCAAAGTCCCGAAAGGAAGATGACCAGGAGTCTGAAAGGTAGATGAGAAGAACGCCAGTGGAGCATCCCTGACGGAACCCGTACTGACGATCAGAAAGAAGGTTGTGACAGGAGAGATGCCTTAAAATTTTTCTATTGAGAATAGATTCGAAAACTTTTGAAATACAGGACGTTAAAGCAATTGGACGATAGTTGGAGGGTTGGGAGTGGTCACCCTTCTTTGGGACTGGCTGGTATAATGTTGCCTTTATTTCTGAGTATTTAAAATATGATCATTATATCTCTTATTTTGTCCCCTGGATATGGACGTGCTGCAGAGAGTTGGCCATAAAGAATCTGACTTGGAAATGGTGCTCTGGCAACACGTGTTCAGCCCATCTCAGATGTTTCTTAGGCAGCATGGTTTCTATGCTAGTTGAGTTTGTCCAATGGAGGGTTTGTACTTGTGGGACTTTGTCGTCCCATGTGAGTTCTAGGATGCGTTGTATGTATTGGATGTGAAATGACTGAAGCTGTTTGATATGACACTTGTAACCAGAATAGCATTCACGTCCATATAACAGAGTGGAGAGGTATACAGATGTATATACTGAAACCTTAGTCTTGATACTGTGGCTGATATATTAAAGAACACTGGGTCTGAGACATCCAGAAAAAGTCGAGACGTGGTTGATTCGTGCAAGGACTACATCAGAGACATGTGTATCTCTGACCACACATCCAAGTTAGGTAAAATTCTCCACCTGTTTTACATTTTAGCCGTTTATATGAGGCTTTACTAGGTTGTTTCTCTGATGTATTTTTCTGTTTTACTGACATTTATTCAGAGTCCAATTGCATGGTATATATTAGAAACGATGCCAATACTCTGTCGTAGGGATTCTGCGGTATGTGTAAGGATATAACAGCTCTCAGCTTTAGGAAAGATGTCAGTTCAGTCTTTGACTCTGCTTGAATACGTCCGAGATTAAATAAGTTACCGTGTAGACGGAACTCGATTTTTATTAAATTATCAGAATTCACTTGTTGGTGACTTAAAAAGGCAACTACAGTGAGACAGATGTTGAAAGTGACAAGAGCCAGTACACATTCTTTCATTACCTGGACATACACTTTGAAGGATTTGGATTTGCACCCACTTATGGATACACGAACATTTATGTTGTCATGTAGACTCTACAGGATGGTAAAAAAAAGATTGTTTTCAACTCCGAATTATGAAAAAGCATACCAATAAAATTCTCTTGTGTCAGTGTTAAGTACTTTTTAAAGATCAGTACTCGTAAATGCAATATACAATTCACAGTTCTGTTCGTGGTATTTCCCTGGTATCTCTGTGGAAACAAAGATCGTAAATTCATATCACAGGAATTTCTTTCCTTACAAAATTCTTATTGTGTTTCAGGAAGTGTTGAGTCACTCAGATGTTTTGTCAGACTGAATAACATAACTTAGCTATTACTCTGCAAGCATTCACCAGGAGAGAGATAGCCTCTACTGCTGTCACAATTTGAGCAGTCCCATGCCTTCTTGTAGATAGTTACGGTACAGATATAAGCCATTCAGGTGGAATTTGTTCTTGATTCCAGGTAGTCAGTATGAGAATCTCAAGGCAACTTTGAAGTAACTGGCCACCCTCTTTGATTAATTCAGATGGTATACCATCAGGGCCTGGGCTTTTGATGTTTTTTAGAGATCGGATGGCCTGAACAGTTTCTGCAATTGTAGGTGGGACACTGAGATCTGCTGCTTTAGGAGCATTTGGGATGGTGTCAGGGGTATTGTGCGCCCCTGGGTTTCTTCGATACAGTAAGGTGTTGAAGAGTTGTTGTCCATCTTTCTAGGATTGCTTGCTTGTTTTTCAGGCACTCTCCCTTGGGTGAACGTATAGTGTCTGTCGTGTTTGGTTCGCTCATAGTTTTTGTCGACTTGTAGAATCCAGGTTCATCATAAATCTCAGTTAGTCTTTGCAGCTCTTTTGCTTGCTCATTTCACCATTTGTTCTCCATGTCAGGCAGTTTCCTCTGGGTTTCACTTATGAGATTCTGGAGTTCAGTTTTGAGGGTTAGGACGCAAGGATGAGTCAACAAGTTGTTATGAGCTCTATTCTTCATTGCAAGAAGGTAATGTATGTCCTCAGCATGATCATCAAACCACTCATTATGGCAGTGGGTGAAGAAATCTAGGGTTTCTTCTGCAGTGCTGTAAAGCATTTTCTTAAGGTTCAGCCATTCTCTGTCTAGATTTGTTGTGTTGTTGCTTAGGTCAAGTGGTGGGCATTGAGAGAGCTTGTCTGTAACAGTACAGCAGGTGTTACAAGTTACTGCATCTTTTAAAATACTATAGTTTAGATTCTTGGATGATGGTCAACGGTGCATTTGTGGGCGAATGACTATACCCGGTTTCACGGAGTCTGACGCGTTGATTTTGCCAGCTGAGGACAGGTGGATTTGTTAACACTGCGCGATGCTCTCGTGTGCTGATTGGTCAGTATCCATTGTGAATGAACGTGTACCAAATTGACTGTATTCCAACCAAGGCCCTCATTTATTTTAAGATATCGGATTATACAGATACAAATTAACTCTTTCATTACTTTGGGTAGTGGTACAAAAGTCACCCGCTCGTTACTGGACGACACAGGCTGTATTGAACCTAATCTCACCAGCTCCTTACTGGACTACGCAAGCTGCATCCAACAAAATCGCCCCTTGATGGAAGGAGAAAATATCGTAAATTAGTACATAATTTACATTCGCCGAACGTTTTTATCAACACCATAATTAATTACATCTATTCAAGATTACATGAATAAAAAATCAGGCAAATAGAGGCATGTATAGAGGCAGAAGAAAAAACTAATTTAGCGAAACACTGCTCCCGCACTGCAGCACGATCGTAAGATAATTTCATTTTGCGGTTCATAAAACTGACCCCTATTGTCCTACAGTAAATATTTTTATAGCAAAATGTAGCTAAAGAAATTTCCTAAAACTCTTTCTCAGTAACAGTTTCCATAAAACATATTTCTATGAGAAAACATGAAAGAAAAAACATAGTAAATCAGTGCATAATTTATATTTGCCAAAGGTTTTTATCAACACCATAAGCAAGTACAACTATTCGAGATTAGGAGGAAAAAAATCACGGAGATTGAAGCAAAACTAAGGGTGTGAAGAAAATATGTTTAAGAGGCACTGCGAGCACGGAAACAGAGAGGGTTCTCCCAGCACTCAGGCAGGGTCAAGCGGGCCCATATCCTGAGTACTCGCCAGCTGTTGGACGCAGCCTGCGTCGTCCAGTAACGAAAGGGTTAAAGCAATTATATCTTTAATGATAAATATGTCCCTTTTAAATAGCTAGAGATAAGCCTGAATGAAATTGATAACAAAACCAAGTAAAGTCGCAACTGGACGCATACAAACAGAGTTAGCGACTGTGGCGGGAATTCAGACGTTCATAGCAAGGTGATCCTGAGGTCCTCTGAAGGCTCGAATGTTTTTCTCACCACCACTACACAGTGCACAGTCTACACCATGCCCTTCATTACCTCAGCTACTAATATATAACTTCTTACCCTAGATACACTTAGCTTCTAATAATTATGATTTGTTTAAGTGCGTGCACACACACACACACACACACACACACACACACACACACACACACACACACACACACACACACACACACATCTCACTGGGGCCAATACATGCCATTCTCCATATATATATATATATATAATATATATGTATGTATATAGTGTACATACACATTTTCATTACCTCCATAGGTAACAGTAGTTTCAAAAATCTGCATTTGTTTGTATGCATAGTCAGATTCAATAAAATTATTTCTTACGTTAATAAGTTTGGTCTTTGATTTTCCTGAACATCTTCACAAGTATCACACGAGACAGACAGACAGACAGATGGACGCCCAATCCCTGGCCACCATGCACCCTCTCCTCAAGCATATCTCTGTCCCCTGGGGTGAGAGGAGCCGGGAAAGTAACGGATTACATCAGTGTGCAATGAAGCGAATTTTTGTTGATGGTCAAAAAAAAGGAAAGTAAGATAAAAGCAAACCCGATGAGAAAATAATAACAGACCTATGTTGCTATAAGAAAACCGCATCCAGTGTGAATGAAATCAAACATAATAAAATGAATTTAAAAAAATAAATCAGTCGTTGACTTTTGTCTGTGTGCGTCCAGTTACGACTTTACTTGGTTTTGTTATCAGTGTCGTTCAGGTTTATCTCTACTAATTTAAAAGGCACATATTTATCATTAAAGATATCATTGCTTTAATCTGTATTTGAATAATCCGGTATCTTATATATAAATGAAAGCCTTGATTGGAATACAAAGTCGATTTGGTGCACGTTCAAACATAACGGATATTGACCAATCAGCGCAGGAAAGCATCTCGCAGTGTTACCAAATCCACGTGTCCTCAGCTTGCAGAATCAGTTTGTCAGACTCCGTGAAACTGACTATAGTTCCAATCTGGCGAGCATAAGGTTATGGTCTATTGAGCACTGACCACTTGTTAATGATTAGGTTATAAGAACTTCTCTTTGATCTCACTGCCTTACACTGACATAATCAACTAGCTGCCAAAGTCTAGATTGTGGATGCATCCTTGTGTATTGTGTTTATTCTTTAGTTGAAAAATGACGTTGGTGATGACCAGACTGTGTTCTCAGCATAATGAAAGCAGTCAAGGGCCATTCTTGTTCATGTTACCAACACCGTTGCCGCCTACAACGACTCGCCAGAGGTTATCTTTTCCTACACTGGCATTAAAATCTTCAAGGAGGATGAGTTTGATAATATGTTGGAAACTTAGCCAGTGTCCTCAGAATCAATCATTGGAGCACAGGTACTGATGAGTGTTCTATACTGACTTTAGAAAGAGGTTTGTGTGAGGACATTAGTGTCTCCGATATACCCACAGGTGATTCTTGGATCTTCTATCACAGGTTGTCAGGATATCCTCTCCAGATATACTTATATCCTTCTCCTCCTTCTCTTTGGTTGCATTCTCCTGTGAGGCAAGTCTCAGATATGGCAGCATTGTCAGTTTATTATCATTTCAGTTCATGTGCAATAAGGGTAGTCCTACGGTGTGGTCCTGTGTCTTGGTCAGTATCAATGAAGTTATTCCTGGTTGGAGGAGTCAGAGGGATTCTTTTGGCTCTTCGACTGCAGAGTGGAGTGCCTTGACAAATGCCAGGTGTGGAGCAGCAAATGTTTAGGTTACCTTTTCTAAGCCACTCCCCATCAGATAAAGCAGATGGTTGTCTGTTTCCGGCTGCTTAATCGCACTGGATGCTGCCGAAGGCATGGCATGCTCCTTTGACATCATGCCAGTGCCCACTGGACTAATGCAGCCAATGTCCAGGACTCGAGCTAGTGACCTGCACCCACATCGATGACCTGGCACCGTCACCCAATCCTTTCGCCATAGATCATTTAGTTTTGTTGATTGGGTGAAATGGGAGGTGAGTATAGCAATGGGCTTGTGCAGTGAATGGATTTGGCATGGTGGTGAGAGTGCGCAGTCCTACCATCACATTACTTGGCCCTTCTTAGCCTGTGATGGTCGTGGCTGAAGATTCAAGACGACCATCTACTGATCAGAGCTGCTGGAGTCTGCCAGGAGATCTGTCTGTCAAGCCCTGTTTCCTGGAGGACATCACTAATGAATTTTACATTCGAGGTTTCCCCCCTTTGTCTTAACGCCTTGGTGTACTTGTTTGACCCCTAACTGATGGCCCCTTCAGCATGGATAACCCAGTCCACCTGTTGAGGCCGCAGGGGATCTCCCCTCTCCGATATGGCCCATCAGATTTATGGGGTATGCATGTTCCCCACCATGACAAGGTGAAGGTGGCTCCTGTGGGAGGTCACACACACACACACACACACACACACACACACACACACACACACACACACACACACACGCATGCACGCACGCACGCACGCGGCACAAACTTCCTTCAATCCCTCTCAATCCTCCGACTGGAAGATGCTAGGCTACAGTAGAAAAACACTAGTCTACAGTCCACCAGGTTTACGTTCACATGAGTCAAGGTTGTACATGATCCAGTATATACAGTATGGTATATGCAATTTGTTTATGCTCATGCAGATTATCTCATTTTAGTGCTCAAGTTCAAAAGATCTGAATGTGCCTTAACCCAAACTAAGCTACCCCATCACTGGACTAGTTCCCGTAACTTACTTTAAATTAAAGGCTATTTATGTACTATGCATAACAAGCTGAAATAAAGAGATATTGCTCCATTTATATATAGGTAACAATACCAGGATTACCTCTTCTTTGCTGGAGGATAAGGAAATGTGTGTACACAACCTCCCTATGCCTGTATTTCTTCCTGCAGAAACAGATCTGTGTAATGACAAACAACAAATGTTCAGTTTTTATCCTAAGTCTGACCTCTGATACTCGAGGAAAACAGGGGAAATATATTTCACTCTCCTAGAGAATATCCACTAATAATAAGTGTCTGTTTTTTCCCTATTTGCATCGAGGTTCTGCACAGGGACGCCTTGGTGCGGTGACACCTATATGACTGGGTGACTCCACTTCCTGGTTAAACAAACGTTCCTCACCTAATCTCCCTATCACTCGAAACGAGGATGGTGGACTTTAAATGAAATGCAGTTTCATCCTGCAGTTCACCGGGTTCCCAATCAGATGAACCTGGGGCAACAAACACTTCGGTTACAAGCTGTCAATTTCAAGGCGTGTGTGAAAGTGGCCCTGTTGTATTATTGTTAATGATAACCTTATACTGCTCAGGAAGGAAAACTCCTTTCTTTGACGGTTTCTGTGTAACGTGTGGATCACTGACGTTTGAAGAAATGAGCTTATCGACTATGAGCCAGTAGGTGAAGAACGGTAGGCTAAGAACCTTCCCTCCCAAACACCACATTCAGGCAAGAAAAGGTTGACAGATTTGTTAAAATAGAAGTTACTGGTTGGTTGATAACCTGAAATAATATCCTGAATCGCAACTGCCAGCCATATTCCAAAGTAATATGAACATGATTTTTCTACATGAAAAATAATAAATTAATGGGCTAGATGGCAAATTTATATAAAACAATGAGCATTACAACCGATGAGTGTATATAATGGCCTACTTACACTGTTTGCTGTAGTTAAATGGAGCCAGTCTTGGAGGACGGCCCATACGAATTACCGAACTTCGATATTTCCGAGCCATCAGGCGAGGCGTGTGTCTTGGTTGAAGAGGGACGTATGTGGATGTTAATATCTGTGAGGTGGAGTCAGGATTCCGCGATTTTTAATAGTGAGTGAATGTGCATCAGGCCCATTCAACTGAGCAGACTTTGGTTAGTCTATTCTTTATATATATATATAGACGTCTAATCCCATAAGGGGTGGCCACAAACAGATTGCCTGCATGTCGCCCTGTCCTCTGTCCCTTGCAGTACATTTATCTATCTATCTATATCTATCCCATATATATATATATATATATATATATATATATATATATATATATATATACTATATATATATTGCCAGACGCCTCAATCCCCTTTCGGGGTGGCCACAAACAAATCGCCTCCACGTCGCCCTGTCCCCCGCCATTTCACTGCCCTGCTCCCAACTCACACCCCTCTCTCTCATATACCTCTCCACCCCATCCCTCCATATCATCCTTGGCCTCCCCTTCCTTCTCCCCCCCTCCACCTAACATACACTCTTGTACCCCCTCCACAATATGTCTACCCCCAACATATATACATCGGGGGTAGACATATTGTGGAGGGGGTACACTCTCTTCGTCAGTCTTTCACCCTCCATCCTCTCCACATGGCCAAACCATCTCAGTGTGTTCCTCCTAACGCTTCCTATCACATCCACATCTACACCACAACTTTATATCCTCATTTGTCAGCCTGTCTCTCCATGTGACTCCACAGGCTTCTCTTAAATAACTCATTTCCACTGCTCTCACTCTTGACTTCTGCCCTTCCAACATTATATATATATATATATATATATATATATATATATATATATATATATATATATATATATATATATATATATATATATATATATATATATGTAGATAGATAGATAGACTAATAGATAGACAGATAGATAAATAAATATCCATATATAGATACATAGATAGATGGATAGATAGATAGATATCCAAATATATATGTATATATATACATATATATATATATTTTTCCCTCCTATAGATAGATAGATAGATAGATAGATAGGTATATATATATATATATATATATATATATATATATATATATATATATATATATATATATATATATATATATATATATATATATATATATATACTGTATATATACTATATATATATATATATATACTATATATATATATATATATATATATATATATATATATATATATATATATATATATATATATATATATATATATATATATATATATATATATATATATATATATTGTATATTCATTGGTCTGTGGATCCTAACCATACCCTGCTGTAGGGAGGGACAAGAGTTATAGATGGTGATGCTGCTGCTACTGATGATGATGATGGAAATCGTTGTGCATCGAAAATGCAGGCAGACCTGCCATAAAGGACGGTAGTTATCTCCTGTCCAATGATGCAGTTTCAGTGTATTTGTATTCTGTCCAAATAATTTAGTTTAAACTTTAAATGGATTTCAAGTTGTGATGGAGTTTTATACTGGTATATCACTCAATGTAGTTTGGGAAACCACTCCTGATACTTAATGAAATCGTCTGGTGCTGTTAGGATTGACCGGCTGATTGATGAACCTGAATACAAAATGGCGGCGCAACTGTCTCATGTGGCACAGGACAGCAGCGAAAGAAAGAATACGATAAAGTAAAACAAAACAAAAAAGTAAAACTCTAAATACGCTAAACACCAAAACTTACAAAGGAATCTGGGCGTCTGCACAAGGGTGAGGATTCCCCCATCCCTCCCCATAGCACAAGCATCCTCTCCAAGCACCGGGCTGTGTTAGTAATAACGTAAAGATGACGTAACATCAGGGACAGGGTTAACATCAATCCGATGACATCTTTTTCAAATTTATCAGGCCATCACTAAACAGTTTTACTGGAAGTACGAAGGACATTTATTGAAGAGTTTAATGAAGGTCACCTCTAAGCTCTTATAAGCTGCATAAAACCGTCAAGATGATTAACCTGGTTACTACGATTGTGTCATAAGTCTATGGTTGCCTCCAGAAAATAATATTAAATTCAGGAAGAGGTTCTCTTATTCAGGGGGTTCATGAAAGATGTATCTGATTTCCCAAGTTCAGGCTCTGATTTCTTATTTCTCCCAGCCTCAATAAAATCGCCTGGAGATTTCAAGATCTTATTATGAAAGATGTCTATTATTATACTTGGAAAACCAAAGTTCCTGTGTTTACTCCTTAACTACAAAGATTTTATTTACTCTCGCAACTCCAGATAATTCTTTTCACAATAGGATAAACTTTTCGGATTGGTGTCTGCATGCCCGTCGGTTAAGGAAGCTCCCTAACAGTTCTTCCTTGGCAGTTTATGTTTCTTATCAAGATACTCTTTACTGTCCTCTTCTGCTCATTAAATTAATTGAAATGCTATCATTCACAGCACAAATGTCATACAAACTGTTATTAACTAGCCTTGTCCAGAAATAAATTGGTAAGGAACAGGTGTTAGGGAGCTTCCTTACCTGAAGAGAACATGATCCTGCGAGAGTGAAATATGGCCTTCATTACCTTCACCTCTACTAGTGGTCTCTCCCAAAATAATATTAACTGCCAGCAGGAAAACTATTTTAAGACTGTACCGTGATAAGTGTTTAAACGACTTAGGCCAGCATCTCCTCGGTTGAGGCAGCTCTCTAACATTTTTTCCTAGGCGATTTATTCTATTCTTTACACCATACTGTCCTCTGCTGTTACATAAATACTTCCAGTATCGCCATAATTCGCAAAAATAACGCAAACAAAATATTAACCACTAGTATCCATAACTAAATCTATAGGAAGAGGTGTTTGGGAGCGTCCATAGTACGAGCTTTAGATCTGTCTATTAACAGCTCGAGAATGGTTAAGGCAGACAACTTTTATCCCTGTCTCAGTTTTCCCACAGGATATCACCCGCAGTATCAGTTTACATCCAGGTCCCTAATACAATGTTGAAAAGGGGAAAAAAAAAAAACTCAGGTTCTCCCAATTGTGAACCGAAAATACAAACAAAGGTTTCATATTAAGAGTCACAAGCTGAATTAAGGTGCAAGGAATCACAAGAACGAATTAACCAACCACTGTGTTATTTTTAGTTTCATATGAGGCGTTGGGTAGGTGATATATTGAATATTATGCAGCTCAGTTTACCTCCTCCCGAGTCCTATGCAGCAGGCAGTCAGAGAATATGAATGGTCACCGAGATGGGTAAAACCCTTATCCTGAATAATCTCCTCTGTTCCTCTAGGTTTCTTCGTCTATCGTATTCTGCTTGTGGGATGGAGCCACACCGTCGGCTGCCAAGTTCTGTAAGGGTTGTATCCACTTGTTAACCTGGCAGTCGACGGCATAGCTTTATTTCACAGCCATTTTGAAGTCCAGTTTTGTGTGGATCGTTTGGCCTGTGAAATAAATAAGAGAATATCGATATCTGAAAGGATGTGTGGCCTAGTTCGCTGGTCGTTGCTTCATCGTTATTTTATCATTTCTGTTCCTGTTTCTTGTAACCGCCCACTATGTTTAGTAGTGAGATGATAATGTTTTTTTTATAATGATTCCGAACACCTCAAATGCCAGAAACGTGCAAGTTCGAGCCTCGCCCGGGACTGCCGTGCCGGGAGTGGTAGCGCGCTCCTGTAACCTAGCGGGGCTATATAATCCAATACAGGCTCAAGCTCGGGGAACGCCATTTCTCCCATTTTTATGAGAGGTAACGAAGTCTGGTCGACATGTCGCAGCAAATAACTGATAAAACTTCATATGGGAGTTAAGGAAGGGGAAAAAACTTCATGTAAAGCACTGTTGCATCTTTATCTCTTTTCTACCGTTACTTCAATGGTCACTGCTTCTCTGAACTGTCCTTTTGCATCCCTCCACCTCTACGACGCGCGCGTAGCACCCGTCTAGCAACAACTCTTGTCTCTTTTTTCTGTCCAACTCTCTAATGCAAAAGTTAACCATTACATCCATTCCTTCATTTATGTAACGAGTCATCTCTGGAAATGTCTCCTTCTGTCTGTATTTCCCATTTCCTGTGACCTCCAATCTTTTAAACGCAGTATATTCGGGCATCTCGAAATGAACGGATCTTGGCTTTGGCTCCTTTTTGCATTGTTGTATTTTTTCTTGGAAGGAACGGTTTGCGAGCTCCTGGCCTTTGGTTCCTTCTTCCTTGCTTTAAAAAATCTATATATTTTTTTGAAGATTAATTATAATATAAAAGAGGAGCGGATTCCTGAATGTAAGATCGTGAGATAAGTCCTATCGGGATCACGGAATAAGGAGTTGCATTTCTTTATGACTGTTTACTAAAGTTTTACAGGACTAACTGGCACGTCATGTAATACACGCCCTTTAATTCCATCACATTCAAGCTAGAATGTTTGCGTATAGATGATTCAGTACTAATGTCCAAGACGTGACATGTGATGGTGTGTTTCTCTCTGCCAAAGTGTCGTATGCACTGCTGAGTCTATGTCCAAAGTCACATAAATGACTTTCCCCTTACCTTTAATGGACTGGCTATTTTGTGAATCATAGTCTCACTCTCCTTATTTTATTAATTAATTCTGGTAAGTGTTGTGCTGTCTCTAGGAAAGGTAACATTATTGCTCTTGCAAATTGGACTTCAAAGGGGTTGTACGTACTGGGGGTGTGGATGCTTGGCATTCCTTTAGATCCTTCACAATGACCGACTCTATACGGGATCCGTATTGTCCCTTGTGCAGTGTACGGATGTCGTGTATGGATAAAATCTGCTTTATAAAATATACTGTACTCTAAGGCTTTTCCTTTCATCGACTCCAGTCCTGTCTTCGACTCAGTGTCCTTCTTACTTATTGTTTTTTGCTACTGGTTTTCATATTTGATCCTTCAGGAATATATTGTTTTCTGTACTTGTATTTCCTGTACCTTCACGCCACGTTATTCATGGTAATCAAAACCCTCGTAGTGATTGTTGTAGGCAGTCTCCATCAAAGTCGGGTTAGTAACACTCACAAACCCATACACTTTCCTCTTTTTCTTCTGGCCATATTATAATTAATGTAGTAATGGTTAGTTTCATTCCTTCATGCATATTAGTACAGTTGTATAGAACTGGAATAATCAACATTCATGCTGCCATCCCTTTCCCTGTAACACAATGGCCCGCATTCTCCTCAGTTAAGGAAGCTTCGTAACACCTGTTCCTAAGCGATTTATTTTGCGTGTTACACACTGTTATCATCTAAGCCATTTAAATAACTGAAATACCACCATACTCATTATGACTAATATACAAACTGATACTAACTAGCCATATCCAAAATTACATCGCTAAGGCTGAGCTGTTAGGGAGCTTCCTTAACCGACATGGATGCAGGCCTTCGGCTGACAGGAGCCTTGTGAGAAGAGTGTTACGAGGCTACCAAAGTAATAATAAAATTAGAGGTAGAGACAATGACGGAACAGAGATACCAAAGAGGAGATGGAGTGATGGTGTGAAAGAGGCAGGAGCTTCGAAGTACAGAGTCTTGCATATCTAGGAGGAGGCGAGGCGGGTATGAAGGATAACGGAGTGGGATGGACTGTTATCTAGGGAGGAGAGAGTTGAGAGTCGCGGTCAACGATCTTCTGTAGCCAGAGAGAGAGAGAGAGAGAGAGAGAGAGAGATGAAGTGACCAGAGTAAACGGTATAACAATCAACGGTGTCTAACTTGAAAATTGAAGTTGATGGTTGGTCGAGCAATAAACATGAGACAAAAAAAGCAGAAATAAATCCTCACTGCAGACTGGATTATTGTGCACATCTTTGGGAATCTGTTCCCTATAAACTAACTAGGTTCACTTCCAGTCTATTATATTAGCAATCACTTCCAGTCTATTATATTAGTAATCACTTCCAGTCAGTTATGTTCGTAATCATTCCATATACATCCAGCTACGGACCAACATAAAGAATACACCAAAAATTTCACTGGGTTCAGATAATACATCACGTTTAAACTGAGCTATAGTGTTTTGGCAACGTAGTGTTATATTAACAATGCAGAAAACTGTCACTTCTGTGTGTGTGTGTGTGTGTGTGTGTGTGTGTGTGTGTGTGTGTGTGTGTGTGTGTGTGTGTGTGTGTGTGTGTGTGTGTGTGTGTGTGTGTGAGAGAGAGAGAGAGAGAGAGAGAGAGAGAGAGAGAGAGAGAGAGAGATGTTGGAACTATAAAAAATCACAACACGAAGTATTAACACACCTCTTTAAGGGCATGGCAGGGCCTACCTTGTCTTCGTCAGGTTTCCAAACAGCAGAAACTTCCATCACTCGGATACCTTCCCTACTGAGTGTCTTCTCGATCATCTCACTTTTATACATCAGCGCCAGGCACAGAGCGACGACGCAGAACATGCTCTGCTCTGCCGCATTTTGCTTGGCTTGACATTTTGTTTTCCGGGATGAATAAACAACGTGACGAGAACAAAAACAGCAAACTTACCTTAGAAATATCAGTAAATGCCTCCCAAGAGAACTGATCATTGTTGTTATTATTCTTTCTTTAGTGTATCGAGTCTGGAAAATAAACAGCATGGTATTTGGAGGAATATTTTAAGCCATATATCCATAGTCGAGCTCGCGTATGATTTCATGTAAAAGTAAATGAACTTAGTCATTTTTGTCCAAGCAATTATGCTTGCTAAGACATTATATGCATAGTAGAGATTATTAAATTATTCTCTTGATTATTTCATGCACAATATTTATGTACAACACACAACGGGACATGTCATTTATAATTCACGTTAAATTGTACAGGGAAAAAAGAGCTACCAACAGGTAGCAATGCTCTCACGCTGCTGGCGTGTGTGTGTGTGTGTATTTACCTATTTGTAGTATACAGGAATTGAGCAATGCTCGTGTTGTCCTGTCTCCATATCCACATTTATCAAGTCTACCTTTACACACATGAATGTTTTTCTCATGCACCACCTCTTTGTCTAAGTCGTTCCAAATTTTTAAGAATATACCTAATTGTGATATACACGGAATGTACTATGCTCGTGGGTTTCCGTCGCTGTTTCTCAATAAGTCGAATTTAACTTTAAACTCGTTTATGTTTTTAGACTGGACGATCTCTTTGTCCAGGCTATTCCATAAGTCTATACTTCTGTAAGGAAAGCTATATTTCTTGATATCCTTCAAGCAGCTTGACTTTTTCAATTTCATTCCATGTCCTCTTGTTGCTCTCTTATCCCATACAAACAGATCTTCTTTGTCAATTTTATCTACTCCCACCATGGTCCTGAACACCGCAATCATGTCTCCCCTCTTTCTCCTTTCCTCTAACGAAGGCAAATCCAGTTTTTCCAGCCTCTCTCTGTATGACAGGTCTGTCAGACTGGGGACCATCTTGGTTGCTGTTCTTTGTATTCTCTCAATCTTGTTTATATCTTTCTTTTTGTGTGGGGACCACACTACCGCTGCATATTCTAACCTGGGGCGGATCATGGCCACTATCAATTTTTTCATCATTTCCTCATCCATATAATGAAATGCTACTCTTATGTTAGTCAAGAGCTTATAAGTCTCTCCAACTATCTTGTTAATGTGCTTTTCTGGTGACAAACTATCTTGGACCAGCACTCCCAAATCTTTCTCTTCTCTCCTTTTTGTGATTAATTCATTACCCAAAAAATAATTCAGTGATGGTCTCCTGGTACTTTTACCCATTTCCAATATTTTACATTTCTTTACATTAAATTTCATTTCCCACGTCCGGCTCCAATTGTGTATCCTATCCAAATCCTCCTGCAGTATTTTACAATCCTCCTCAACCTCTATCTTCCTCAAGATCTTTACATCATCAGCAAACAGACTCGCATAACTGTTCACTCCATCTACCATATCATTTACATAAATCAGGAACATTACTGGCGCCAACACTGAGCCTTGAGGGACTCCACTTGTTACTTCCCTCCATCCAGACATCTTTTCCTTTATTACTGTCCTCATTTGTCTGTCTCTCAAAAAGTCTCTCATCCATTCCAGAAGTTTCCCCTTTAGTCCTCCTATATATTCTAGTTTCCACATTAGTCTCTTATGAGGTACCTTGTCAAAGGCCTTCTCTAAGTCTAAGTACACACAATCCACCCAACCATCTCTCTCCTGTACCACATCAATCGCTCTTGAGTAAAAGCTCAACAAGTTTGAAACACATGACCTTCCACTTCTGAATCCAAACTGACATTCAGCCAAAATATTAATCTCTTCCAGATATTTTATCCATCTGTCTTTCAGGATTCTCTCACACAATTTTGCGACCATGCTGGTTAGAGACACTGGTCTATAATTCAGGGGTTCTTCCCTGTTTCCTCCCTTGTAAATTGGTACCACATTTGCCCTCTTCCATTCTTTTGGCACTTTCCCCTCTTCCAGTGAGCATACAATTAAGCTGTGAATTTTATCCGCCAGTTGTTCTCTGCATTCCTTCAGTACCCAATTAGAAATTCCATCAGGTCCTGGGGCTTTCCTTACATCTTGAGTTTCCAGTAATTTATACACTTCCTGCACCTCCACTTTTATATCTTTCATCACCGGAACATTTCTAATCACTCCCTCCCCTTCCACAAGCTCCTTTTCTTTAGTGAAAACTGACTGGAAACATTTGTTCATTATTTCTGCTTGCATTGCCGCATCCTTAAAGACCTCTCCATCTACTTTCAGCTTGGTGATTCCTTCCTTTTGTTTCAGTTTGCCATTAACAAATCTATAAAACAGTTTGGGCTCATCCTTGCATTTGTCAATTATACCTTTTTCAAAATTCCTTTCTTCTTCCCTACGTATTCTTATGTATTCGTTTCTTGTTCTTTTATATTCTTCCTTTGTTCTGTCGTTACCTCTCTTTCTCCAATTGTTCCACACCTTATCTCTCTCTTTTTTGGCTATCATACACCTTCTATTAAACCACTCCTTTTTCCTGTTTTCTTTCCCTCTTACTCTTGGTACAAATTTTTCCACTCCCAAATTATAGAGGTCTAGAAAGATATCCCACTTCCTCTGTATCTCTCTTGTTTCTCTGAATTTTCTCCAATCCGCATTTTCAAAAAAGTTTCTCAATCCTGTAAAATTTGCTTTGCCAAAGTTGTATCTTCCCTGTCTATGAAGCTCGTCTCTTGGCTCGACGTTTCCTATTAACATCTGGAACTCAATGACCACGTGATCACTTTTTCCCAAAGGACAGAGATATTTCAATGATTCTATTACATCAGGTTCTTTGGTGAACAGTAAATCTAACCTTGCTGGTGTGTCCTCACCTCGAAACCGTGTCTCTTCTTTGACCCACTGCGTCATCACATTATTCATTATTATATTTAATAACATAGTACCCCACGAATCCTCGCCGCCTCCCGAGTACCATTCCTCCCAGTTCACCTCTTTACAATTAAAGTCACCCACCAAAATTATATTATTGCTTTTCTCAATTATTTTTTGCAAGTAGCTAGCCATATCTGACAACATCTCATGGTATTCGTCATCCTTCCATGCTCTCGTCTTTGGGGGAACATACACTACCGCCATATCTCTCTTAACATTCTCTCCAGTTTCTAATTTCATATATATCACTTCAGCCCTGCCTTCTCCCATTTCCACAGTATGTACATTTATGTTGTTCTTCACTGCTATCATCACTCCTCCTCCCTTTTTTTCTTTTCTGTCTTTTCTCCACAGTTTGTATTTACCATCTCCCAAATGAACATCAATATCTTCTCTTAATTTGGTCTCTACAAAGCACATGACATCAGGTTCATGTTCTCTCAAGAAATCATTAATTTCTATCCTTGTCGATATGAAACCATCAACATTAGTATATATCACCTTCAAATTATTTTTGACATTATTAATACCCTCTTCTCTCCTACTCTCTGTCCGTACCACTTCCTCAACTTCTGATCTTTCACAACCATCCCCCTAATTTCCTTCACTTCTATTTCCTTAAATACCATTTCCTTACTTTCATATCCAATACTCTCCAAAAAAAAGTATTACGTTCTTCCTCTGTCCTCTTATCATTTTTTTCCTTTACTTCTTCCTTTAATGATTTTAAAGCTTCTCTTTCTTCTTCATTCAGATCTTTTCTTATTATAATATTTTCCATCCCCGCCTCTTTGCTTAATTTCCAGGTCACTTTAAGTATCTCATTTATTACACTTTCTGATGTAAACTTGACTCTCATTGGTCTTGTTTCCCCTTTCTTATAAGGCCCTATCCTCCTTACTTCCTCAATTTCTTTTACCCACTTGTTTCCTTCGGGGTCAATCTTGCCTAATATTCCTCTCACCATGTTCGTGTCTCTCTCGAGTCTTGCGAACCTAACCTTTTCTTCCTCTTCCCTGTTTCCAAATACTATCACACATCTGTTCCTTTCTACAGTTTCTCTCACTATTTTCTCTTTTTTCTTCAGTATTTTCACTACATTTTCTTCCATTTCTTTCTTGTTCATTTCCCTTTCTTCCTGGATGATCTCTCTTAAGCTGACCACTTCTTTCTGTTCTTCCTCTACGTGTGCCCACTTTGCCTTGTGTTCTTCTAGTACATTACTCACCTTCTCCGTTTTATTAGTACTCTCTTCAAGTTTCCTCCTCAGTTCAACATTTTCCCGCTTCAAATTCTTTATCTCTTCATTGGCTGTTTCGTTGGACTGGATTAGACTCTGTATGGTGGTTTCCGTATTTCCTGACACATCCTTTATCACTAGATTCTCTACTTTTTTTTCGAGTTCACTAATCCTCATAATTAATGTTGTCACTAGGTCCATGACATTAGTATTAGCATCAAATCCTTGAAATTCCATTCCCTCATTGTTTACATTTTCGGCCATCTTTAACGTACCGATCAAGTACCTAAACAGCTGTTACCAATAAGCCACAAACATTCATGTATACTATTGCCAACAAATCTTTACATTTTTGGTAGTCTACCAACTTTCATTATTTTAAATTTAAAGAAAGACCCTAGGAGACAGGACAGACAAATTTCCTGAAACTACTCAAGGTCAGGAGCGATGCCTGGGACGTCCTCTCTCTCCGGCTGTACTTGTGTGTGTGTGTGTGTGTGTGTGTGTGTGTGTTCGACTTATGAATGTTAATTTCTTACTACATATTCAAGACTTTAAGTATTTCATAACAAATCAAGATCATGTAAAGAAATACTCTTCTAACATGTCGATCTGACACTAAGGAATCGGTAATAGTTTGGGAGGTCGTGACATCAAGGTTTTCGTGCAAAACCAAATAATTGGCCAATCCATTATCAAGTCGTCCACTGTGACCCTATGTCATATAGGCTGAATGCCAATGATTTTGTGATTTAATAATACTTTCAAAGCAGAAAAAATAAGATAAAGAATGCTATACTTTTCTTCCAGTGTCAAATTTCATTACTGTTGCCGAAAAAGTCCCACATAAAACATCGGTATTAGAACGTTGAACTTCAATTATGAACGATGATCTTCCAGCCCAAATATAGCTTTTTGTTATACCACGAACTACTTCTGGCCACTTCAATCTGTAGGTAGCAGAAATCTTTTAAGCACGCTTAATAATACACACATTTACATACACAGCAAGCAGTAAGGTACGGTCCATGACTGGAACGCATTTTACTTTCGCGTTTTTCACCTCGAGGAAATCTTTGCTGAGGTCTCTTTGAAAACAATTGTTCTACTCTCTCTCTTTTCCCTGCTACCATCTTAGTCAGTTCTACCTACTTCTGCATTTCCTCTATATCCTTAAAAACTGCCCAATTACATATTTTTGCACCTCTATTAAATCAGATCGCCACCATCTACACACTGTGTGTAATATTGTCTTCAGGTGTCACTACACTGACTGACAACCCAAATGGTTTCGTGTAGTCCAAACAACCGCATTAAGGCCTGGCGGTCTACTGGTGAAAGTACTACGATCGGATGTGGCCTGTAAGGCAACAAAGGAGTATTTGGGTTTTATTGGCAGGCAGTGGCGGAGACGATAAAGCGGCCTGTAGTCCTAGTGGACCCAGGTTCGTATCCTGGTTTTGGCAGGGAACAGTATAAGGATTTGAATTTCTTTGAAGCAGATTTTTCTGATCTGTCATTAAACCCGCCGATATGTCGTAAAAATAACCATGTTAATACTAGTATACTAGTCCTGTATGAGATTGCCTTAACATGTATTCAGTATTGATTGTGGGTGTCAGCGCCAAAGTAGGTGGTATGTGGAAATGCATTGTACTATTGCGGCCAGGAGTTGTTAGCCACCCTCGTCCAGCCAACCCGTGTATGTGGCAGTGTCGCATTCACGAGCACAGAAGTTCTCTTCGATGAATTTCTGTCGAAAAATATTCCTTCAGCTTTGGGCTTGTACTAATGGATAAAGCAATAGTAATATACACTTTGAAGGTTTGACTCTCATAACACGAATATATCACATTTATTATTTAGTAACTATTTTTTCTCATACAATACCAAGCAAGCGACTTAAATATGTTTCTCTGATCTCACGCCACGATTTCCTGTACTGTAGATTTGAATAAGCGAACACAAAGAGTGAACAAGTTCAAGCATTCATTTGTTACGGAGAGAGAGAGAGAGAGAGAGAGAGAGAGAGAGTATGGTGGGCGCATGTGAATTTTGGAGAAAACAGGTGGAGGCGGACTGCCGCAGGGAAATACAGAGGATGAGAAACCCTGGATTCCTGTGCTCCATTGAAAACATGCCACAGTGAGAATATTTTTTCCATTAGTCACTATAACTTGCCTTGCATTTTTTTTTTTTTTAAGGATTGCTATCGGAGGAATAATGAATTAGGAAGTAATTATGGCTGTGGCTGAGAAGAGATGTGCATATGAAGTGTGGCTGCAGAGGAAGGATGAGGTGTCATATGAGATGTATAACGAAAAGAGGAATAGGGCGAGAAGGGCTGTGCGTGATGCTAAATTGTCAGCAGATGAGCGGTGGGGTAGGCGGTTGACTGAGAATTTTCAACAGAATAAGAAAATGTTTTGGAAGGAGGTGAAAAGGGTGCGAAAAGAAGAGTCTGGGAAGGAAAAGCGAGTAAAAGCAGAGGATGGAAGGATGTTAACTGAGATGGATGCAGTTAGGAAGAGATGGGCAGAGTATTTTGAAGGATTGTTAAATGCAGAGCAGGAAAGGGAGGCTGAGATTATGGCGGATGGAAGGGTGGAAGGAATAAATGTGTTGCGAGGGTTGAATGATTCTTTGATCACGATGGAGGAAGTGCGGAAGGCAGTAAACGAGATGAAAACAGGGAAAGCTGCAGGTATGGATGGGTGCGCTGTGGAATCCCTGAAAGGTGATGGGGCGACTATTGTTGACTGGTTAGTAAGATTGGTGAATGCGTGCTTTGTGCAAGGTATGGTGCCAATTAACTGGACAAGTGCTTGTGTGGTTCCATTGTATAAAGGTAAGGGTGAAAGTATGAATGTACTAACTTTACGGGTATAAATCTGTTGAGCATTGCAGGTAAGGTGTATGGTAGAGTGTTAATTAAGAGAGTTTGAGAGGGAACAGAGGGAGTGATTGGTAATGAGCAGTGTGGCTTTAGGAGAGGGAGGGGATATGTGGATCAGGTGTTTGCTGTGACACAGGTGTGTGAAAAGTATTTAGCGAAAGGTAAGGATGTGTTTTGAGCGTTCATTGATTTAAAATAAGTGTATGATAGAATTGATAGGGAGGCTTTGGGGACTGTTTTAAGATTGTATGGACTTGATGGTAGGTTACTAAAAGGAGTAAAAGTTTTTATGTAAGTATTAGAGCGTGTGTAAGAGTGGGAAATGCTGTGAGTGATTGGTTTCCCGAGTGAGTAGAGTTGTGGTAGGGATGTGTGATGTCGCCTTGATTGTTTAATATTTACAGTATATGGATGGTGTTGTAAGTGAGGTGAATGCAAGAGTGTTAGGCGGAGGAAGCAAGTGCTGTTTGCGGATGATATACCGCACTGGTGGCTGATACAGAGGAGAGACTGAGACAGTTGGTAGAGGAGTTTGGAGGGGTGTGTGAAAGAAGAAAATTGAAAGTAAATGAGAATAAGAGTAAAGTGATGAAGTGTACGAGGTTGGTAGATGGTAGGAGAATGAATATAGTTTTAAATGGTGAGCTGCTTGAGGAGGTTAGGTGTTTTAAGTATTTAGGGTCGCATGTTGCTGTGGATGGAAGAATAGATGCAGAAGTGAAGATTAGAATGAATGAAATAGAAAAGGTGCTGGGAGGAATGAAAAAAGTGTTTAGATGTCGTTCACTTAGAAGGGATGTAAAGAGAAGGCTGTATGAGGGTGTTGTGGTGCCGACTGCATTATATGGGGCTGAAACTCGGATTTTGGGTGTAGCAGAGAGGAAAAGTTTGAACGTAATGAAGATGAGGTGGCTGAAGAGTATGTGTGGAGTGATGCATGTGGATCAAGTGAGAAGTGATGAAGTGCGAAGGAGAACTGGAGCTGTTCGGGAGTTGGCTGATCGAGTTGAGCAGAGGGTGTTGCGATGGTCTGCGCATATGGAGAGAATGGATAATGAGCGATTGGTGAAAAATATAACTAGATCTGATGTGAGAGGAGTAAGGCTGAGAAGAAGACCAAGAATAGGATGGACAGACAGTGTGAAGAGAGCGTTGGCGAGAGGGATGTCTGTTGAGCAAGGAAAAGTGACTGTGCGTGACAGAAATAAATGGAGAGAAATTGTGAATGAATAAATGATGACACAGCCCTCAGGGGATATTCTCCTGCATTTTATTTGATCAGCTGATCAGGTCAGGTGCAGGTAAGGGGATGGGTCCATTACGATGTGGCAGGGGTAAACCAGCTCTGCTGTCGGGCCCCGCTGTGGATGTCACTGATTGCACTGCGCAGTTGACCCTCGTGCGGTGTGGTGCGGCAAGGATCTGTTCCTTCTCCCCTTTGGAACTAAGATGCGAATGAATGTGTTTGGGTGGATGAGTTAATTGGGAGTGTGTCGTCCAGTCTCGGCTATCCCTCATTCCTTCGGGGAAACAGCCTAGGTATATAAATAGACAGATATATCGTTGGTGCAGTATATGATTCCTTGAAATGTAACCTTGTGGTCAATAACCCTATTTATCTGTTCATTTGTCTGTCAGTCTTTCTGTGTATCTGTTTGTCTGTCTGTTTAACTATCTATCTATCTGTCCATCCATCCATTCAGCTCTCTCTCTCTCTCTCTCTCTCTCTCTCTCTCTCTCTCTCTGCTTGTCTGTCTGTCTGTCTGTCTGTCTGTCTCTCTCTCTCTCTCTCTCTCTCTCTCTCTCTCTCTCTCTCTCTGTACATAATACATAGCTAGAGATATTGAACTAATTTCTTTACACACTAATAAACCAGATATTTTCCTCTTAAACTTAGGATGTACTTGGACGTATCAGTAGACTCATCTGTGTGGTGATCTTCAGCTCTTATAGTCCTCACCTGTGTTATACTCCTCACTTGTGTTATACTCCTCACCTGTGTTATACTCCTTACCTGTGTTATACTCCTCATCTGTGTTATACTCCTCACCTGTGTTATACTCCTCACCTGTGTTATACTCCTCACCTGTGTTATACTCCTCATCTGTGTTATACTTCTCACCTGTGTTATACTCCTCATCTGTGTTATACTCCTCACCTGTGTTATACTCCTCACCTGTGTTATACTCCTCACCTGTGTTATACTCCTCATCTGTGTTATACTCCTCATCTGTGTTATACTCCTCACCTGTGTTATACTCCTCATCTGTGTTATACTCCTCACCTGTGTTATACTCCTCACCTGTGTTATACTCCTCACATGTGTTATACTCCTCACCTGTGTTTTACTCCTCACCTGTGTTATGCTCTTCACCTGTGTTATACTCGTCACCTGTGTTATTCTCCTCACCTATGTTATGCTCCTCACCTGTGTTATACCCCTCACATGTATTCCCACCTGTGTTATACTCGTCACCTGTGTTGTACTCTTCACCTGTATAATAATCCTCAGCAAAATTATAATTATAAGCTGTGTTATACTCCTCACCTGTTATACTTCACACCTGTGTTATAATCCCCAGTTATTTTATAATCCTTACTAGTGTTGTAATCCTCACCTGTTATAATCTTCATATGTTATAATTCTCACACTTGTTAAAATCATGTGTTCTAATCGTCACCTGTGTTCTAATCATGTGTTATAATCCTCACCTGTGTTATACTTACGTGTTATAATCCCCAGCAGTGTTGTAATCCTCGCCAGTATTATAATCCTCACCTGTGTTATAAAATATTATTTTCCCGTGTTATATTCCTCATTAGAGTTATAATCCTCAGTAACGTTATAATCATGTTATAATCCTCACCTGTGTTGTAATCCTCACTAGTGTCGTATTCGTCGCCAGTGTTATAATCCTCACCTGTATTACAATATCCACCTGTGTTATAATTCATACCTGTGTTATAATCCTCACTAGTGTTATAATCATGTGTTATAATCCTCCCCTGCGTTATAATCCTCATCTGTGTTATAATATACTCGCCAGTGTTATAATCCTCGCCTGTTATAATCTTCACCTGTGTAACAATCCTCACATGTGTTAAAATCCTTAGGTGTTTTATAATCCTCACCAATACAGTAATTCTCACCTGTTATATAAAACTCAGTTGTGTTATAATTCCCTCCAGTGTTATAATCCTCTGCTAATTTTATTATCCTCACCTGTATTGTAATTCTCACCTGTTATAATTCTCACCTTTGGTATAATCCTTGCTGTGTTATAATCCTCACTAGTGTAATAATCCTCATGACTGTTATAATCACAAACTGTATTAGTATTCTTACTTACGTTATCAGCCTTCTGTGCATAACCCTCACCTGCATTATCTGCCTCAGCTATTCTATAATCATCAACTGTGTTATAATCCTCACTAGTGTTACAATTCTCAGAACATCATCCAGTGCTGGCTTGAATGGGGCATCAGCGGGTAGTTTCCAGGCAAAAAGCGTTTCTTGTAAACACTACTTACCCATACACAAGGACCTGGTTCCGTCCAAGTTTGCGAAGTGCTTGGGGACGATCAGTTGGGTGTTTAGCAAAAAAATCGATGTGCGCACGCCTCCTGTTGTGGTATGACATGATTTTTTGGTTACATTTTTTTTTAATGTTTATCTTTTTCACCTTTTTTCACGTAGTTCAGTCGTAGAAAAAGATAACACATCGTCTCCACATGATTTCCATTACGCTTCTTCGTGGCCAGCCTCAGATTCTTGTGTCAGTCTGTTGTTAAATCTCGGTACATAAAGTGGAATGATGGCAGTTTTAGGCCAAGTTAGAGTAAAAAGAGTATAGTTGGTCACTCTCCCCATTACTGCCCCGGACTAAGTTGTTTAACCATGAGCTCATACGCTGCTGATGGGGCTATTGTAATAGTTGAAATTATATGCTCATCTGGATGTGAACCCGGTGGTTTGCAGGTTGAAGTTCCATTTCCCTGCAGTCCACGATCCTTTTGTGGGAGGAGATAGGGAAGGCAGTACGAGAAGTGTGTAAAACCAGGCAGCTTCACTATCCAGTCATAACAGTGCTACTGTACTACGTGAAACCATCCTTCTCCAGCAGTATCTGGGGCAGTAAAGACCTCATGAACACAGATATATAGGTTTTTGGTAGATATTTCACTTTTCAACACGAAACTGCATTATTTTCATAATATTCCTTCTACAATGGAAGCCAGTACTGGAAAAAAGATGCCTTCTTGGGGTGGCACTGATACAATCGGTCGGCTCTGATGCCGGGTAATACAAACGTCACTCAACTCCCTCACTCTCTCCAAAAGAAGGTTGGCGTACGGCAGGAGAGCAAATTCAGCCCGCAGTCTGCTTGGTTCATATTCAGAGAGCCTGGGATTCCAGCTATTACTACTAATACTACTACAAGGGAAACTGACGGCTCACTGGTGAGTACAGACAAATCATAAAAGGAAATATAAACAGTGGTTGCTTGATTTTTCGGCCGGTCAAACTGTTCAGAGCAGTTTTCAGTTTCTTTCCCTCCGTCCATGTTCCCCCAACCATACAACTCGAGGAATGAGTGTAACTTTGACTGTTACGAAACTTACACTATACTATTTTCGCTTTAACTTGGGCCAAAACTGTCGTCTCTGTCTTGAAAGCTGAATTGTAGTAATAGTTTAACACAAAGATATCTTGCTAGTCATTAGTTGTTATGGGGAGGATGAAGGATTGTAGTACTGTCTTTTCCTGCCACTGGGCTAGGTGGATTTAGCTTCAAAAGATTAAAATCAGGCCAAGTTAAACTTGTTACGAACCATGCAGGGAGATCTGCATCTCCGAGGGTCAACTCAAAAGCAATGACGCTTAAACAAGTAAATCTTACGTTACTTACAATATTTCTACACAGCACACCACAGAATTTGACTCTTTTATATAATGAACAGGAGTGCAGCAGGATACATCTTACTTATATTAGAATCACTTACAGATCTGCTCAAACAAGATCTATCATACACTTCAAGAAAAAGAGAACTTAATGAGAATGGTTGCATTACTATCCTGCTATTTGCATGTTAAATACAAATTAAATTATAAATCAATTTCTTGGAATATTTCCAACACTACATCACCAAACTGAGGGAGGGACTTGGAGGAGACTGGAGTCGGGAGAGAAATGCTGTTTCACCTATAGCCATTGTTCATCTATCACAATGGCTAGGCTTCTTTTTCCTCCATTTATCAGTCCCAACAGTAGCATTATATCTGTTTCAAATACTCTCTTAAAGAGGGTGGTCCCACCCGGTTATTCAGCTGGGGCTGGCTCCTGCATTTTATGAAGGCGGTCCTCATCACTTGGGTTCGGCTTTGCCTGCTTTTTGTCTTTGCGATTCAAAATGTGTTGATTCTTATCACTGCTGATATTCTGTGCTCCAAATCGGGACGTAGTTGAGTTAGTACCGATTGAAAAATGAACTACCGTCAGTTGGGACAGGACATAATATGGTCACTTCACATGGTCAAACCCCAGATAGTGGCCGGGCAGCGGTCAGTAACACCTCCCTTCTTGAAAAAAGAAATTTACAAAGGAGAAATTTCCTAACATTTTACAAGGTTACATCCTCGAGAAACAGTCTGCCAAAACATTCCTTTCCCCCTTGACATGGTGGACATTCAGAACATACTTGTGGAGGAAAGCCCAGTGGGTTAAGTGTTGATTATCTCTAAATTCTGCTAAAAATTTAAGGACAAGTAGGTGATGGTCTCCATACACAGCAATAGGCACTGAACGTTAACGAACATACACTGAGAAATGTTGCTTGGTAAGTATGAGTGTATGGAGTTCATTTTCAGGAATGCAGTAGCAACATTTAACTTTTTGCTAAAGTTATAAACAGGTTGTTCAACATCAAGACCGTCATCTTGTAACCGAACTACACCGGCACCAACACCATTAGAATCAATAGCTAATTTAAAGACTTACTGAAACTCCGTCTTGAAGCAAAGGCTGACTAGACAAAATAGCCTTAACTTTTGAAAATGTCCCTTCATATTCTTCCACACATATTTGAATCCATTGTTCAATAAAAGAGTGAGGGGAGCTACATCAGGGGAAATTTATGACAAATGTTCGATTGCAACCCACCACACCCAGAAATCTGCAATTTCTTTTTGTTCTTGGGTTGCTTGAAACTAACTCTGGTCTCAATTTTGCCATTAGGCAGACTTCCTTTACCCAATGCTACCATATAACCTAGGTATTGAACCTGGGCCCGTACATAGTTATACTTCGCTATGCTGAGTACTTAGTGAGCGAACAGGCCCTACGGTAATCTGTACAAAAACGAAAGGACTCCGTATTTTTTAACTAAGAAGACTAGGGAGTAACACTCGATTTGACATGGTTCGATCAATCCCTGCTACATGTAGGCCAACTCCTGCTGGATAATGGACCGCGTTTCTAAACAAGCACGGTTGGGAGGTTGCTTTACATGACAGACGTCTCCAACATCGACACTGTGCTGTGTTGCATCCATCAGCCCAGGGGAGTTCTGGAAAACATGAGGATACTTTCTCAGAAGGAGAGTCAGGTTACCACGTCGTTCAGCTGTTAATTTAACCCGCGGCATCCCGTCGACGTTCTTTAACGTCCACACGTTTTGTCACTGCCAATCCTGTCGACGTACATAAACGCGAAAAAATTGCAAGGTCCCTAATTTGCACAATTTTCAATTTTCGCGAGTAATTTTTGGTACGTATTCACGTGACACCTTCCTGTACAAGATGCCAGGCAGGGACAATGCCTTACCCAGCATGACCTCCTCCCCTCCCCCTGCATGCCATTGTCTCAGCAATTCAGTACATAAAGCGAAAAAATTGCAAGGTCCCTAATTTGCACAATTTTCAATTTTCGCGAGTAATTTTTGGTACGTATTCACGTGACACCTTCCTGTACAAGATGCCAGGCAGGGACAATGCCTTACCCAGCATGACCTCCTCCCCTCCCCCTGCATGCCATTGTCTCAGCAATTCACCTGTTATCAGTGACCTGGCCAGTATAGCCATGTCATGCCATGGTACGAAATTCAGGGCCAGAGTGATTCCCCAATCAATGACAAAGTGGAGGACAAGCTTTACATAGCATTAGAGGAAGAAACAGTTAGAAATGATGATCAGGTAATGTGGCAAAAAAAGGTCAGGTATTAGTGAGTGAAACAATGCTTATAATGCCTATATTGCTGCTTGAAAACCAATATACTCTCGTACTACATATAAATTCGTACCAAGTAAATAAATAAATTCCGTTTATGAGTGGTGTGAAATAATTATCCTCCCATAGAACTCGTTTTCTTTGGTGCTAGCCTGATAGAAAACCCAGTAAGGTAAGGAGTTACTCCTACCTGTATCGAGTATTATAAACCTCAGGTGAGCGATTCCTCTATGAATTTTCGATGTTTCTCACCAAAAGCGAAGGTTTGAGCCAAAAATTTTTTTTTCCAAAAATGGTCGGGATTGGGGGGAGTCAGTGGTGGAAAAGTTGTCAGGATGGGGCTGGTTAAAGAGTGTTTCCATTACTCCAGTCACGCATCCTGGTTCTCTCTCCAACTGGCAGTCTGGCCCAACGTCAAGGGGCAGCCTGGCTCATCCACTATCTCTGTGGCTGACAGCACACATGCGGTGCTAGGGGTTCCTGCATCCTCTCGCTCACTGTAATCCTACTGCATATTGACATGCCACAACCTTCGTGTCCTCCAGTCTTTGGTCTGTTTAACATAGTTAACTTCTCGACTATATAAGGGCCTGAGAAACTTGTCTGTAATGGCTGTCCATGAACAGGGAGCACTTTGTCTACTAGGTGAAACACTCTGCTCCTAGCCTGCTTGCTTTTATCACACTGGCTTTTATCACACTAACTCTTTGACATCTTTCGAGTGGACTTCAAATTTGCCTTTGGGATTTCAGAAATTTTGGCTAGTCATTATTTGAAATATGAGACATACTGTAGGTTAGCAGATTAACATGACCATCATCGCCGATCCAACGTTCCTTACACAGTTTTAAAGGATTCTCATCGTGTGACCAAAATTCAGTTCAAATAGGGAGTAATATATAAACTCAATTGGCGTCTCTCTGGTTGTAAAGAACAGGAAGGGCATACCTTTGTCCCAATCTTTTTCATAAACGATACAATATTTCTTTAACATTTGTTTGAGGGTGAGTTGTTATCTCTCAAGTGCTGTCTGACTCTGAGGATGGTAGACTGAGGTGATATGGGAGATCATAAACTCTTTGAGGATTGGTTTGAATTATTTTGACATGGAACTGTTCCTCTGATCTGATTGCACCTCACTTGGAAGATCAGACTTACAGAAACATGAATTATCTCTCTTATCACTGCTTTAGCTGAACTGTTTTGCAAGGGGATGGCTTCAGGATTCGTAGTGGCCATGTCTAACATAGCTAGAATATACTGGTGGCCTGATGAGGTCCTTGGCAGAGCAGACAATATCTAGAACTCTAGTGAATGCGACATCAAAGACAGCAGGAGGAACCAGTGGCACTACAAGAACAGGTTTGTTGCTCTTACCGACCCGCTGGCAGTGTGGCATGAACTACAATGTTGAGAAAAGTCTCAACGAATTCCAGGCCAGTAGAAATTTTGCAAGATGGCTGGAGGAATCTTCCTCGCTCTAAGTGACCTGCCAAAGTAGAATAATGAGCAAGTGCTGGAATCTCTTGCCTCCACACCTTCGGAACAACCAATTTTGATGTATATTCTCCCACTCATCATTATGAGCAACACGGGGAAGTCTCCACCTATGCATCAACATACCATTTGCTCATAGGTACAAACACTCAGACAAATCAGCCTCATGTTCTTCCTCACTCACTGTAGAGTCATTCAAAACTTCAGTCTCTGAATCATATCTCTGCATCTCAGTCAATTTCAGCTAGACCTGCACTATTTTGTGAGAAGTCCTCAACCTCAGAGTCATTCAACTGGGCAAAGTAAGTATCAGCCAGAGAAATATCATCTGGCACCCCATTAATAAGAATATTATCACTATCAAGACGGAGTTTTGCCGTCATGGCTCTAGTTACAGCACGGGCATGGCACAATGAAAGGCATTCTACCTCCAGTGCTTTTGTCCTCTCCTCACTTATGGGACTTTCTGATACATAGGGAACTGCACTCACTTGCCCTGCAAAGTCTTTACCCAAAAGGAAAAGGACCCATTTTACAGGGAACTTTTAACGACGACCACAGATACTGGACCTGGAACTAACTCTGACTGAAGCTCCAATTCAGCCAAGGGAACTGACAAATAATCATCTATTTCTTGTAATAAAACACATTCATCAGGCTGGGCAACATTTATTATTATCTTCAGCTTAAGAGACTGCGAAGCACCTGTCTCGGGAAATTGTGACTTCCTAATTATTTTCGTTATCAATTATCATAAGTCCTTTAGAAATGAAACAGGCAAACGGGGTGTCTTTGGGGGGAGTCAATTTGCTTACTGTTTGAGGAAGGATGCTAATTAAATTACGCATATTACTACCGTGAAGTTTCACTCATAAGACCTGAGTAGTCGGCTTAACCTCAAATTTAGCAATATTTTCTGCCACATATTGTCGCGGGTCAGTTTGCAAACATGCTCTAACATCACCAAAATTCATCAACATCATGATAGATAATTACATAATTAGGTTCAGACAAAAATCATTAGGCTTGACAACATATGACATGGTCACATCAGATTCCTTGTGCAGATCACATTGAAACCTATGGAAGAATTATTTTTGTTACTATTTCATTTTTTAAAAATATACCCAAGACACAGCATTCTACTTATCAAAAGGCACCTGTTCACTATAAGACATAACTATGTGAAATTTCGTGACTCTGTAGTGAATATTTTCTGAGTTCTGGCCCAGAAACGAAATCTCAATGCCCAAAAACCGCCCTGCCACCCAACACTTAATGATCCCATTGATAACAACACCCTCCTCTGACTCTGTCAGGTGAAGAGCAAAAATGTTGATCCACATGACTTCAATTTTCAGCAATTATTGAGCTACAGTTACTGAAGACCTTTACCAAGCTATGGTTACTGAAAACCTTATGAGGAAGACCTTATGGGAGAACAATTTCTCCAATTGTTTCATCTAATCACAAGCGAAGGTGTGACGTTGCCGAATCATTCACACTGAACTCATTCCAATGTTGTCAATACGATTGAATGCATGTGCCGAAAAAAGAAAAAAAACGGCCAAAGTGGGGTTGTGTTTCATGGGGTGAGTGAGTAGGTGGATGAGTGGGTAGGAAGATGTGTGGCTCCCCAGATAAGAAGGCAGGAGATGGACTTATACCGCTTGTAATCATATAATATGTCTCTCTTACCTGGGTTTTAGTATATCGTTTAGAAGATGATGGACAAATATTTGAATAGATATGGTACTTGGGTCATTTTACAGAATCCTACTAAAACTTCAAAACAATTTCCTCATATGGAAGTGAAGGTGCGTCTATGCACATAATAATAAACTTAATAGGATAAATGAAACTATTCTTACACGAGAAAGAGAGAGAGAGAGAGAGAGAGAGAGAGAGAGAGAGAGAGAGAAGCTTTAGATCTCCAATTCATCCACTTTGCAAATCAGTGCTTTGGTGGGGGTAAGAAGTGTTTCTGTGGGGGGGGGGGGGATGTGGACGTGTGCGATTAACCTGCCCTATAGTGGCAGACTATTGGTCCTCTCCCTGTTTCTTTATTAGTATTCATGATTGTGTCCATCCTGTGGCGTAGGGGATACAAATCTGGCCGTACGATGGGGTGGTACCAACACTCTGCGACAAGGCTGTGTTAGGAAGAATTCTGCCATTGTATTCCCTGCGTGTTGTAAAAGGCGACCAATAGGGACGGGGTGAGGGGACTAGGGACTCCCTCCTCTGTATTTTTAGTTCCTACAATGAGACAGGGCATAGAAAAAGAGAGGGGGCTGAGTTATACCCGTACCTTGAAGAATGGGTCTATTAATGTGCGTGGATATAGTACAATTCAGGCTGAAAAGGAGGAGGTTGGGAGAATGTTTGTGAGAAGAAAGTTGGATGTTTTAGCTTTGAGCGAAATAAAGATGAAAGAGAAAGGTGAATCTAAGTTTGGAAGTGTGACTGGAAGGATGTCAGGTGTTGACAGAGGAAGAGCGAGAGAAGAAGTGGCCTTGACAGTGAGCCCGGAAGTGCAGCAGTGTGTGATTGAATGGAAGGTGTCATCGAGACTGATGTGTGTGAAAGCGAAATTTGGACGTGAATTGTGGGTTTTTGTGAGTACATATGGGCCTAGTATGGAAAGGGATGAAGAAGTGAGGGAGTTATTCTGGAATGATGAATGTTTGCAGAATTTTGGAGCAAATGTGAGTGTGGTAATGATAGTAGATCCGAATGCTAGAGTGGGAAATGTAGCAGTTGAAGGTTTCGTTGGTATGCATGGTGTGCCTGGAATAAATTTATAATGGGAAAATATGATACGGATGTCTGTTGAACGAGAGATGGCGATTGGAAATACCTTGTTTTGGGAAGAAAGATATAAGTATATATGGGTGAGACAGGCAGGTGGAAGAGTTGTTCATAGAGAATTGATGAACTATGCAGTTCTGTCCAGGAATATAGGAGAAAGATTGTTGGATGTAAGAGTTTTGAGACAGGAGGGTGGAGGTATGTCTGACCACTACCTGGCGGAGGGAAAAATGAAGGTAGGTATGAGGTGGGTGAAATCAAGGAGACTTAGGTGTGATATGGGGGTTTTGAAAATCAGTGAGTTGGATAAGAGAGCAAATGATATAGTATCAGGAAAAGTTGAAAGATGAGTGAAACGCAGTGAAAGATCAGGAAAATGGCGGTGTGGAGAAAGCATGGCAGTTGTTTAAGTGTGGTGACGTGGGGTATGTGGAAGAGGTGTGTGATGTGAGATGAGTAGGTAGTGGTGTAAGAAAAAGAAGTGGATAGTGGTGTGAACGATTGGGCAAATATGAATTGGAGCAGATGGGGGACGTGGAAGGTGAGTGCAGGATATTTACAGAAGAAATATGTGCAGCATGTGATGTGGCGTGTGGGATGAAGAGAAGACGGAGGGGTGTGCAAGGAACAGCTTTGTGGAATGAAGAGGTAAGACAGGCTGTGGCACAAAAGAAGAAAGCATACAATGAATGGATGAGAAACAGGGGCATGGAAGAAGTTGAGAGGCAGAAGAGAGAGTTATATGTAGAAAGTAAGAGAGAGGTGAAAAGATTAGTAAGAGAGAGTAAGAAGAGAGCGGATGAGGAATTTGGAAGGAACTTGAGTGTAAAGTGGAGGGACTGTAAGAAAATGTTCTGGAAAGAGGTGAAAAGAGTAAGACAGGGTGGAAGTGAAGTTAGCAGGGGAGTGAAAGATAAAAATGGTAGATTACAAGTGGAGAATGGAGAAAAAGTGAGCAGATGGAGAGAATACTTTAGGGAATTGTTGAACGTAGAGGATGGAAGTAATGCGAGTATAAGTGGCTGGGGAATGGCTGGGAGAAGGAGGGAGGTGAGAAGACAGGAAGAAATCAGTAGGATAGAAGTTGTGGAAGCAATGAAGAAAGTTAAATTGGGGAAAGCCCCAGGAATTGATGGAGTGTATGGTCAAATGCTGAAGCATGGGGGAGAGATAGTAGTAGAATGGATGTGGAAAATGTGCAGATTAGCCTGGGAGGAAGGTAGAGTCCTGGAGGATTGGAAGTCAGGTATAATTATTCCCTTGTACAAAGGAAAAGGGGAAAAAGAAGTGTGTGGTAATCATAGGGACATCTGTCTTCTTAGTAAAATAGGAAAAGTGTATGGTATGATACTTATTGACAGAGTTAGAGAAAGAACAAAGGAATTTCTTGGAGAAGAACAGGGAGGCTTTAGGAAGGGAAGAGGTTGTGTAGATCAGATATTCATTCTTAGATCTTTAGTGGAAAAGTTTCTAGAGAAGGGAAAGAAGTTGTATGCTGCTTTCATGGATTTGGAGAAAGCATATGACAGGGTGGATAGACAAGGATTGTGGAAAGTATTAAGAATATATGGAGTAGATGGGAAGTTGTTGAATGCTATGAAGAGTATGTATGATGGTGCTTAGGCTGCAGAGCGTGTGGATGGTTAACTGAGTTAATTTTTCTCTTTGAAGGTTGAATTGAAACAGGGATGTGTCATGTCTCCATGGTTGTTCAATCTGTACAAGGATGTGGAAATAAAAGAGGTTCAAGGTAGGGTAGTGGATGTTGGAGTGGCCCTAGTGAGAGAGGGTGGTGTTTGGAAACTCTCTGTACTGTTGTTTACAGATGATACTGTGTTGTTGAGTGATGACGAAGGAGAGCTGCAAGGCTTGGTGGATGAGTTTAGGAGAGTGTGTAAGACGCGGAATCTAAAGGTGAGTGTAGGGAAGAGTAAAGTCATGGTCTTTGAGAAAGATGAAGTCAGTGAATGTACAGCGAGGTTGGATGGTGAGGAATTGGAAAATGTCAGTATGTTTAAGTATTTGGGTAGTGTGATGAGTAAGGATGGAGGTTTGGAGGGTGAAGTGCTTGACAGGGTACAGCAGGGAAGAAAGGTTGCTGGTTCCTTGAAAGCAGTGATAAGAAGCAGGGAAGTGAGCATGGAAGTGAAAAAGTTACTACATGACAGCATTGTGATACCAACTCTAACGTATGGAAGTGAAGCTTGGACGATGTTGGAAGGACACAAGTCAAGAGTGAGAGCAGTGGAAATGAGTTTTTTAAGAGGAGCCTGTGGAGTCACATGGAGAGACAGGCTGACAAATGAGAATAAAAAGGAGTGTTATGGTGTGGATGTGGGTGTGATAGGAAGTGCTAGGAGGAATACACTGAGGTGGTTTAGCCATGTGGAGAGGATGGAGAGTGAAAGACTGACGAAGAGAGTGTATATGAGTGAAGTGGAAGGGGGAAGAGGGAGGGGGAGGCCGAGGATGATATGGAGGGATGGGGTGGAGAGGTATATGAGAGAGGGGTGTGATTTGGGAGCGGGGCAGTGAAATGGCGGGGGACAGGGCGACGTGGAGGCGTTTTGTTTGTGGCCACCCCGAACGGGATTTAGGCGTCTGGCAATAGATAGATAGAAAGACTTTGTATTATTATTTAGTAACTGGAGTACGAGAATGCTAGCTAGTTCTGTCTGAGTCTCATATAAATGTGTGGTTTTTGTGGGCCAAGTATCAGGTGCTCGGGAACTGTAAACTGTTACTATGTGCTGAGATGACTTTGCAGTTCAATACTTATTAGGGCTGTGTTATTTGTGCGTTAATGTTCACTTAGTTACTTTGTGAGGCACAATGATATTGATGCATTGATGATTTTCATGGTTAAAGTTATTCATGCTTACTGTATTTGTTATAGTACTTTCTCTTCCATGTTATCCCTGCAGTAAGTAGTATTTTGAGCAGTCCTATGTGTCTGTAGTGCCATGTGTTATTCTGTTATTACTTGATGTGCCGAGTGTTGTAACTCGTTTCTTTATTATGAGACTTTCCTGATCATATGAAAGGATTGCTTGCATTGGGGAGAATAGTTATTCATTATACATATTAACTTCTAGTGGGTCCAAGTGTGGAGGTTGAAGTACCAGTGAGTGAGTCAAAGTTCAAGTGTGAAGGTCGAAGTCCCAGTCAGTGAGTCAAGGCCCCAGTGTGGAGGTCAAGGTCGGCAGTGGCAGAGGACTGGACCAGTGAACTATGTGCTCAGAGGGATGATTATGGAGAAACATATTGGACTGGGAGAAAGGAGCTAAGTTTTGTGGATTTGATATTAGGACCATATATATATATATATATATATATATATATATATATATACTGTATTATATAATGTATATATATATATATATATATATATATATTAACAACATGCCAACTGATTCAGGCTTAAACTGTAAAGCAAGTAGGTGGGGAAGATTTCTATCTTTCTTTTTGTCTTGTTAATACACATTTCCTCCCACTCGAACTTTATTTGTTTGTATAACCCTTGAGAACTGGTGGTATAGTGTTTACCTAGTAGTTGTTAATGTGAAACCTTAGAAGCATTTTGGGAAATTGCGAAGTCGGGCTTGGGTTGGCCTAGTTGGAGACTGTCCCCATCATTTTGGCATGCTACCACTCTTAACTTGACCACTTGAAATATACTTAACGCAATCAAAGAGGCCGCTAGTGGGAGAGAGTCTCCATCAATCTGAGTTCCCGACCGTTCCAGCACACAGTGGTCATCAATAGTGACTTGATTTCTGTCCCTTTTGACCACGTAAAAGTCTGGATCGCATAGGTGATAGTACGCACGGTGGCAGTAGTTACTTGTATGTTTAAGAGTTGAATTAAAAATTCTGAAATAATTGATGTCTTTATCTGAACCATCTGCTTCATTGATATTGTTGTTGTTGTTGTTGTTGTTGGTGGTGGTGGTGGTGGTGGTGGTGGTTGACAGTGGTGGTGATGATTTTGTTGTTGTTGCTGTTTTTATTTTATTTTTTTTTTTGCTGCAGGTTCATCTGAATATGATCTCAATAGAGTGACTTTTAAAGTTGTCCTTTTCTTGAGATCCAGCATTGCCATTTCGGGGGACAGGGTGTTAAGGGACGTTTATAGGAAGGCAATGGAACTGCCCAATTATATCGATGCCACATCATGAAGGCTTCTTTCTTTAATACCTCTCGGTAATAGGCTTGTCATATGTCAACAATACATTTCTATCTTGGTGTACTGTCACCAATTCAATGCATGAAGGGTGAAGAAGAAAAAAAGACGCATTTCTATTTTCTGATTTACATAAAATAGTAAAAAGTACGTAAAAAATTAGGGTCATATCTCTTTCACTTTATAGTATATTCATTGTCTAAAAGTAGCAAGGATAGTTAATGTTAACACCTTTCTGTTACGAGCTGTTACAGACAAAAAAAAAAAAAAAAACGTGAATTCGTTTTTATTTTTTCTGATTCTGACTTTACATACCTGTACACCTCATAAGAGGACTTGTGAACAAGTTTTTTTTGCTTTGGACTAAAAATGCAATATTAATACACTGTGTAGGCTACCCATGGATGCTTTTCTACATTATTCATGTTTCCTGCAAATGATTACTAATATTATGAATGCAACAGTAATGATGCCCCAAGGCTGAAGAGGTCAGATACTAAATTATGTTACGGCTTGTTTTATGTCATTAAAAAATCTGCGTGCAGGAGTCATATGGAAAATTAATCAGTCTGATATTTGTCTCGTAGGTCCAGGTGTATGTGAAGGGTGAGGCTCCGACACCAGCAGCCTCTCCACTACAAAGGCCACACTGCCCAGGGTGATGCCCACCAGGAGAAGCAGCAGAGGTCCCTGCACATGGATAATAGACAAACTCCTGATATTAGTTTGGCTGTGTTCTGCCCCATCCTGCCCGTGCTGTTTTATTTCTTCCCTCTGTTTCATTCGACTTTCACGTGCAGCAGCTTCCACTGTTTCCTTTTTCCACTGCTCATACAGACCAGCCTGAAAACAGACAATTGCAGTAATGAGTCGTGGAAGAACCTAAAATAGACTTCGTCTGGTCCTATTGTAGTGAATGTTCTAGTTATTATGTTAGCCTCGTAGGAATCTCTTAACCAATGTTATTAAAACACTGATATTTACTCCTCTGTATGCTAATGCATTGGACATGCTGAATTTATGCGTAGTCAACAGTTATACGTATAGCGGTAGCTTCTTTGTAGTGTATTTTGTAGATCAGTTATACATATTTTAGACTCGTGGACGAGCGGTTCTTATACATGAGTAGTTTTGTAATTAGATAATCTTAATTCCCATTGTCATGCAATGACAGGAGAGGTAAAGATGAGTATGGGACTATTTTTATTTGTCTTGGAAATATTAACAAAGTCTCTCACCAACGAGTGAAGTATAGAGTCCCACGAGCTACCTCCTTATCTCTCTCTCTCTCTCTCTCTCTCTCTCTCTCTCCCGCCCATGTTGCTAGCCTCCTTCTCCCTACTACCTGTCGGTTCTACGGCCAGTCTCCTTCTGATCTCAGAATCCTACATTCTTGTTTAGCAGGGATCGTGTCACGTGTTCTATACTGTTGTTGAAATGTTCTAGAAGCCTGTGTGTGAGTATATGTGTATGTGTGTGTATGGTCACGAGGCATTGTTAGTGTGCCTATCAAGCATTCCTTGAGTTAGAGTGTGTAAGCATGTTTACCATTGCTTGATTCTCGCTGACACATTACCTATCTCATCCCTTGACTTGCTGCTTCTATCTCTCTCTCTCTCTATCTATCTATCTATTTATCTATTCATCATGCTATCTATTATGATTTGTAATTATAATATGGAGTCCTGACATCGCTCGGTCACGTAGCTGGAGGTCCTCCGACAGCAAGCATCATTGACGTATGCTAATCTATTAGTACATAATATTGATTATAATATTGTATACATATAATATTCACGTTAATATTGTAATGATTCAGTAATATTACATGTTAAACAAGTTGTATACATAACTGAACAAATACAATATGATTAAATTGGTTATTGTATGACATTTTGTAAGATGTGTATGTATAACAGACATTCACATATAATTGTGCAATGGCAATACTGATAGGTCATTACGTTACATATGGAGTTGTCCCTTTAGTAATGTCTAATATTTCACCTAACTTGTATGATGATTCTGGTAATACAGAATTGTGGTAAAATTGTATGACTTGTTACATAATATTGTAGTAACTCTGTAGTAATACTTGTAACACTGTATGACTTGTTACATAATATTGGAGTAATGCATAATTGTGTTGGCCTTATAATTGTAGTTACATTTTGTTAATGCTACTGCTACATGTTTGTGTTGGCCTTATAATTATTCTTACATTTTGTTAATGCAACTGTTACATAATTGTGTTGGCCTTATAATTGTAGTTAAAGTTACATAAAAGTTACATCTTGTTAATGCAACTGTTACATATTGTTTGTAGTTACGTAACTGTAGCAAGTGTAACATAATGCAATCGTTTGTCGTTACATAACTGTTGCATATTGTTTGTAGTTACATAATTGTAGCAAGTGTAACATAATGCAGTCGTTTGTTGTTACATCTATCTATCTATCTATTGCCAGACTCCTCAATCCCGTTTGGGGTGGCCACAAACAAATCGCCTCCAAGTCGCCCTGTCCCCCGCCATTTCACTGCTACATAATTGTAATAATTGCGGTCCTGACATCGCTAATCCGGTCATGCTGCGGTCGATGATAGTGATGATGTGCCATGCCACCGGCTTGTGGAGACAACAATTTGCTTTTTTGTTTGTAATTTATGTGGTATTTTGGCATTTGTAGTAACACTTCCTCTTATTTTCATTTGTTTGTTATGTGATCTTACTCTATTTCTTTTTTTTTCTTTTTTTTTTGTATGTATTGATTTTCTATAGTTTGTTTTTCTTCGTTTGCCTACGCTTTTTCGGTGTTGTTCGAGGTTGCATAATTACTGGCTAATTCCCTTGGGACCCTTTTTTAAGGTTTAGTTTATATTGCACAGATATTACTGAAAATGATATTATATAGCCCCATATTTTGTTATTTTATATAAAAAATATATATACACTATATACAGTATTAACTATATACACTATATACAGTATTAACTATATACACTATATACAGTATTAACTATATACACTATATACAGTATTAACTATATACACTGACTTCTTGTTCACTTGCACCTACCGTGGGCAATATGTGTCAGCACTGTGTGAAAATCATTGTTTTCACGATTGTGTTGAAGATGTTCATTCTTGCTAACGTCATTTGTGTTGGCCATTTTTTTTTTTCCTGGTTTTTCTTGTAACTTAATTTCTCTGTTTCCACTAGGTCTATCTATCTATCTATTGCCAGACGCCTCAATCCCGCTTGGGGTGGCCACAAACAAATCGTCTCCACGTCGCCCTGTCCCCCGCTATTTCACTGCCCCGCTCCCAACTCACACACCCCTCTCTCATATACCTCTCCACCCCATCCCTCCATATCATCCTCGGCCTCCCCCTCCCTCTTCCCCTCTCCAATTCACTCACATACACTCTCTTCGTCAGTCTCTCACCCTCCATCCTCTTCACATGGCCAAACCACCTCAGTGTGTTCCTCATAACGCTTCCTATCACATCCACATCCACACCACAGCACTCCTTTATATCCTCATTCGTCAGCCTGTCTCTCCATGTGACTCCACAGGCTCCTCTTAAATAACTCATTTCCACTGCTCTAACTCTTGACTTGTGTCCTTCCAACAACGTCCAAGCTTCACTTCCAAACGTTAGAGTTGGTATCACAATACTGTGATGTAGTAACTTTTTCACTTCCATGCTCACTTCCCTGTTTCTTATCACTGCTTTCAAAGAACAAGCAACCTTTCTTCCCTGCTGTACCCTTTCAAGCACTTCACCTTCCAAACCTCCATCCTTACTCATCACACTACCCAAGTACTTAAACGTACTCACATTTTCCAATTCCTCACCATCCAACCTTGCTGTACATTCACTGACTTCACCTCTCTCAAAGACCATGACTTTACTCTTCCCTACATTCACCTTTAGATTCCGTTTCTTACACACTCTCCCAAACTCATCCACCAAGCCTTGCAGCTCTCCTTCGTCTTCAGTCAACAAAACAGTATCATCTGCAAACAACAGTACATTGAGTTTCCAAACACTATCCTCTCTCACCAGGGCCACTCCAACATCCACTACCCTACCTTGTACCTCTTTTATTACCCCATCCATGTACAGATTAAACAACCATGGAGACATGAAACATCCCTGTTTCAACCCAACCTTCAATGAAAATAATTCAATTAGTTCACCATCCACACGCACTGCAGCCTTAGCACCATCATACATACTCTTTATAGCATTCAGGAACTTCCCATCTACTCCATATATTCTTAATATTTTTCAAAATCCTTGTCTATCCACCCTGTCATATGCTTTCTCCAAATCCATGAAAGCAGCATACAACTTCTTTCCCTTCTCTAGAAACTTTTCCACTAAAGATCTAAGAATGAATATCTGATCTACACAACCTCTTCCCTTCCTAAAGCCTCCCTGTTCTTCTCCAAGAAATTCCTCTGTACTTTCTCTAATTCTGTCAATAAGTATCCTATCATACACTTTTCCTATTATACTAAGAAGACAAATGCCCCTATGATTACCACACACTTCTTTTTCCCCTTTTCCTTTGTACAAGGGAATAATAATGCCTGACTTCCAATCCTCCAGGACTCTACCTTCCTCCCAGGCCAATCTGCACATCTTCCACATCCATTCTACTACTATCTCTCCCCCATGCTTCAGCATTTCACCACACACTCCATCAATTCCTGGGGCATTCCCCAATTTAACTTTCTTCATTGCTTCCACAACTTCTATCCTGCTGATTTCTTCCTGTCTTCTCACCTCCCTCCTTCTCCCAGCCATTCCCTAACCACTTATACTCGCATTACTTCCATCCTGTATTTTCAACAATTCCTTAAATTGTTCTGTCCATCTGCTCACTTTTTCTCCCTTCTCCATTAGTAATCTACCATTTTTATCTTTCACTCCCCTGCTAACCTCACTTCCGCCCTGTCTTACTCTTTCCACCTCTTTCCAGAACATTTTCTTACAGTCCCTCCACTTTACACTCAAATTTCTTCCAAATTCCTCATCTACTCTCTTCTTACTCTCTCTTACTAATCTTTTCACCTCTCTCTTTCTTTCTACATATAACTCTCTCTTCCGCCTCTCAACTTCTTCCACGCCCCTATTTCTGATCCATTCATTGTATATTTTCATCTTTTGTACACTAGGTAACTTTAATTAATAAATGTTTAATACAGATCTTTGGATCGCTCACTGAGCAGCTGTGATAGTATATTTTCTTTATTACTTTGTAGATGTAATAATGTATAGCTGTATGTATGAAACACGTATTTTATGTAGGTATAAATGGTAACACTCGTTGATAGTAAATAACTGCTATAATAAATTAATGAATATATACAGTGTAGAATATTTATTGCTGATGATTATTTAGTGTTTGAGTAATGCAGATAATTGAAGTAAGTATGTGTACGTAAGTTGTAACCATACAGCACGTTTTATATGTTTGTGCAAAATGTGTTGTCTATCAGTTTTATATGTTTGTGGAAAATGTGTTGTCTATCACTGTGTCTATTACCGTGTATCGTATAAATGAAGTAACTATGTAACTCACTAATTTTTACCGTGGTGGGAAAGGTGTGAGTGGTGTTGCATGTGGTGATAGCGTTGTCCTTCACGGGTTGATTGACGTGTTGTGGGGTGTCAGACACACGTTGATAGGCGTGGCGTCGTGTCAGTAAACACGTATGGTGACGTTGACTTCCCACACTGGTAGCTGTGGTGAGTAAATGAGTTGCAATGAGTAACTTAAGTGAAGATGAGTGAGTAAGATGAGTTGTGAATATGGACTTGGTATTTGCTTTGTCATCTTGACCTCGGACTCCTGCGTCAGCGGTGGAGGTTGGGTGTAGGTTGGAGAGAGAGGAGGATGAGGTCAGGTGGTTGTGAGTCGTGTCTCGCTCTTCATTTGTTTGTTTTGTTTTTCCTCTCTTGATGTATTCGCGGTCCTTTTTTCTTGTGATTTACTCGTTGTGAGATGAAGACTGCTACTACTTGTAAGTGCGTGTAGAAGATTATACAAATGACTCGTAGAGTTGTAACTTGTAGTTGATCGTAGATTGTTGTAGTTCGTTGATTCGTCGTAGAAATTGCAAGATTGTTTGTATCTGTTTCTGTTAAACTTCTAGCAAGACATCCTGTGACCTCTTCACCTCAAAATCAATGTGATGATCGGGCAGACGGAGGGGGGGTTGGAGAGAATACTGTCAGGAGCTGGTTGTGAGTTGATGGTTGTAAGTGGTATTTTTTGTTTTCAATCTTGATAATGCAGAATCAACTGTACACTCGTAGACTCAGGCTGGTAGACTCGTAGGCTCGTAGGCTTGTAGACTCGCAGACTCATAGGCCTATAGGCTCATAGGCTTGTAGATTCATAGGCTTGTAGGCTTGTAGACTCATAGGCTTGTAGGCTCGTAGACTCGTAAGCTTGTATTTTGTAGGAATTCACTGTAGAACTAAAGCTAATCTTGGTTAGAGTCTCACCTGCTTTTGCAGAAATTCACTGTAGATTCGTAGACGAGGTTCGTATGTTCGCTGCCGCCATACCTTACAACAACTTTGTAGCTTCATTGTAGTGTGTTTTGTAGATCAGTTATACATATATTAGACTCGTGGACAAGCGGTTGTTATACATGAGTAGTTTTGTAAGTGGATAATCTTAATTCCCATTGTCATGCAATGACAGGAGAGGTAAAGATGAGTATGGGACTATTTTTATTTGTTTTGGAAATATTAACAAAGTCTCTCACAAACGAGTGAAGTATAAAGTAGAGTCCCGCGAGCTACCTCCTTGTCTCTCTCTCTCTCTCTCCCATGTTGCTAGCCTCCTTCTCCCTACTACCTGTCGGTTCTATGGCCAGTCTACTTCTGATCTCAGAATCCTACATTCTCGTTTAGCAGGGATCGTGTCACGTGTTCTATGCTGTTGTTGAAATGTTCTCGAAGCCTGTGTGTGAGTATGTGTGTATGTGTGTGTATGGTCACGAGGCATTGTTCGTGTGCCAATCAAGCATTCCTTGAGTTAGAGTGTTTAAACATGTTTACCATTGCTCAATTCCTGCTGACACATTACCTATCTCATCCCTTGACTTGCTGCTTCTATCTCTCTCTCTCTCTATCTATCTATCTATCTATCTATTGATCATGCTATCTATTATGATCTGTAATTATAATATGGAGTCCTGACACATGCTCACTGTATAATGAAATACAACATGTTAAGAATCGATTTAACAATCTGTTCTAGAACTCTGATATAGCAAAATCATTTAATATAATGCATCAATCTAGGCTAGTCACTCCTGTCTCTCATTCAAAGAAAAGTGGCGGCTCAGGCTGTAACTGAGGCAATTGCTAAGAATACTGTACCGGTCCCTCGTACTCAGTCGTACCATCACTACATTTTATCGGGCTGTTTGGACTATTTTGATATACCGTAACGTGGCCTAAAACAATGTGGTCGCTGCTTCTTCCTATGTAGCATGCTTTTGAACAGTCAGGCCACACTGTCAGTAATTATTTCTTTATTTTATTATTAGGAACTTACTCTTCTTCCACAATTTATCCTTTTTTTCCTTTTTGTGGAAAATGGTACGGTGCATGTGAATCATACAAATACGATAATTAGTGCAGTATTTCGGAAAATTATAAAAGATATCTTAGTGCAATGAAATGAGATCCTATACTTTTTAATGCTGGAAAATTATTTATTATATATTGTATAATGCATCTGAAAAGAATGTTTGCTACTTTGTTACAGGGTGAAAATATAAAAATACTTTTTAAATAATGTGAATGCTAATATATTTTCAAGTTCCATTCAGTAGAAATATGTAAAACACTGGTGTTTTATCGCTGAATGGAGTCTTCTTTGGAACAGATTATCTCATTTAACTCATATACGGTAGCTTTCGTTCAAACATGAACCACATCACATTACCTGTATACAAGTAAATGCGAACAATCCTCAAAATTCTTAATCTTTTGATTTAAAGCATTATTTTCATGTTCTGAACTTTTGATAATTCTTCGTTACGTAGGCCTATATAGGACTAACGTGATTTATATAGCCGTCTGATATATTCCCATGTATCTCCACTGTTACTGGGGGATACAGGTATAAATTTCAATGAATAACACGTTTGGGCTACATCTGAAGTATATGCTACGTTTTCAAGGGCCACCTGCCACGGACTGATATAACTGTTTACACACCTGCTCCTACGGGCACATGAAAAGCCACTAGAGCAGACCGTTAACACTTCTTGCAATATCAGTCATTTATTAGTTTATGCTGATAAAATGCCTGTATAAAGCATTACAAATGTCTGTGCATGACAAATGCATATTTTAGTCATCAAAGAAAACTTCACCTGTTATGCCACCCATATAAAGTCATTGAATAAGCAGATTTCACCGATTTTCGCCTATAAGATCACTGGGAGAACGCATTATAGGAAATATATATATTTTTTTATGCGAGGAAGAAGGAACCAAAGGCCATGAGCCCGCAATAACAGTTCCCTCCAAGAGAAAAACAAAATACAATATAGAGCCAAATTCAAGATCCGATCATTTTGAGATGCCTGGACACACTGCGTTTGAAAGACTGGAGATCATAGGCAGCAGGAAATACAGACAGAGGGAGACAGTTCCATAGCTGACCTGTTGCATAAATGAAAGACTGGGAGTAACGGTTAACTCTTGCATTAGAGAGTTGGACAGAAAAAGGATGAGAGTTTGCTGCCAGACGGGTGCTACGCGCCCGTCGTAGAGGTGGAGGAATGCAAGAAGAGAGTTCAGAGGAGCAGTGACCATTAAAGTAGCGATAGAAAAGAGATAATGATGCAACAGTGCGGCGAAGAGACAGAGGTTGAAGGGAGTCAGTAAGAGGAGGAGAGTTAATGAGACGAAAAGCCTTTGTCTCCACCCTATTGAGAAGAGCTGTATGAGGGGAGCCTCCCCACACATGAGAGTTGTACTCCACACAGGGGCGGATAAAACCCCTGTATAGAGTCAACAATTGCGCAGGGGTAAAGAAAGAGCGGAGTCGGCTTAGCACACCCAATCTCTTGGAAGCAGATTTTACAAGAGATGTAATATGATCTTTCCAAGATAAGTCCCAAGTAAATGAAACCCCAAGCATGTTCAAGGATGATGCAGGATTAAGCTGAATATTATTAAACATTAGTAGGTATACCTGTGGAAGATTTTGTCGGGTTGAAAGGTGTAAGAACTGAGTCTTAGATGCATTAAAGACAACCATATTATTTTTACCCCAGTCAGAGATACGAGCCAAGTCAGACATTAGGTGTGCCATAGCCTCATCCCTTGTTTGTTGAAGTAACTGTTGAGATGGGCGTTGCGGGAACCGAATGGAAAGGTGAAGGGTGGAGTCATCAGCGTATGAGTGGATAGGGTTAGATGTACAGCTTAGAAGATCATTGATGAATAAAAGGAAGAGAGTTGGTGATAGGATAGAGCCCTGAGGAACACCACTGTTGATAGATCTAGGAGAAGAACGATGGCCGTCTACAACAGCGGCTATAGAACGACCAGAAAAGAAGCTAGCGATGAAGGCACAGATAGAAGGATAGAAACCGTAGGAGGGCAGTTTGGAAATTAAAGATTTATGCCAGACTCGATCGAAAGCCTTCGAGATGTCAAGTGCAATGGCAAAGCTTTCGCCAAAGTCCCGAAAGGAGGATGACCAGGAGTCTGAAAGGTAGGTGAGAAGATCGCCAGTGGAGCGTCCTTGACGGAACCCATACTGACGATCGGAAAGAAGGTTGTGATAGGAAAGATGCCTTAAAATTTTTCTATTAAGAATTGACTCGAAAACTTTTGAAATACAGGACGTTAAAGCAATTGGACGATAGTTTGAGGGTTGGGAGTGGTCACCCTTCTTTGGGACTGCCTGAATGAGAGCAAACTTCCAGCAAGAAGGAAACGTACAAGTTGACAGACAAAGATGAAAGAGTTTGCCTAGGCAGGGTGTAAGCACAGAAGCACAGTTCTTGAGAACAACAGGAGGGACCCCATCAGGCCCATATGCCGTGTTAGTATTGAGGCCAGTGATGGCAGAAAATACATCAACTGAAGAAATTTTAATGTCAGCCATGAGGAAGTCAGAGGGGGGAAGTGATGGAGGAACAGCACCGGAATCGTCTAAGGTAGAATTGGAGGAGAAAGTCTGTGCGAAGAGATCTGCTTTATCAGTAGAAGAAATAGCTACTGACCCATCAGAGTAGAAAAGAGGAGGGAAGGATGATGAGGTAAAGTTGTTAGAAAGATTTTTGGCAAGATGCCAGAAGGAGCGGGAAGAATTCGAGTTGGAGAGTTGAGAGCATTTAGTATGGATGAAATTATTTTTAGTAGAGCGAAGAACAGACTTAGCACGATTCCAGGCAGAAACGTAAAGATGATGTGATTCAGGGGTGGGTTGGCCCCGGTACCTTTTGTAGGCCCTTTCCTTGTTGCGGACAGCATTAGAACAAGTGTGATTAAACCAAGGCTTTCTTGCGTTAGTCAAAGGATATGAGAAAGGAATGTATGCTTCCATGCCCGAGAGAATAACACAAAGAGAGAAGGGGGGGGGGTGCTTTCCAAGAAGTAGTACCACAGAAGGTCTTATGACCTGTACCTCAGAGGTACCATGAATGAATTTACCAGATAAAAGTTGCTACTAAATTAGTGTGACGAAAGTATAGCAGAGATGAAGGCTCTCTCCACCCACCTTCTCCCCCTGCGGAACAGGCACGTCAGAGGGGGTACACTTAACCCATGGGAAAATGGATAGGCTATGAAATTGGAAGAAATATTCAATGAACCACAAAGTCAGGTCTGGCATAACCCTGAACTGCTCTGTTGACGAAGTGTCAACTACCTGTGCTGGAAGATGATTCCACATACAACAGATCCTATACGTGAAAAAAAAAAAAAAAAACTAACGTATCATGTGGAATCGTCACTGGAGGGTTATCAACAACCGATTCAGATGGAGTAACAAGGCTGTTATAATAAAAGTAACTTAGTCACTGGGTTGTATTGAGAGGAAAATAACAAAATACCGTAAGTAGATCAGTTATATATCCGTGTTACAATATGGTTTTCTCTTCACATGCTGGTTATTTAACATAAATCTGGTATTAGAGTTTGATATACATACTTCTTCATAACACACACTGTTACCAGACCCATAAACGGAGCTGGGAGGCTACAGACAAGTAATGATTTTTATCGTCTGGTTTTAGCAAGGTGAGGCGATAGATTTTGTGTGTGTGTGTGTGTGTGTGTGTGTGTGTGTGTGTGTTCTTACCTAGTCGTATGTTTACAGGAATGACTGAAGTTCTTACTGTCCGTGTTTTGAAACATTTTTATAATACATGTCTTTAAATTTATTAATTATTTTGGCACGCTATTTCATTCGATAGTGCAGTCCACTAATCACCTGCTTTATTTGGGAAACTGAAGTTCCTTACATCTGTATTACCTTTTTGTACAGTTTTCTGCAGTGTCCTCCTAATGTTGCTTTCCCATAGGTTATGTTCCCATTTTCTGTTATGCATTGATATAACATAATCATGTCTCCTCTTTTCCTTCTCCTGTAATGTTGGTAGGTTTAATTTTTCGAGTCTTTCTTCATAGCTTGGGTCCCTTAAACTTTGTGCCCATCTTGTAGCTGCCCTTTATACCTTTTCAATCATATCTATGTGTTTTTTGAGATGTGGATTCCAAACTACTGATGCATACTCCAAAGTTGGTCTGATGAATGCTACTATCTTTCTCAGCATGTCTTCATTTATATATGTGCATGCTATCCTCATATTTGGAAGCAGAGTGTACATGTTCCTTACTTTTTCATTTATGTGGTCAGCCGGTGATAGTCTGTCATTGATACTCATGCCTAAATGTCTTTCCCTTTCTGATGTGTTTCTTCACTTTTACGAAATTTTATTACATAACATTTGTCCACATTGAATTCCATTTGCCATCTATTGCTCCATTCATGAAGCTTATTTAATTGCTCTTGTAGCTCTAGGCAAGAGTAATTTCCCTTTGTATTATTGCATCATCAGCAAACATGTTTAGGAAGCCTCCATTTCCAATGTTGCTGTCTATGTCATTTATATACATATACTATAACAAAATTGGTGCCAGCACCGAGCCCTGTGGAATTCCATTTGCCACTTCTCTCCATGATGAGTAATTTCCCCTTAGCACTGCTGTCATTTCCCTTTTACTGATAAAATCTTGCATCCAGTTGTACATTTTACCTTGGATTCCTCCTTGATTGTGCAGTTTCCATGAAAGTCTTTTGTGTGGTACTCTGTCAAATGCTTTCTTGAAATCCAAATATATGCTGTCTACCCAGCCATCTCTTTTCTGTATTATATCGGCAACTCTGTCATGATAACTTAATAGGTTGGTAATACATGATTTTCCCTCTCTAAAACCAAATTGTCTTTCTGTTATCATGTTGTGTTTTTCCAAGTGATTTACCTAAATTCTTTGTATCAGTTTTTCTGACATCTTGCCTATGACGCTGGTAGGTGATACTGTTTGGTCGTTAAGTGGATTTTGTCTATCTCCTTTCGTGAAAGGGGGCACAATGTTTGCTTTCTTCCAAATATCAGGTATCTTTCTTTGTCATAAGGATTCTTTGAATATTAATTGTAATGGACTGCTTAACTCTTTTGCACATTCCTGTAATACCCAAAATGAAATCTCGTCAGGGCCATTGGCTTTTCTCCTGTCTAATTTCCTCATCGCTTCCTGGACCTCTTGTTTTGTTATATGTATATTTGTTAATATGTGTGGGAATGCTTGTTTGTCTTCATCTCTCGCAAATCTACTTTCTTTAGTAACATCTGACTGGAAATTTATGTTTAGTACTTCACAAATATCTTCATAATTGATACAGATTTTTCTCTCATCAGTGATGGATGGTATTTTACCTTTAACTTTTGATTTGCTTCGTATGTAGCTGTAACCCAATTTCGGCTGATCTGTAATTTTATTTACAGTGTCTTCCTCCTACTACCTTTGAGCTTCTCTCCTTATCCTTGTATAATAATTTCTTGCCTGCTTGTTGTTGTTATATGCTCTCTCACTTTTATGTCGTCTGTATCTGATCCACAGCAAATCTCTTTTCTCTTTTGCATTTTTATAATCAGTATTAAACCTGTTCTTTATCCTTATTTCCATGTCTTTGTGCAATGAGACATAATTATGGACTCCTGTTTCTTATAATTAACAGAATTTTTATATAACATTTATATCTTGTCCTCTTAGCTCCTTTTCCCACTCTATATTGTTGGAGAACTTCTATAAGTCATGATAGTTTCCCTTTTTGTAGTTTAGCCCCCTTTTGTAATTTCCATTACCTCTAAGTATAACATATGCTATCATGAAATTGTAATCTAGTACTGTATGGTCGTTTTTGCCGAATGGCGGATGACATATTATATTGTCAATTTCATTTTCATGCCTAGTAAATATGAGATCTAGTAACGAGGGGTCTTCTGGTCCTCTTTTTCTGGTGTTCTCGTATACATATTGTGTTAGAAAATTATTCATGTATAAGATCCAAATGCTTTTGATCCCAACAACTTTTATGGCTTTTTACGTTCAGTGTATTTCAGTATATATATATATATATATATATATATATATATATATATATATATATATATATATATATATATAGATATGTGTGTGTGTGTGTGTGTGTGTGTGTGTGTGTGTGTGTGTGTGTGTGTGTTAAAATCTCCCATTAGTATAATTCTGTCAGATTTTTCTTCCATTCTGCATAGTACGTTTTTTCTGCTAGGTCTTCATATTCACCTCTATTCCACGTGTTTGTCTTGGTGGCATTTATATATTTGCCACAACTATTATACCTTCTGATGTACTAATCTCTACTGCAACTAATTTAGCTTATGAAGGTATGTCTATTTCTATCTCTTTTACTTGGAGTCTTTTCTCTGTATCATTACTCGTCCACTTTTTTTTTTTTTTTATTTCTATCTCTTCGCCAGATATTGTACTCATCCAAATTTTAAGAGTCGTTTGATATCCCTGAGGTGAATTTTATTTCTTTTATACAAATAATATGATGCTCATTTTCTATGATACAGTCTTTTATCTCTAATAATTTGGGTACCATTCCAACTACATTTGAGTACATTAACTTAGGCATTTTGTTCACATATTTGACAATGGCTGAGTCTACAATCTTGTTTTTATTTCCTCCCTGCTGTTTATGTGCCATTTTTTTACATGCAATCCTACAACTTTATGAAAAAGATACTTCTCTCTTCATCTGATCTTGCAACATTCTTTCTCCGTGCTTCTTCCCTGTTTTCCATTAGTAATCCCCATTTCTCTTGAGTTAGGCACCTTTTTATCCACACTTCTTTGCATTACTCTGATTCCTTAATTCTGTTAGCATTTTTTGATAACTCTTCTATAGTGTTCACACTTTCAGAGGCCTTGACCTGTTACTCTAATAATTCCCTAATCTCATAACTTCCTCTGCATCTTTCTCACAGATTACGTCTGATACTACTTTCAATATGTTCATTGTATTTACCATCTCTTTGATATCTCTGGTGATTCTTATTTCTTCTTTATCTCTACCAGTGATGACTATAGATCTGTTAATCTCAGCTGTTTCCTTTATCAGCCTTGGGTTCTTCCTTATGATGTCTTTTACCTCTCATCTCATGGCTTTTGATTCAGCGTTGTTTTTTAAATCTTGACATGTTTTGGCTACTTCTGCCCATTTATTTTCTACTTCCCCTGTGTAGTTTCTCATAATTTAATTTGCCTGAGTAATCTTCTTTTTAATGTATCTACTTTGCTCTAAGAGATTACCTGCTTGTCTAATTATGGGCCAAAACTCTTTCATGGGTGACTATTGTATTTCCCATTTCGTTCATTTTCTTCCTCAGAAGGTTTACCTCAGCTTCTAGGTCACTTATTGGTGCATCTTTTCTGTTAAATTCCTTTATCAGTTCCTCATTTTTCCCCTTTGTTGGCACAGTTCCTTCCTTATTTCGTGCAATTCCAGTTTGAAAGTCTCTTCCAGCTTGTTCACTTTCTCAGCTAATTTATTAAATGTAACCAGTTCCACCAGTCCTGTGTAGTCATCATTTTCTTTTTTACTGTTTCCCTGCCTCTTACCGGTTGCACTTCTTGAAAGTAGGTCATCTTATAGAAATATACTTCTACTTACAGTTTAGCATGTCCGTTCCGTCAGTGTTGGAATTTACCCTGGTCTCGTCTGTTTACCCGACGCAGCTCCTGTTGTCTGCTAACGGCAGCAAACTCCTCAGGGCTCTAAACACTTGGTATACTTCCTTTGGATGTATATTAAGTGTGTGTGTGTGTGTGTGTGTGTGTGTGTGTGTGTGTGTGTGTGTGTGTGTGTGTTCCCGAATTATCTAAAAGTTGTGGAAGAATATTCACCAAACCATAAATAACCAACAATTGCGTGGATGGATTAACTTTTGGTTAGAATTTAATCAAAGGTGACTGAATATCAGCCGTCATACATCAAACTGCATTTTGGCCAATATCTCAGGAATAGATAGAGATATTTTCTTAAAATTAGGGTCCAAGATATTTTGCCAGTGATTAGCATTTGCCTGCAAATGCTTTTGTTTTTTATTTCACTAAAAGTTTAAACATTTTTCACGAGGTTTCTAAGTATAACCCAGCAGAAACCATTGTTACCCTGGGGTGTCGGATTGGTGCATTTTCAAAACATAAATAAGGAGGGAACCCCAAGTTGGGTCCTATGATCTCTGGTACTATGACATGATAGATGAATGGTAGTAAGTTAAGAACCTTCCCCACAAAATCCCATCTGCAGCAACTCAGGGTTTTGGAGGGTTAAGTGTAGCTGCAGAGTATGTAATCCATCTTTCATGACATTCTTTAGAAGTTGCAGCAAAATTCTGTTAGCCTATCATTTGCGTGAAGATACCCTGCCATGCCTCGTCCCGTAATAGCTGCTCCACAGTGGAACTGTTGAGGAGTTTGAGCAAATTGGGAGGAACTTCAACTGCCCGTGTCTGAGTTTCATCTGTGTTTGCCTTCAGGAGACTATGGTCAGAAACAAGACTCTCCCTGCTCTAAGAAGATATACAGTTCTCCACTCACGATCTGTTATGGACTGTGGTACTCGAGGTGGCTGTCCTTTACTTTGCCGTAGCCTACTGTCTGGTCTTTCTTTCAGGCTGTGGCTGCTCAATTACACCTGGGAAGGAGTTTCATATTATGTTGTCTTTATCTATCCCCCCCTCTTTCATGCCCTTCTGTACCATGACTACTTTATTCGTCAGCTTCCTAGGCCATTTGTTCTTCTAGGCGACGTAAATCTCTGCCATGCTTCGTGGGGTGAAACTACAGTATATGTAACACCTTTGGTGATCTCTTGGCATCTATTGTTGAGACTTTGGATCTGGTTTCTCTGACCACGGGAGAGCTGACACATTTCATGTACTAACTGGCTTTCTGTTATTTATCTTACATTGGTCTGCCGTGATTCTTTGCTGAACTTTTCACACGAGATTTTGTCTTACATGAATGGTACTGATCATTACCCCATTTTGTGGTTAAACCATGCAACTCTGTGCTGGTGAAGCGTGTCCCTTCCTGGTGTTTGGGTTCGGCTGACTGGGGAGAGTTTGCAGAACCCTGTAGTCTTGCTTGTAGTGTTACCAACTTTCAAAGGGCTGATGATGCAGAACAGTATTTCACAACGACTGTATATCAGACTGGCCTTTATTCTATTCCACGAATATCTGGAAAGTTTTGCAGGTGATCTGTGCCTTGGTGGGATAAGGAGTGTGGTTTAGGTAGGTGTGTCCATAATGCTGCTTATAGGAACCTCAGGAAATATAAAGATGTCTTCTTTTAAACTCAGCTTCAGAAAGCTTGTACCCGTTATCAGTGGGTTCTGAAGAACTCGTGTCAAACCTTGTGGAGAACCTATGTCTTCTCAATCACCTTATCCACTCCTTTACCATTGGTCAGGAAGAAGGTGATGAAAATAACGGGTAAGTAATCACCTTCTCCTCCCTTGGTGCTTAAAATTCAGAGATCTGCTTTTTTCATGTCCTCTGAAGTAGCTTCAGCCCTGGTAGCGCATTTTTACAATGCTTTTTGTTCAGATCTCTCCAAACCACTCAGCTTATTCCGGCATCAACAGGAAAGGTTAGGTATTTTATTTCTGTAGACTGAATTGGATCCTTATGTTTTCTTTGCCGTCTGTGAACTCAAGGCTGCTCTCCAGCAGTGTAATGACTCTGCTCCTGGACTTAATGACATTCCTTATGCTATGATTTACCATTTGCTGTACGATTCTCTATTTTTATTAGTAATTTACATGATAAGTATCCACTAATTGGGGGGTGAGTATTGTTCTTCCATTTCCTAAGCCACTTAAAAACTATTTTAATGAGTCTAAGTATCGTCCCATTTGTTTGACATATTGTGTATACTTGCTGCTTGAGGAGATGGTTAGTGGCAGACTAGTTTAGTGACTAAAGAAGATGTTTCTTTTCTCTGTGACAAAGAGGGTTTCATTGGATGAGATGTACAGTCGCCAAACTTTCCACTTGGGCCACCTAGCCGCAAGAAGTGGGTAACAGGTGCTGGCAACAGTGAATCTGTTTGCTCGTGTGTACATGCTCAGCGAAAGTTCGAATCATCAACTCTCTTCGTATGTAATGAACCTCCGTCAGAGTTCATCCCATAGATGGCTGTGTACGGCGTTGGGTGGGGAGAAAAATGACTCAGGAGTAAGGCAGCTCTCTCATCGGCTCAGCAAGTTGCATGAAACTGGTCGCATGGAAAATTGTTATGTGCCACAGGTCATGCTGACCAAGGCCAAATAAATATAACTGGTGACACGGAAAATTGTATGTGCCACAGGTCGCACTGACCAAGGCCAAATAAATATGACTATATTGAATTTATAATAAGGTAATATTTATAATATTATGAAATAAATATATACTATTATATATAATCTCAGGGGTGGATACATCATGTTGGTCGACTCATGACTAGCTGACTCGAGGCAGTAGGCTATTCTGCCTGAATGAACGAGTTTCAACCTCCGACATATACAGTTCCTGTCTCTCCTGCTTAAAGTAATATAATCCCAGTGAGTAATCCTGTAAAGAGTAATGACCTAAATTATCTAATCATGTCTCGGATCAAGAATGGTATTTCAATAGGTTAATCAAGACTGGCCCAAGACTAGCGAAATGCAAAACCAATAGACACCAGCATCTATTTTTCTACCGGTTAGGGCCAGTCTCACGATGGTTCTTCTCCCCAGTATTCAGTAGACAGTTTTTAACCATGGGTTTATCATGTAATAGTGAAAAAGAACACGTTTATTAATATGTGATGTATGTAAAGATGCGGTCTTTTAGATTATTTTACTTATTGTTTGCAGTACTCGCATTATCTAATACTTCCAAGAAGTTCCTTTGAAATTTTATCGGTTAAAAATTGTTGACTGAATGTTGGGATGAACACTGAGGTTCACTCACAGAGCTCTGTAATATGGAGAGGCTTTCTCATGGGTAACACAGCATAATTTATGTAGCCGTCATCAGGGTGGTGCTAGTGTAGCAGCTGGTATGTTACTGTCACGAATTCGAGCGAGCATATTTATAAATTCGTGACATTTTTCATCAGTGGGAAAACCGCGAATTCTGGTGGAGTTCCCACTGCGTATCGCTCAGTTCAACCGTCCTTGCGTTCACTCAATTGGTGGGGTTTTCAGAACATTTTTCACTGTTTCATAAGTGATCATCCTTGTGCATGACATTAACGCCTTCGCTGAGTGATTTATTGGGAGCGTATATCGTTCACTTTCTTTCCGTTGACCATTGAAGCAAACACGGCCGGCCCTCGCCCTCTTTCATAATTCAAAGTTAGTCAGGATTGGACTGTCGTGAGAGCAGGTTCGTTGTGCCCAGCATGGAGCAGCGCCGCCAATGTACGGCGAGTTCCTGAAATCTCCATCTAGACGGTGAATCGGCGAAGAGGTTTAGCGTATTGCAGCATCCGTCCCGTGCCAGTGCCCAGTCTTTCCGCCTAGCCTCCTTCACTGACCAGTATTTCCTTTAGTTTTCCTAGTTTAAGAGTTTAGCTTTTGAGTGAGTGAGTATTTCCCTTGTTATATTGAATTCATTTTGAGACTCATGTAACTTAAAATTCATTGTAATTAATAAATTTACAGTTCTTTTTTCTTTGAGCTTAATGTAGTTAAACTCGTGTTTTATTTCTCCACATTTAGCTTATTTTAGTTGCTGCTCCTAGTTTGTGCAAACGCTTTTTATTATTCATAACTAGTACTTGGACCAGTACGTTTGTATTAAGCTTAAATCCGTTGTGCCAGCCAGGAGTTAGTGCACCGGCAAGAACCTGTTTATTACTATTAGCATTAGTTATTGATTGTCAGGGGTGGAGTCACTTTCTCGAGTGGCTAACAGTACTACAAACAGCACTCGTGAGTAATTAGTCTCTGCTGTGTACTGTTGAGAAAGTTTATAAATTCTCATCCTTAGAGAATCGGCGAAGTAAGCCGGCATAAAGTAAAACTTACTGCTTGATTTTCACATGTCAATTCTTTGTCTCTATTTTCAAGTATTTCAAGCATTTATTAATTTGAAAATTCACATTCCCCCCGTGACATCTGGCGACCTCATTCCAGGGTATTAACTCCTAGCTCTAAAGTTATTAACGAGATAATACTCACTCACTCATACTTAGGTATTTATCATTAACGTCGATAGGCACTATCTTACTGGTGATTATTTATTCATTTCTATTAATTTTACGAAACAGTTTTCACAGTCAGTTTTTTAAATTTTCTTTACCAGTTTAACTAGATAAAACTGGTCACCACTAACCTGTACCAATATTCTTTACTCTTGATTATTGGCATTTCACTGCAAAATAGCAGTCGGTACCTAGTCTTTAGTTCACTCAGACTGAGTTAGCATCATGACTACTAGTATCTATGTACAGGAAGCTAAAGATATGGGGCTTAGCGACCCCCCAAAAATCAAAGAATATGTACTCTCTTGGTTTAGTTACGAGCAGCAATGTGAGAATGATGCTCATGAAGAGCGTAGAATTCAACGTGAATACGAGCGAGAACAATGCGAACATGAGCAAGAACAGCGCGAGGAACGTGACAGAGAACGTCAACATGAGCGAGAACGTGAACACTAGCAAAAACAACGCGAACTCAAGTTAGATCAAAGTGAGAGAGAACGTCAACACGAGCGAGAACAACAAGAGAGAGAATGCGAATATGAGCTAGAACAACGAGAGAGAGAACGAGAACACGAACGTGCCAAGCGTGAGACACGTGAGAAGCATGAACTTGAGATGTTGAAGCTCAAGCGAGATTCCTTGGCTTCAGACACATCTGGTGCAGCTGGCCCAAGCTCCACAAGCGCTCCCTGCACATGTTCTGGCAACCCCACACATCAAGCTTCCTCCATACAAGGAAGGCGAGCGAATTGAGCCATTCATAGCTTGTTTCGAAAACATAGCTCACCTGTACCAGCGGCTCCAGTTTCTTAGCCTGTTTGAGGGCCCTGCCCTCAAGATTCTCCACAGAATTCGTGGAGACAATCTCACATATGATATTGTGAAGGCCGCACTCGCCAAAGCATACGGTGTCACAGTTGATGACACCAAGAGTCAGCTTATGAGGGCACGTTTACAAGGAAAAGGGACTGCCATTCAGTTTCTTGATCAGCTTACTGCCTACTTAGATGATTGGATGGAGAAAGATGAACCTCCTTCCACGCATGAGGGGATAATTGGCCTTATGCTGCACATGCAGCTAGAAAAGTCGTGGCCTGCTGAGTTTATGGTTCAGCTTAAGATCTGCCAGGTAAGGGATGCCAGCCAAATGGTCGAGAAGGCTGATGCATTCTTCACTACATACGGGTATCAAACTCGTAAGCAGCACACCTGGAAGAGGAAAGCTGACAAATCTGGGAAACCGTTTCGGACTGAACCCCAGCAACAAGGCCATTCCCAGAATAATGGCCAAGGTCCAAACAAACTGCAGAAGAATGACCAGGGGCAAAACACTCAGAAACCTGAGTGGAAGCGGTACAACAAGTACCCTAACCAGCAGCAGTATCAGCCACGCAATCAAAGATGGGGACAAACCTATTCTGCAACAGCCCCAGTGTATCGGAGGCAAAAGGCAAATGTAGCCTTCATTCCTCAACAGCAGCACGGTGGTGTCATCCCTAGCAGTACGGGTACTCACCCACAGTTCACTAGTCCCCCAGCGACAGTGAACCCTCCTCCACAGATGGTCAACTCTCCATCTCCCCAGGCAGTGAGTATGACCCCTTAGGTATCTAATTCTCAGGGCACCATGTTTGCCGCATCATTCATTCAGTAGCCCCATCAGTGACTGGCTGCTTCCTCCATTGGCACTCCCACGGGCAACAGTGCCTTCCTTGTTCAGCCAGGGTTTGTGGGAGGCATTCCCGTGAAGGTCCTGAGAGACAACGGTTCCTCAGGTTGCTCTGTCAGGCAGAGTCTAGTTCGGCCTAAGGAGTACACAGGTCGACAGATCCAAGCTAACCTTATTGATGTATCAGTGAGATTGTTCCCTGGGGCACGTATTCAGGTGGCATCTCCATTTTACACTGGTACGACAGTCGCAGTTGTCATGCCAGAACCTGTTTGACCTTATAATAGGCAACGTTCCAGGTGCCAAGTATAGTTCCACCATAGATGATGCTACTCAGACTTTGGCGGCAGTAACATGAGCCATGGCTGAGGCTCCAAATTGTGTCACTCCTGTGACCATTGCAACGGTGCAAGATCTGATTTGCAGCCAAGATGTTGTTCAAGAAAACATTCTGACCCGACACTTGCTGCCGTGTGGAAGAAACAAAAGGGTAGAGTGATTAAGTATTCATAGGGAGGTCAAGCCAAGTTCCTTCGTAAACAAGGATGGCTGTACCATGAGTCACGAACACCCCAGGGCGAGGTTCGACTGCAGTTTGTCGTTCCCGCTAAGTATCGCCAAGCAGTGTTAGAACGGGGTCATTGTTCAGCCTCAGGAGGTCACATAGGCAAAAGAAAAACCCAGGGCCATATCCGTGCTGACTTTTTCTGGCCAGGAATGGGACCGGAAATAGATAGTTTTGTGTGTTCCTGCAATGTGTGTCAATATACCACTAATCAGGGACACATCCTTCCTGTGCCATTTGAATCCACGCCCATGATCTCTGAGTCAGCTGAGAGACAGAGCAGTGGAGATGTTGGTGCAGACATAACGTCTCGCCCATTGGTCCCACAGGACACATTACGTCCAGGACCTGTATATTCATGTGTACCGTAGGTTAAGGCTATGATTCTCAAACTATGGGAATTTTGATGGGTCGCAGGGACATAGAATAGGCTTAATGCTTTCAGTGTATTTTAGTTACTTAAGTGAAATCGTAATTATCCTTATTACCCTATTAGCATATTCATTATAACTACGATAGGCTATATACCTGTTTCTCTCCCTCTCTCTCTCTCTCTCTACCCTGTGGGTCGCGAAGTCTTGAAATATTCCAAATAGGGTCACACGCTAAAAAGTTTGAGAACCGCTGGGTTAAGGGGGAAGTTCAAGAACCCCGCAGAGGCAATCCGAGGCTGTGTATGAATTACCTTGTGGTGTCTCGAGCTGTGGGCCTCTCTGAGGATTCCCGGAGAATGCACATTATCCACATGAGTGTTCACACCCACGGTGGGTGTTAAAATGTGACCTGCCCGAGATTGCATAGGGATTCTCAGCTTGGCAATGTTAATCGTAAGTGTAGAGTAGGGTTTAACCAGTAAACTGTGTCCTTTGGCTTAGCAAATTGCAGCGTTTCATGTCCTGCACAGGCGCCCAGTCATTTCACTCAGTTTGACCACATTTCCTGATTAATTATAATGTAGGTTTAGGGTTTAACCAGCAAACTGGGCCCCTTTGGCTTGGCGAATTGCAGCATATGATGTCCTCCACAAACGCCCAGTCTTTTCGCTCAGCTCCCCATCCTGGGACTATGTTTCCTGGTTAATATCAAAATTTCCAAACTGCCCTCTTACGGTTTCTATCCTTCTATCTGTACCTTCATCGCTAGCTTCCTTTCTGGTCGTTCTATACCCGCTGTTGTAGACGGCCATCATTCTTCTCCTAGATCTATCAACAGAGATGTTCCTCAGGGCTCTGTCCTATCACCTACTCTCTTCCTTTTATTCATCAATGATCTTCTAAGCTGTACATCTAACCCTATCCACTCGTACGCTGATGACTCCACCCTTCACCTTTCCATTCAGTTCCCACAACGCTCATCTCAGCAGTTACTTCAACAAACAAGGGATGAGGCTATGGCACACCTAACGTCTGACTTGGCTCGTATCTCTGACTGAGGTAAAAATAATCTTGTTGTTTTTAATGCATCTAAGACTCAGTTCTTACACCTATCAACCCGTCAAAATCTTCCACAGGTATACCCACTAATGTTTAATAATATTCAGCTTAATCATGCATCATCCATGAACATGCTTGGGGTTTCATTTACTCGGGACTTATCTTGGAAAGATCATATTACATCTATTGTAAAATCTGCTTCCAAGAGATTGGGTGTGCTAAGCTGATTCTGTTCTTTCTTTACCCCTGCACAATTGTTGACTCTATACAGGGGTTTTATCCGCCCCTGTGTGGAGTACAACTCTCATGTGTGGGGAGGCTCCCCACATACAGCTCTTCTCAAGATGGTGGAGTCAAAGGCTTTTCGTCTCATTAACTCTCCTCCTCTTACTGACTCCCTTCAGCCTCTGTCTCTTCGCCACACTGTTGCATCTTTATCTCTTTTCTATCGCTACATCAATGGTCACTGCTCCTCTGAACTGTCAGCATGCGTTCCTACACTTCCACGATGTGTGTGTAGCACCCATCTAGCAGCAAATTCTCATCCTTTTTCTGTTCAACTCTCTAATGCAAGAGTTAACTGTTGCTCCCAGTCCTTCATTTATGCAACAGGTCAACTCTGGAACTATCTCCCTTTGTCTGTATTTCCTGCTGCCTATAATCTCCAGTCTTTCAAACACAGTGTGTCCAGGCATCTCGAAATGAATGGATCTTGAATTTGGCTCTCTCTCGTACTTTGTTTTTCTCTTGGAGGGAACTCTTATTGCGGGCTCATGGCCTTTGGTTCCTTCTTCCTCACATAACAAAAAAAAATTATGTATCCATTAATAGAATAATGGTGAACTTTTGTAACATAAGTACTAATTGCTAGGCAGAGAGAAATGACACTTTTAATGCTCCACCTTGATTGCTTTCGCAGGTGCAGCTGGCGGGTGCGGTATTGTCGTGCAGATCAGCTGATCGTCATCGTATGCTGCCGCCTCTTCTCTTCTGCCTCGTCGTCTTTACTATTGATTTGTATCACATAATTTTACACATAGGCACAGTTACACCACAACTGTCACACCTACACCATGTATTACATACATCACGCTACATAACAGTTAGTTGTTAATGTATATGTAGCGAACTTTTTGCTCAGTTTGACCTGAGTACAGGATTTTTCACCGTCGTCACGGCGTTTTTTCCTCAAGCTTGTTTCTATTAACGTAAATATGAGGTTTTTATGCTCATGGGCGACTGTGATTTTCTCCTGCAGCAGGACAGTACACACACCACTTTGTGATCCTTGTGCGACTGAGTTTGGATTTATATGTACGTATCTCGTAAAATTTTTCTAAAGAAAAATTTGATTTTGATGGGGCGTAATGTCACGAATTCACGCGAGCATATTTATAAATTCATGACATTTGTCATCAGTGGGAAAACCACGAATTCTGGAGGAGTTCCCACTGCATATCGCTCAGTTCAACCGACCTCGTGTTCACTCGGTTGGGGCAGTTTTCAGAACATTTTTCACTGTTTCATAAGTGATCATCCTTGTGCGCGACATTAGTGCCTTCGCTGAGTGATTTATTGTGAGCATATATCGCTCACTTTCTTTCTGTTGACCGTTGAAACAAACACGGGCAGCCCTCGCCCTCTTTCATAATTCGAAATTAGTCAGGATTGGATTGTCGTGAGAGCAGGTTCATTATGCCCAGCGTGGAGCAGCGCCGCCATTGTACAGCGAGTTCCTGAAATCTCCACCTAGACAGTGAATCGGTGAAGAGGTTTAGTGTATTGCGGTGTCCATCCTGCACCAGCGCCCAGTCTTTCCACCTAGCCCCCTCCACTGACCAGTATTACCTTTCGTTATCCTAGGTTAAGAGTTTAGCATTTGAGTGAGCGAGTGAGTGTATTTCCCTTGTTATTTTGAATTCATTTTGAGACTCATGTAATGTAAAATTAATTCATTGTAATTAATAAATTTACAGTTCTTTTTTCTTTGAGCCTAATGTACTTAAACTCGTGTTTTATTTCTCCACATTTAGCTTACTTTAGTTGCCGCTCCTAGTTTGTGCAAACACTTTGCATTATTCATAACTAGTACTTGGACCAGTACTTTTGTGTTAAGCTTATATCCGTTGTGCCAGCCAGGAGTTAATGCACCGGCAAGAACCTGTTTATTACTATTAGCATTAGTTATTGATTGTCAAGGGTGGAGTCACTTTCCTGTGAGGCTAACAGTACTACAAACAGCACTCGTGAGTAATTAGTCTCTGCTGTGTACTGTTGAGAAAGTTTATAAATTCTCATCCTTAGAGAATCAGCGAAGTAAGGCAGCATAAAGTAAAACTTACTGCTTGATTTTCACAAATCAATTCCTCGTCTCTGTTTTCAAGCAACATTTAACCCGCCATGTCCTGGAGACGTGAATTCACATCCTCACATGATGTGCACTAATATCCAAGAGACGTGAATTAATGCAGCAACATTGCAAGATCCCTAATTTGCACAATTTTCAATATTTGCGAGTGATTTCGTGAGTGATTTTTGGCACGTATACACGGGACACCTTCCTCTATTCCTCTACAAGATGCCAAGCAGGGACAATGCCTTACACCGCATAACCTCTCCCCCCCCCTGCACGCCACTGTCTCGGCAATTCTCCTGTTACCAGTGACCTGGCCAATAAAGACATTCAGGGCCAGAGTGATTCCCCAATCGATGACAATGTGGAGGACAAAGTTTACATAGCATTAGGGGAAGAAACAGTCAGAAATGATGATCAGGTAATGTGGGAAAAAAAAGGTCATGAATGGTGATGAGTTAGTGAGTTCAACAATGCTTATAATGCCTATATTACTGTTTGAAAACCAATATACTCTTGTACTACATATAAATTCGTACCAAGTAAATAAATAAATACTGTTTATGAGTGGATAAAATAGTTACCCTCCCATAGAACTCGTTTTCTTTGATGCCAGCCTGTTAGAAAACCCAGTCAGGTAAGGAGGTACTCGTACCTAGATAGAATATTTTAAACCCCAGGTGAGCGATTTCTCTATGAATTTTCCATGTTTCTCACCAAAAGCAGATGTTTGAGCCAAAAAAAAAAAAAAAAGGTCCAAAAATGTCGGGACTGGGGCATACCACTGCCCAGAAAACGTCGGGATGGGGCGGGTTAAGCAATTCATGTAATACCTAAATTCACATCCCCCCGTGACAGTTACACGATGCCTGAGGCCCGCGTTATTGTATTGAGCTGCTTTGTTGGATTTTGAAAGCAGCCGATGATTCCGGAAAATATAATGCCATGGTCCACTGTGCAGCTTACGGATACAGAAATCTATCTATCTATCTATATACCTAGGCTGCTTCCCCCAAGGAAAGGGAGGTAGCCGAGACAGGACGACACACTCTCCATTTACTCATCCATTTAAAATCATTCACATCTTAGCCCCAAAGGGGAGAACGGACAGATCCTCACCGCACCACACCGCACAAGGGTCAACTGCGCAATGCAATCAGTGACATCCGCAGCAGGGCCCGACAGCAGAGCTGGTTTACCCCTGCCACATCATAACATACCCATCCCCTTACCCGCACCTGACCTGACTAGCTGATCAGACCAAATGCGGGAGAATATCCCCTCAGGGCTGCGTCATCACTTATTTATTCACAATTTCTCTCCATTTATTTCTGTCACGCACAGCCACTCTTCCTTGCTCGACAGACATCCCTCTCGCATCCAGCGCTCTCTTCACACTATCCATCCATCCTATTCGTGGTCTTCCTCTCAGCCTTACACCTCTCACATCAGATCTAGTTATCTTTTTCACCAATCGCTCATTATCCATTCTCTCCATATGCCCAAACCATCGCAACACCCTCTGCTCAACTCTACCAGCCATCTCCTGAACAACTCCAGTTCTCCTTCGCACTTCATCATTTCGCACCCGATCCATACGCGTCACTCCACACATACTCCTCAGACACCTCATCTCCATTACATTCAAACTTTTCCTCTCTGCTACACCCATATTCCATGTTTCAGCCCCATATAATGCAGTCGGTACCACAACACCCTCATACAGCCTTCTCTTTACATCCATTCTAAGCGAACGACATTTAAACACTTTTTTCATTCCTCCCAGCACCTTTCCTACTTCATTTATTCTAGACTTCACTTCTGCATCTATTCTTCCATCCACAGCAACATGTGACCCTAGATATTTCAAACAATCTACCTCCTCAAGCAACTCACCATTCAAAACTATATTCATCCCCCTACCATCTATCAACCTCGTACACTTCATCACTTTACTCTTATTCTCATTTACTTTCAAATTCCTCCTTTCACACACCCTTCCAAACTCCTCTACCAACTGTCTCAATCTCTCCTCTGAATCAGTCACCAGTGCAGTATCATCTGCAAACAGCAGCTGCTTCAGATTCCAATCTCCACCATCAACATTTACCAGACTCAGACCACCTAAAACTCTTGCATTCACCTCCCTTACAACACCATCCATGTAAATATTAAACAACCAAGGTGACATCACACATCCCTGTCGCAGCCCCACTCTCACGGGAAACCAATCACTCACAGCATTTCCCACTCTTACACATGCTCTACTATTTACATAAAAACTTTTCACCCCTTTTAGTAACCTACCATCAAGTCCATACAATATTAAAACAGTCCACAAAGCCTCCCTATCAATTCTATCATACGCTTTCTCTAAATCCATAAATGCCCAAAACACATCCTTGCCTTTCGCTAAATACTTTTCACACACTTGTCTCACAGCCACACTGCTCATCACTAATCACTCCCTCTGTACCCTCTCTAACTCTCATAATTAACACTCTACCATACACCTTACCTACAACACTCAACAGACTTATACCCCTAAAGCTAGTACATTCATACTTATCACCTTTGCCTTTATACAACGGGACCACACAAGCACTTGCCCAGTCAATTGGCACCATACCTTTCTCAAAGCACACATTCAACAATCTTACTAACCAGTCAACAATAGTCACTCCACCACCCTTCAGGCATTCCACAGCACACCCATCCATACCTGCAGCTTTCCCTGTTTTCATCTCCTTTACTGCCTTCTCCACTTCCTCCTTCGTGATCAAAGAATCATTCAACTCTCCCAACACATTTATTCCTTGCACCCTTCCATCCGCCACAATCTCAGCCACCCTTTCCTCCTCTACATTTAATAATCTTTCAAAATACTCTGCCCATCTCTTCCTTACTGCATCCATCTCAATTTACATCCTTCCATCCTCTGCTTTTACTCGTTCTTCCTTCCCAGACTCTCCCTTTCGCACCCTTTTCACCTCCTTCCAAAACATTTTCTTATTCTGTTGAAAATTCTCTGTCAGCCGCCTACCCCACCTCTCATCTGCTGTCACTTTAGCATCACGCACAGCCCTTCTCGCTCTATTCCTCTTTTCCTTATACCTTTCATATGACATCTCATCCTTCCTCTGCAGCCACACTTCATATGCACATCTCTTCTCGGCCACAGCAGAAATGGGCACAGGAATTCATTGAAGAGAGATGGCGCTACATTTCACAAGCAAGAAATCTATCTTGTTGCTAATTCTTTAACATTACTGCCCCCTGGGGTGGGGCAGGAAGATTATTTCCCAGTATCCATGTTTTATGCTCACTGGCTAAATGTACGCAATATAATTCGTTGAACTAGGCAGAAAAATAATCATATTCTATATATATTTTTTTGTATTATATGCAATGAGTGTATCTTTATTAATAACCACTGCTAAGTGGAATAACCACTGCTAAGTGAAAAATTTAATTTGAGTGCTTGTGTTCCAATATGACGGCCAAACTCACACGCTCGCGGCGGAGATAGCCTCTCCATTCTATAGAGCTCAGTGCATTCACCACAGAACATGAGAGTTGGTGATACGAACTCTCGTCGAGCATGTACACACGAACAAACAGATACACTGTTGCCAGCACCCATTACCCACCTCTCGCAGCTAGGTGGCCCAGGCGGAAAGTTTGGTGACTGGACATTGGACTACCTCAACAGATCTGAGTCAGTAGTCTTTGAGGCTTTTGCATCTGGGCAACATCTTGTAGCTTTGTTCCTTGACCTTGAAAAGCCATATGATACAGCATGGCATCATGGCATTTTGAATTAACTTCACAATGTGGGACTGCATGGGCACCTGCCATTGTTCCTTAGTGACTTCTAGTTGAACCGCAGGTTGCAGGTCCGAGTGCTCTCTTCACTCTGTCCTACGAGTTCAAGTGGAAGGTTTTCCACAGAGGAGTGTGCTAAATGTTCCTTTACATGCTGTTGCCATCAATGCCATACTTGATTCCCTGCCACAGAGGGTGTCTTCTTCCTTTTATGTGGATGACCTAGTGATATGGTTTTATGGTTCCAAGATGTGTGCTATTGAAAGAAGGATGCAGCTGGTGCTGGAAAGGGTCGGCAGCAGACGGGGGAGCTTTCCATTTTTCTTCAAGCATGAGTGTAGCAATCCACTTTTATAGATTAAAGGGGCTGGCACCTGCTACAGTGCATGGAGAACCCTATATTTCTTGGCTTAACGTTTGACTGTCAGGTTACTTGAGTGTTACATTTGAAACTTCTCTGAGTGTCATGTATGTAATCAATGAATTTGTTGAAGGTACTGTCTCTATATCTCACACCTAGTGGGGTGCTGGTCAGAGTACACTCTTTAACTTGTATCAAGCCTCAGTGGGATCTAAGTTTGCCTATGGTTGCAAGGCCTACGCCTCCTGTGCTTTACCGCAGCTTAGTGTCCTCAGTCCTTTGCATCATGCAGTTTTGTGTCGTGCCACTGGTGCTTTCATATCCTACCGGATTCCTAGGTTGTGCAAGCTGATGTTCCTTCCTTTTGTGTACAGCACAAGTGGCTAATCAGTTGTTGCTGGAATCGTGTAAGATATAGTCCAGTCATTTATTGCTGCTTGTGTATCATGGCAGTAAATTTTTTCAGTATCATGTTTCTCATCCTCACACTACATTCCTTTGGGTACAAGGTTATGGGGGATTTAGGTTTCTCTGCATAGCCTGTCTGCCCCAATCGGTTACAAAGAATTGCACCGTGGTACCTTCCCGAGGTGCAGGTGTGCAGGAATTTTTAGGATACTAAATCTTCTCTTTCTTCTCTGGCGCTTCATCAGGCATCAGCTATTTTCGGAACATTCCATTCACAGAGGCACCCCTCCCTGTATATAAAGGTGGTTCAAAGTGACACACTTATTGTTTCTCATCGTCGCACTCCACATTCCTTTGCATACTGGGTCAGGCCGATTATGAGAGATATAGGCTTCTCTGCAGTTTGTCTGTCCTCTAAAGCTCAGAAATTTTGCCCCATGGTGCCTTCCTAAGGTGCAGGTGTGCATGGAATCTGAGGTTACGAAGTCTTCTGCTTCTTCTTGGGCTCTCCATCAGCTGTTTAGAAACATTCGTTGGTTCACAGAGAAACCCTTCTTGTATACACAGATGGTTCAGAGTAAGACACTGGTATCAGGTCTGCGGTGAAATTCCCAGATTTTGTAAGGGCAGGGATTTTTCTAAATTCCACTAATTTTACATTAGAAATTAATTCAGCTCATCCCATGTCTTTGCTTTTCTCGACTAAGGCAAGGGTTCATGTGCATGTCAGTGTGGACAGCAATGAGATGGAAGATACATTTGCAAAATCCGTTTCTTCTCGATGACCCCTGCCAACTACCCCCTTCCTGCTTCCGATATGAGACCATACTTGAAGTATGTGATTCCAAATCGCTGGAAAAGTCTGTGGGATGCTGTTGTTAATAATAAATTAAGGGATGTTTTTCAGTGGGTGTTAGTACCGAGGGTTCTCCCCTCCATGTCTTAGCGATTGGAGGTGGCTGTTGTCCAGTTACGCAACATTAATGATGTCTCGTTCACTGCTAGGGATTTATCCGCAACTGGGTAAAAGTGCTTGGAGGTTACAAAAACAGAATATGTAAGACATAATCCTTATGAAATATATAACTTCTTTACTACAATGATATCTTTAAAAATATTGCTATCTTCAGTCAATGGTACTCAGATAAGGAGTGATTTCGTGTACAAAACATATTACGCCAAAAGATTAAATTCTCTTACCCACCTGCGATATACTCCTCAGACATTTATCAATCTGAGGTGTGTAAGGGGCATCATGAGGCACTGGCCAGGCTATCGAAAGCAGTACCAGCTTTTCCTTGCCTATATACAAGGGGGAAGTGCCATCTAGTTTAGCAAAGTTCCGGGATATTATCAGCTGCAGGTTTACACGGGCAGCAAGATGGGCACTCCTGAAATAAACACAAAAAATTGTTAAAATAATAATTAACCCAGACGCTTTCCCCACCTAGAAACAGCAGGAGGTATGATATATTATAAGGTAGGAATATTCGGTACTGGGAGAATAATGCATAGCATGCCCAGTAGAATGGGCCACATAATCATTCGTACATCATTCAGTCCTCTGAAATCCTGGCGCTTCGTCACATGCCAAGCCATCTACTCGTTTTTTCTACTTCATATTCAGCTGACAAATTGCTTTTCAACTGGCTGTTGATATTAAAAGGTAAAAAACGAATAAGAGCATATTCCGTATTAATAAACAACTTTATGCCCTTCACGTGAATGAACCACTCCTGCGAGTAAGTACATAAATAATGGTTCATTTACGCTCAAACCAGGAAATATTTATTCAGCTGAGAGACATATGGATATTAAAAGGATTAAACAATGGCTGTACAACATCTCTCTCTCTCTCTCTCTCTCTCTCTCTCTCTCTCTCTTTCCTTTTCAAGCCTTTCATCTTCAATGTTTCTTTTAATTCCTTTACTTGGAGGACGCATTTCCTATTTAGTTGTACTTAAAGTCAGATCACTGTATTCAGCCTGATATGAAGGGATTATTGAAAGCTGTATCTGGCTTTTCAGCCTCTAAAGGTCTTCAGTATAATCGTGCGGGGATCGTAAGATGTTAACATAAGGTATTTAGTGAACAAATATAGTGCGAAAACTAACTTGAACTGTGGCGATTTAGTCCACGGTTTCTTAGTTTAGAGGTTTCTGTCACTATTCCACCTAATATTTTATTGCAAAGGGAGAAAATCAATTATAAACGTGTTGTATTTTCTCTCTGCAATAACTGACAGTAATGCCAGACAGTATTCTAAGTTCCCACTGAATGACATGTAACAGACTTAGTTCATATAACAGGGGTCACTGATGAAATAGCTATTGTGGCCCATATTGTCGTTGGCTATGGAAGCTCCATAACATCATTTCCTAAGCGATTTATTTTGCTTATTGCACTTTACTGTTATACCCCGTGTTATATAAATCCTTCGAACATCGCCATTCTCTGCATAAAAAAGTAAAAAAGGATATTAATCAGCCACATCCAATAGTAAATCGCTACGAATGAAGTGTTAGGGAGCTTTCTTACCCAACAAGAATACGGTCTGTGTCTGAATGAGATGCATTACTTTGCGAAACAGACTAAACCTAAAACAAGTACTTTATCGCTATTCTGGAAAATTGTATCATTGTGTTTACCTGCATTTTTTAAAACTCTTGGATCAGTAGGATACGGTTTTGGAGATCCAAAACCATAGGCAAAAATGTGTTTAGGGTATATTGTGAAAAATTACAAAAGATGAGAAAAAAAAAAATCATAAGTTTTGCTCAGTTATAGTTATAATTTGTGTTCCTCCAGCTTTATTTGTCCATAAACTATTGCCATGACTCTTTGTGAGGTCAAAATATCAAACAAATTATCCTCATACAGAATTATAGTTTGTCTTCTCCGGATAATAAGTAATTGTTTTAAGTAATTACATCACATGGAAGTCACTGCTATAAATGGTCGAGAATAAATACAGTCGACAAAAGCACTAGCGAGACCCCTACGTTCTACTGTTACCTTCAGTCCGGTGACATTTGACTTTTCATCCATGCTGTCTCCAAGCAATGTCATTCAAGTCTGGAGAGATTTTTCAAACAGGTGAGGACGGATCATCATCCATTTACCCCTTCATGACAAGAGATCTGCCTAAAGCAGACCAATGTCGTCTGAGGAAACATGAATAAATGAAACAAATGCATTCGAGGACCGAATGCTAATCGCCTGCCAAAATATGTCGGATAAGGTACAAATTACCCACAAAATAAATTTGAAGATTCACAAAACTCTACGGAATTCAGTCACCGGGCTTCGCAAAAAAGCCCGTCGATATTTAAAAACATATGGCTGCTGACATTCGGCCGCCATTGATCAAATCCACACCAAAAGTAATAGGATTCTGTACATCACAGACACACAGACGCTCGAAAATAAATTATCTCTCCACCTTGCCAAAGGCGGACGGTAATGAGGTTTAAGAAACGGTCCCTGGGTGATAATTATCGTTATTTACTGGTGGCCGAGTCTGTAGAAAGGTGTCCTTATATCCCAATGGATGCAGGTTCAAATCCCTGCTGGGGCAGGGAACAGTTTATGGATTTGAATTTTGTTAAAAAGCAGACTTTACTGATCTGCTATCAGACCCGCTAACATGTTGAAACGACAACTTCGCTGATACCAGTACACCAGTCCTGTGTGAGACAGCCTTAGCATGCTTTAAATTTGGATGGCGGATGTTAGTGCCGAAGTGTGACATGTGAAGGTGTATGGAGCAGTACGTGGAGGAACTGCTGGACTTCAAGGAACGGGATCTGGTGCTTACACCCTGATTCGGACACATTTTTAAAAATCATGATATTAAATAATCTTACTTGGAACAGTAACGTAAGACAATGTATAATATACGGTATGTAAAGAACAAAAAATACTCATAAATAATTGATAATGCCGATACATTTTCCTTTTTTTTTTTTTTTTTTCATTTGTTGATATACAGTACAACAATTATTTTTTTCTACTGCAAATGTTTATTACAAAAGATTTACAAACATAAAAGAATCAGATTTATTCATGTAAGCATCCCAGTAATTTTAATTATCATATGTCAGTCAAAGTATCTCCGAAATACCAAAAAATTATGTAACAAGTCATCACCTATTCCCCCGCTAAACTCTTCAGACGATAACATTACAAATGACTCACGTGGTAAAGCGAATATCCTTACTAGTACATCTGCAAGAACTGCTACGTTACAAGAAGTCAGCTAGAACTTCCCAATACTAGAACTTCACACTCCCGAAATTGCTCCACTTACTGTAAAACACAGACTAGATACATACAATCCATCCAAGACAATTTACCAACCAACAAAGCTCCAGGCCCAGGTCAAATTCCTCCAATAGTTTTGAAAACGTGCTCCCCAGAACTTGCTCATGTTCTAGCTAAATTATTCAGGCTATGCTTACGTACTTCTTCATTCCCTAATTCTTGGATAGAAACCAATACCAACCCAGTTCTGAAAAAGGGAAGTTCCCTTGACCCCTCCGATTACAGACCAATATCTATCAGGTCTTCTCTTGGTAAAGTATTTGAAATTGCAGTGAATAAGCACTTAATTATATATACTGAATTCAACAACTTAATGAGTGATAGGCAGTATGGTTTTTGCCACGAAAGATCCACTATTGATATACTCAGCCTCCTGACTCACACGATCCACCAATCAGTTGACCAACATGGAGAAACTGATGCAGTAGCCTTTGATATTTCTAAAGCTTTTGACAGAATGTGGCACCATTCCTGCTATCTAAACGCCCTAGCGATGTACTAACATCTTTTGTTCCTTTGATTTCCTCATATTTCAGTGGCAAAAATATAAAAGTAGATGATGTATATTCAAATATCCTTCAATGACCAACGGCGTGCGGCAAGGATCAGTTCTGGCTCGAACCCTATTCGTAATTTATATTAATGATCTCTTATCTGTCACTCATAATCAATTCATCCATATGGAGATGACTCAACACTTCACAGTTCACTTACACTTAAACCTATTCACAAATTTTCATCTCTATAACTCACAACTCGGTACAGCCATCTCCATATGTCAAGACTAATCTAGGATGACTGAATGGGGACAGAATAGCCTTGTCTCATTTAATGCTAGTAAAACCAAACATATTCAGTTTACTAATAGACAGATAGTGCCAGATTCCTATATTATCTTCAGTACTACTGATATTCCTATCTCCAATAGTATTGAAATTTTCGGTGTTTCACTTAACAATGCCCTCACCTGGACCTCTCATGTCTGATCATTTGCTAAAGCTGCCTCAAAATTTGAATTATTGTACAGAGTTCGCAGCTTCTTCACTGATGAGCACTTAGCTATAGTTTTACGAGTCATATGTGCTGTCATCAGGAATACTGCTCACCATTGTGGAAAGGAAGAGGACAGGTTGCACTAAAACAACTAGACAAAAAATATAGCTCTCAGAATTATCAGTAACCTTGATATTACAAACAGACTTCCTCCCCTACAGATAAGAAGGAATATTGCCTACCTTCCATTATTTTACAGATACTTTTATGGCAAATGCTCAGACGAAGTTACATCCCTTGTGCCACCTCTCCATACCTTCCTTTGTGCTATATGGGCATCTGGTAGTGTTCATGACCGGAATGTCACACTGCCATATTGCAGAACTTCCGCCTATCAGAAATCTTTTATTCTCTGAATTGCATCTCTTTGCAACTCGCTTCCCCAGAGTTGTTTCCCCCCAAATTTCAACCTACAGGTTTTCAAGCACAACCGTTACAGATTTTTATGAATCGAGGACACCAGTAGTTTGGTGTATGGATTTTTTAAAGTCCTTTGTTTTTCCTTTCTCTGTTCTGTTTTTTTTTTTTTTTTTTTTTTTAAATGTATCACTGTAAGCAAAACCAACTCACCTCATCTTCAGAATTGCATTGAGTCCGTCCATATGATCTTCCTCGACCATCATGCTCCCAAGTTCTCTAAAGGCACTTGATTTAGAGTTTAAATAGAACTTCACGTATGTACCATTAGAAGGTCTTAATGTCACCCTGTAACATGTATAAATAAAAATTTTTTAATTAGTATTACTACTGAGGCCCCTAGAATAACGCAACACCAAAACTTAACTTCAAGGTACATTTAGTACTTTTTTTGTAAACTTAAAAATTGGCCTAAAATTGCCATATTTGTGAATGCTAACTTGTGAAAATTAACCAAAACCAAGATATGATGCTAGTCACGAGGAAGTGCAATGGAAAGAAAACAAGACGTGGTATTGTCTCTTCCTGCCACTGAGTTTCGTGAAATATGCTACAAATTAAAAAAAACTGGGGCAAGTTTAACTGAAAGACCTATAGAAATACAGTGTTTTTATTTGGTATTTTTGTTTACCGTTTATTACAGCACATTCTTTGCATTTATCCTATTGTAGTATAGGAATAATAAAAATAAAGTTACACAACTGTATGAATATATGATACGCAATGAACTGAACAATTTTCAAAGTGCTATAGGATGTGCGGATCTAGTCCACGTATTAAGGAAGACGGTGGAGGAAGCATGAACGAAAGACCGTACGGCAGTGATGTCTCTGGAGAACAATGCATGTAGAAGTGAATAAGGTTACGAGAGCGGTGAGCACAAAAGTAAAGAAAAAGAAAAAGAAAAAAGTAAACATGGATGATGTATTACGTGGTACTTGAGAATACCATTTTCTGATTCTTTCAGTGTTCCCCTGCTTTTGAACAATCAGGGCTGATAGTACCGTATCGAAGGATTAGAATTGAACACCAGCTGCTGGGTGAAAGCTAACTCACTGTGTGATGTGTTGGTTAATGAGGGGAAAAATAGAACTTTGATGCAGTGATAGAGCATAACCAAATGGCCCAGCATCAACTTACCCTTCAATATCATCCAGTACCTTTGCATCCAAACGTTTGTTCTTCGATATCTAACCTGTCAATTACTTTAACCAGCTCCTCAATTGTCTCTGGTCTGGGTGGCAGCCTTGGGAGGGTGAGGGAAGCGATGAGGCTGGCTCGATATGCTGTGCCCACCACGACACCGAAGAACAACCAAGTGCCGACAAGGATGTGGTTGGACTTGCTGGTTGAGAGGCGTCCAAACAGTCCCTGGCCCAACAGGGTGCCCACAGACTCCAGCACCACCGACCCAGTACTCAGCACTCCATGCCGCGTTTGCCACGTTTTCCTCCTCGTAATCTGTAAAACATACATATACAGTGATATACGTATATATACAATTATATGAATGTGTTGCTGTTTCTTTATTGTGTCATAGGGGCGAGCAGTGATGTTTCGGACAGTGGAATGGTTATGATAATACGAGCCATGAAAGAAAGTGCACCTCCTCGCATCTGCTACCGTCAGGAAGGCACACAATTCTAATACGGTCATTCGCACATTTTTTTTTTTTTTTCGGAGCTGCTTCGTATGTCCAGTTTCGTAAAGTAAATTTGATATTTTTCTGCATTTTTTAATATAATTTTTCGGCTACATATAGCACGCTCTAAAATAGTGAAAATATTATGGAATAGATACTGGTTATAGTGAAGGTATGATGTATTATTCATTTTTTCAGAGTTGATTTGATTAGGAATGGCTAAAGTTCTTTCTTCGTCGAAAAAGGGAGACCAAAATATAACTGTATGAAAGCAAAATTAATTAACAATTCCATGCTGTGGTTTCAAGAAACTGACAAGTGTGAAGTAGCCTACCACTTACATGACAGTGGTGGCTGCAGTATAGGCTCGGGGTGGAAGTAACAATCCGAACCCATTCTTTACTCATCTGTACCATTAATATATATTCCAGCAAAGTGTTTAAGGATATATTGTATAAAACCAGCAATGAATATCGTTTAATTTCTTTTTCCATGAATCTAACATCAGCCAAGAAGAGTCGTTGTACTTATAGCTGTAAAATGAAACTAATATATTTCCATTATATTTCTTTATCGCTCACTCTGATTTTCACCTGTGAGTCTCATGTTAAACACTCACTTGAACCTATCGTTTGGAGTTAACTGGAAAATATAATAGAATTAACCTGACCAAGGGAGTGTTCATGGTGCCAGAATAAGCAACTGTCTCCATCGACACATTCACCTAAATGGAAATCGTATACTGTTGGCTCATGTTACATAAAAGGGAAGAACAAGAAAACGCGACCATGAGAGGGATATATGCATCATTGTCCTCGGTGAGTATAAAACAATAAAAAAAACAATGTCAACAGACAGATGTGGCACAATACGGGATTTCGCTAAAATGAAGAACCATATTGTGCTTCGCTAGAGTAAAGCACATTTAGTTAAAAATCCTGAAGGAGCTAAACAGAATACTGCCTTGTGAAAATATATTTTCGTGTGTGACTAACACTGGAAGACGACCCCGGGCTGCTAATTGAGAATGTCCCACGTCTGAATTAAATAATGATGATAAACAACAACAACAATAGTAATAATAATAATAATAATAATAACATAAGGAACGTTTTCTGCTGCCTATTACTACTAATACTGGATGTGCCCGTTCTTGACCACTTGCATGTTTACCTTGACAAGTGTGAAGCAGACAGTCAGTGTACAAGCCAAGACACCGATCCACACTTGGCCACTCAATGGGTAGTAGAAGCTCAGCCAACTGGGTGTTATGATCGGCGTGGCCATGGCGAATGTAATTGCAGTTTGTTCATAGGAGAAAGTGAAATCCCATCTGGAAACATTGTTAGAAATAAGGAGGCCATGTTCGTACATGTTCTAGCCATTTGTTCCATCTAACCATAGGAAAGAATTTGTTCTCGAACAATAATAATAAAAATTATAATAATAATGATAATATAATAATAATAATAATAATAATGAATTATTAATAATAATAATAATAATAATAATAATAATAACAATAATAATAATGATAATAATAATAATAATAATAATAATGATAATAATAATATCAATAAAAATATAATAAAAATTAGAATGAAAGAAAATAATTCGGAATGTGAATGCTCATCGCCCACCAGAATATGCTGCTGGCCAAGTCCAAGATTTTGGCCATATCTTGATATGCTGAAAGTTTCATGTTGGTAGCTCAAGCCGTTCATTAGATAAAATGGTGCTATAGGCAGGCGATAAAAAATAATCATTTGGTATGATTCTGGTGACCGCGACCTTGACTCTGAGTGCACAGTTTTGATTATGTCTAAGATTTTGGCCATATCTTGATTCCCTGAAGGTTTCATGTTGATACCTCAAGCCGTTTACGAGATATAATGGTGCCACATGCAGGCTATAAATAATACTTGATTTTTGGCAGCCATGTTTATGACCTAAACATTGACCCCGAGTGCTCATTTTAGAACCCGGCCAAGATTTTGGCCATATCTTGATACCCTGAAGGATTCATGTTGATAGCTCAAGCCGTTCATTAGATATAATGGTGCTAAAGGAGGGCGATGAAAAGTGGTTGACATTTGGCATCCATTTTGGTGACTTTGACCTTGACCATGAGTGCCCACCTTTGAGCTCGGCCAAGATTTTGGCCATATCTTGATGCCCAGAAGGTTTCATGTTGATAGCTTAACCCGCCGTGTGCCAGTGCCGTTTCAAAACTGTTAAAAATAAAAAACCTCACTGTGACTGCATTTCTCGAGATTCGCGGGTAAAAATTGGCAGACATGTAAGGTAACTGCTTCTCTACCATCCCCCAGGCTGTCAAGGCCATACACTCACTCGCTCCCCCCCTCACGCTTGCTCTGCCTCACTCTGCCTATGTGCCTCACCTTGTGCTGTACTTAGTGAAGGCATTTTGTAAATATTTTCATGTAAGTGTAAGTTGTAAATATTTCTTGAAAGTGTAAGTGTAAAATAATGCATTCACAGTGAGAAAGACAAGCAAATTGTGATAGATGCTGAAGTAATAAGTAATCAGAAAAGTGTACTGAACATTGCTATACCTTCCCAGCATAAATACCTGAGTATACCTTACATAGAAAACGGCTTTCTCACGTACCTGGTGAGCGTGAGAGAGCAGCTATACCCGTACAGAAGTATGCAGGACTCAATAAAACTCATTTCCGAGCCTCAGTGAGCATTTTAATGGCGAAACTCGTTGCTTCCATATCAAAATCTATCATTTTAGCCGAAAAAAAAATAAGGTCGAAAAAAGGCCGGCACTGGAGTGACCCAGAGGGCTAAAAATAGCTGGCACGCGGTGGGTTAAGCCATTATGAGATATAATCGGAACACACACACACACACACACACACACACACACACACACACACACAGGCAGGAAAAAACATTATCACTCTGCCTCATAAGGTGGGTGATACCTAAAGGCCCTCCCATGGGGGGAATCACACCAGCCACAAGCCGATACATATCCCACGTGGCTCGGAATATGACCTTGACCTTGACCTACTTTCACCAATTTCAGACTCGTACATTTCCATCCCTACAACACACGTGTAAAATTTTGTGATGATAATCGTGAACGGTTGCAGAGTTATCATGGTAACAGACACACAGAGCTCGACCTATTTTCACCAATCTCTAACTCGTAGAAGATTTTTATCTTTTCTATATACCTGTAAAATTCGATGATGATAACTTGAGCGGTTGCGAAGTTATCATGGTAACAGACACACAGACCTCCTACTTTCACCAATTTCAATTTCATGGGAGATTTTCATCCCTACTACACAGCTGTAAACTTTGTAATGATATCTTCAGCGGTTGTGAAGTTATCATGGAAACTGACACACAGAGCTTGACTTACTTTCACCAATTTCGAACTCGTGATCGATTTCTTTTTTCTTCTACTACAGACCTGTAAAGTTTTGTAATGATATCTTGAGCAGTTGCGAAGTTGTGGTGCCAACAGAAACACAGACAGACTGACAGAAAGATGGACATCTTGAAAACAATAACAGCTTTGCTAATGCAGGTAATAAGAATAATAGTAATAATAATAATAATAATAATAATAATAATGTGGAATGTCAGAGGTGTGAATGAGGAGAGCAAGAGGGTGGAAGTGGTGAATGTGTTCAAGAGTGAGAGATATGCCGTGATGGCACTGTGTGAAACGAAGATGAAAGGGTGCAAAGTGGAGGAATGGGAGGCTGTGAAATGTGTAAGATCGGGAATAAATGTGCGAGGGAGATGCAAGGAAGAAGTTGCATTGTTGATGGATGAGGTGTGGCAGAGTGGAATGAGAGACAACAAATGTGTCAGCTCGAGGTGTATGTATATCAAGTTCAATTTTGAGAAGGTGAAAGTGGCAGTGTTTGTAGTGTATGCACTGTGTGAGGACAGGAGTGACAAAGAGAAAGACAGGTTTTGGGATGAACTGGGTGAAGTAGTGGGAGAAATGCCCAGGAGCTATAAAGTGATTTTGATGGGAGATATGAATGGAAGAGTAGGCACTGATCCTGAGGATGACATAATGGGTTGTTATGGAGTACCAGGAGAAAATGATAATGGGAAGAGACTAAAGGATATGTGTCAGGAGAGGAGGTTGTGCATTTGTAACTCGTATTTCAAACACCGAGATACACATAAATATATATGGTATAGAGGGAACGGGGATCGTGTTGAAAGAAGCCTGATTGATTACGTGCTCGTAGAGAGGTCGATGATGGGAATGGTTGCTGATACGAGGGCTGTGAGAGGACGATGTGGAGGTCTGTCAGATCATATGATTGTGGTATGCAAGATCAATCTGAGAGGAATGAGGTGGATCAAGAGAGAGACGAGCAGTCAGGGGGAAAGATTGAAAGTTGAGAAGCTGAGGATCAAAGAAATGGCAGATGAATACAGGACCAAAGTATAGGCCGAGTTAGAATTACTGAATTGGAAGGAAATGGATCTGGACAGACTGTGGAATGCATATAGGGATTGCTTAATTAGGAATGCTAAAGCGGTGTGTGGTGTGGCAAGAGTAACAACAAAGAAGAAAGGTACAGCATGGTGGGATGAGGAGGTAAAGAAAGAGGTGGAGGAAAAGAGGAAGAAGTGGCTAAAGTGGTTACAGGATAATGGTTCAGTTGAAATAAGAACTGAATATGTTGAAAGCAAGTAGCACATAAAGGGACTACTGAAGAGGAAAAGGAAGGAGGTAAATGAGGATCTAGGACGAAAAATGAATGCAAATCACTCTGAAAATAGAGTGTTATTCTGAAAAGAGGTGCGGAATTGTAGAAGTGAAAACGGAAAGAAATATGATGGTGAGAAGGATGCAGGTGGTAGATTATTAACCCATGGAGATGAAGTAAGGATCAGATGGAAAGAATATTTTGAAAGCCTGATGAATGGGAATAGAGAGAGCAGAGCAGCTGTAAACATGACTGGTTTTGGGGGTGTGCAGAGAAGGAATGCAGTGCCAGGAGACGTGACATTCGCACAGGTGAAGAGTGCTGTGAAGCTGCTGAATAATGGGAAAGCAGCTGGGGTTGATGAGGTGTATGCAGAGATGCTTAAGTGTAGTGGAGAGAATGGAATGGAGTGCTTGTTGAAGATATGTATGAAGGCATGGATGAGTGAAACTGTGCCTGCAGAGTGGAAAAAGGCTGTGAGGTACCCCTGTACAAAAAGAAAGGTGAGCGAAGTGAGTGCAAGAATTATCGTGGCATAAGCTTACTGAGTGTGGTGGGGAAGGTATATGGAAGAATTATTATAGAGAAAGAGAGATATCAGAAGTCATAGTGACTAATGAACAGGGCGACTTTAGGAGTGGCAGAGTATGTGTGGACCAAATATTTTGCAGTGAGACAGTAAAGAAGGCTTGTGAGAAGGACCATAAGGTGTTTATGCCATTCATGGATCTGGAAAAAGCATATGACAAAGTGGACAGGGAAGGATTGTGGAAAGTTTTGCACATGTACGGTGTAGATGGTAAGATGCTACGTGTCGTCAAGAGTTTTTATGATGGTGGTGAAGCATGTGTAAGGGTTAATGGGCATCTAAGTGAATGGTTCACGATTAGTGAGGGCGTGCAACATGGCTGTGTGATGTCCCCACTGTTGTTCAATATATATATATATATATATATATATATATATATATATATATATATATATATATATATATTGTTACATAGCCTATGATTTCATCATCCTTTGTGTAATTTTAGCGCACAGTATGCTGCATGTTTGAGCACGAGCGTGTTCTGCCTCAGTCCCCCCCTTCTACCGTTATAGTAGAGTAAGTCGTCATTTCTGTTGTTGAGTGCGGGATTGTCAACTCTTTGTCCCCATGGCTTCATTTGCGCGTCCTTCTTACAAGTTGTATCAAGGTCTGCTGGCCCCTATATAATGAGCTCAGTCTCTGCATCATTGCCACTTAGATCAGCTCCTCATTTTGTTCACATCTCTGTCCTCCCCTGTGCAGATATTATTATTGTGAGTGCTGAAGAAATCTCCAAACATCTAGCAGCTGTGTGTAATTTGAGTATAACTGTTGTATTTTTTCTTGTACTGTGTAGCATAAGGTTAATTCTTAGGCCTATGGTCAGACTCAAATATGAAGTCCGTTTGGGTGGGGCCCGAGAGGGGATTTCCCTCTCTACAGCTTTGCCGCATCAACCCTAGTACATATCTCTCTCTCTGTCAAATGTCAGCTATTTAATATTTGAAATTGTATATTAAATATTATGTACTTATTAAATATATAAAATAAGGCTATATAGTGCTATGAATGTGTCGCTTTTTAGGATAATAGCAATGATTTGTATAAATTCCACGCCACGTGACAACGTCGCTTTCCGACGTTGCCAGAGGTCAAGGACACCCACCTCAGACTACAGGTGACCGGTCACTACCTCCCTGATTCCCACCCACGATGGCAGCTACTCCGACTCGCTCTCGTGTGCTCCACAGTCGGGAGAAAGAACTTATTTACAATGTGAACAAGTATTTTCTAGAAGAAAGATCAGAGTGAGGACTTATGCCTACTGGGGAAACCTCTATTTTAAAAAACGCGCCAAGACTTTTACCTCAGTGGTGGTGTGGAAAAAAGGTCGAAATAATATAGAAGAAAACACAACTTATAAATCTATAAAAACTTTCTCAATCAACTGAGAGAGAGAGAGAGAGAGAGAGGAGGTTTGGCAGAGCTGTAGAGAGGGAAATCCCCACGCGGGCCCCACCCAAACGGACTTCATATTTGAGTCTGACCATAGTGAGGTTTTCTTATTAATGTTGGGTTTTATGTCAGTCATTTTTGATACTAGTTTGGATCTGTAATAATTTATCTTGCATTAACTGAGCATTACCCGGTGTATTTTCGTTTTATCAGGGCTGACTTAGGTAAATTTACCTTTGCTAATTTTGTGTTAATAGAGGCTATTGCAGTTAACAATATATTTAACCTGTTTATTTGCCATTACATTATCCTTATGATTCCTGAATGTTTTGTTGTTAGTTTGTGCATTAAACTTTAACTTGTAATTTTATCTAACTCTTTTGTTTTGAACCTGGAACTTTACGGGACAGTAGTGATTTTTTAGTATTCTCACTTAAAGTGTACATTATCTTTCTCTGTTCCGCAACAATATATATTTATATATATATATACTGCATATATATATATATATATATATATATATATATATATATATATATATATATATATATATATATATATATATATATATATATATATATATATATATATATATATATATATGGATGGGTGATGAGAGAAGTAAAAACACGAGTAATGGAGAGAGGGATGGCATTGGTAACGAATGGTGATGGATGGAATATCTCAAATTTGTTGTATGCTGACGATGCAGTACTGCATGCAATTACTGTACAAGAACTTGGTAGGCTAGTACAGAGTTTTGCTGATGTCTGTAATCGTAGTTCCTTGAGAGTAAATGTAGAAAAGAGTAAAGTGAGAGAGACGGTGCCTCCCAGTGCAATGCAACAGTGAATGGAGAGAGACTGGAATTGGTGAGAGAGTTCAAATACCTGGGTACAGTGATAGAAAAGAGAGGAAAATGTGCAAAAGAAGTTGAAATTAGAGTGACACAAGGAAGAAAAGTAGCTGGTGCAATGAAGGCCTTGATAAGAAACAGAGGCTTGAGTGTTGCAGCTGCACGAGGCTTTCATGAGGGAGTGTTAGTGCCAACTTTAACATATGGATGTGAGACTGTGGTGTGGCATGAAAATGAAAAGTCAAGAGTTAGAGCAGTGGAGATGGGACTGCTGATGAATGTATGTGGAATACAGAGGGTGGATAGGATACGAAATAATGTGATTCGTGAAAGATGCGGAGTGAGGAAGTCGGTGGACACCAGAACTGAAGAGTGTGTACTGAGATGGTATGGTCATGTGGAGAGAATGGATAACAATAGTGAAAATGGTATATCTGAGCTAATTCGAAGGAGGGAGGAGACGAGGTAGGCCAAGGAGAAGGTGGAGAGATATGGTGGATGAGTGTGTGAGGATGAGAGGTTTGGAAGTCGGTGAGGCTAGGGAACTGACAAGAGATCAAGCTGGTTGAACGAATTTTGTGAGGAGAAGTGCATGATCAGGGATTCTTGGCACCCCTTTTTAGCATGGCAGCGTCTGGATTGACTCTGTCAGATACGATTATGTGAAGCTACAGAACGTGGTGAATGTTTTTGGCGTATCTGATACAGCCAGGATTCTGGGGGCTTGAATGATGAGTGAATGGAAGCGTGACCCATTGGATTGGGCAAATTTGTGCTGTCTGGACATTGCTACTCCTCACCATGCCCTAGGGTGGGAAAGGAGGTCCTGATGTTGGAATATTACAGATTTTTTATATTTCTAGCTTCATCAACTTCCCATAGCTCCATGCATAGGTGTATGGGCTGGGGTAGTGGGGGAGGGGGCTGTCACCCCCCTGGGTTCGGACTGAAATGAAAGAAATTCGAGTTAGTGGTCACGACCCATACTTGAAACTAGATTTTGCTTGAACACAGTATATAATTTGAGCAATGCATTTTAATACGATAGAAATGCATATACCATATATAACATAAACAAGAAAATAGACGGGTTAAGGGGATATAAGTAGGAGATACAGAGTGGGTCGAATATGGTGTTGATTAGGACTTGATCAAGTCAGAAAAAGCTATATTCATCCACTTTGTCAAGCACGATCATACACGCCAGTGAGGCTCAGAGGCACAGCCAACTGCAGCCAGTGTTGTGGAAACTTTGTACAGAAGCAATCTTCATTGCTTGCTGCCAGTGTTTAACAGGACCGCCGGCATCCTGGCAACCATTCCTGTGATGCCTTGTTCAGCAGAACGCAGTTTCAGTGTGCTCCGACGTTTGAAAATATATCTGAGGAGCACAGTGGGTCAAGCACGTCTGTGCAGTGTAGCCATACTGAATGTAGAGCGACATTATACAAATTTGTCTGTTGGCAAGAATCTGGACCACATATGGATATATTTGCTTCTAAGCAAGGAAAAAAGCAGTATTTCTTCTAGAGGTGCCAATACTCAGAGGTTAGAGCACTGACTAACTGCAAGCCATTCCATATATTTGTGCTGCCTTCCCTGAATAATTCTGTCTTGAAATACTGGATTTTCAGCTCCTAGCGAATTTATGAAAATTATCATTACTGAACTCAATATTTTCTTATGCAACTGTGTGTGCTGTGTCTCAGTATGACAATAAAAGATGTACATCTCTGTTGAAAACAATGTTTTGTTGTCAGTATTGCTGTATTTTTTCTATTTCTATGTGCTTTTTGATGCGGGTTTCGGCGCAGTTCTGATGACTGTGCTAGTACTCTACAGCTGACTCGGACTCTTGAACGAGTTTCGATGTTATATGATTTAATGGATGGCGTAGTCACATGGATGACATAGTCTGGAATAATTTCGGCCAAGTCGAATTCTCACCCACCCACCCAAATCAACAGCCCCTGCATACCCTCCAGATCATTTCATATACTATCGAGCATTGTCAGACTACAAGAAACTACAGTATATGATTTACAACTCCATCATCATATCCCCATCTGTCACGAGTTGGCGCGATTATTTGAATAAACTCATGACATTAGCTTTGGTGGGAAACCGCGAATTCTAGTGGAATCCCAGTATTTATCACTCAGTTTAACCGCCACGTATTCACCCGATCAGGAGTGTTTTTCAGGACATTTTTCACTATTTCATAAGTGATCGTCCTTGTGCGCGATGTTAGCACCTTCGCTGAGTGAATTGCGGGTGTGTATCACTCACACTCGTTGGCCGTTAGCAAGTGCAGCCACGACACTCGCCTCTCTCCCAAAATTTGAATCGGTCAAGATTTGAGCACCGTGGAAGTAGGTAGTGTGTGGCAGTGTCCTTCCTCAGCAACGACGCCTAGTTCCCGCCACCGCTGTTGAATTCCCACCTAGCGTGATTGGTGAGAGACTCAGCGTGTACAGCGTTCTTCCTCAGCAACGACGCCCAGTCATCCGCTTTGGCCACTTTTCTGACCAGTATTTCTTTTCGTTTTTTTCCTAAATTTAAGAGTTAGCTTTTGAGTAAGCAAGTGAGTGCGATCTCCTTATTTTGAATTCATTTTGAAATGTAACGTAAATTCATTTTATTGTAATCAATAAATTCAACAGTTCTTTTTCTTGAGCTTAATGTAATGTAAATTCGTGTTTTATTTCTCCATTAAGCTTATTTCACTTATAGCTCCTAGTTTGCATAAACGCTTTGTATTATTCATAACTGGTACTTAAGCCAGTCCTTTTGTATTAACTTAAATTCATTGTGCCAACTAGGAGTTAATTGCACCAGCAAGAACCTGCTTATCGTTCTTAGCATTAGTTATTGATTGTCAGGGATGGAGTCACTTTCTCTAGAGGCCAACAGTACTAATAAACAGCACGTGTGAATAATTAGTCTCTGCTGTGTACTGTTGAGAGAGTTTATAAATTCTCGTCCTTAGAGAATCGGCGAAGTAAGCCGGCATAAAAAAATCATTGCTTGATTTTCACAAGACAATTCATTGTCCTGTTCTCAAGTATTATTGAATAATTATTCTTTAATATTGCATACTCTTTAAAAAACCCGTGACACCATCCATCTATCCATCTCAGTTCTGTCTTATTATGTTGGGAAGACGAAAATAACCAAGAATTAGGTGCAGATAATATGTTTTTATCATAGATGAATATATAGTCCTTCTTGGACGCATTGCCACAATATAACATGTTAGAACTGACACATTATTTTTTTTCCTCGGCTGACAAGAGATTCTTTTTAAAAGTTAACCGAGCCCGTTTCTAACGCCTTCATTATAAGATGGACTTTCATAGGCTTACACATGTTGGTTAGTAACATAAGTGAACCAAAAGAAGTGTCATTATTGTGAACAAGCAAAAGGAAGCACTATATACAGAATGCTGTTCCACATTTGTAGGCAGTCAGTAGAAGAATGTTCTTGACTTTTGTGCATTGAAAGGTTCATTATCTAGTTACTCCACCATAGCAAGTAATGCAATATGTAAAAATTATTTTCCTCCTCACTTACATTATCTACAATTAAAAATACATGAGGCAGTTTCAAATTAAATATGCTACCCAGTGGGCAAAATGTCACATTTTTCACATGAAAAAGATGTGGACTGGAGATATTTAAAAGATGTGAATATCTGATCTTTTCTGAAAGTTCGTTTCACGAGAATTTAAGCATGTGTAATAGACGTGTTGAAATTCATGAGAAATACACAGTAATATATCGTGGAATAAATCACATGCATGCAAATTAGGAAGGCTGTCTAGAAACCAAATGCATAAAAAAAATATACATTCACTCCCTAACTCCAACAAGTTCTTCCTATGCTGAATAAAAGTAATAATTTGGCCACAATAAATTGTCAGATTCATCAGTCATCAAAGCATTGTTAGCTTATAAGTCAATTAACTCATACAGACTACAATTCATTCAGCTTGGGAAGAACTTGTGGTATCTAGGGATTGAATGTAAATTATTTTTATCCATTTGATTTCTAGACAGCCTTCCTAATTTAAGTCATATAAACTTGTCTGATGATTGATAAACTGTCAAGATGCATCATAATGATCAACAGGTTATCTTCAATAATGTGAAAACTATATAAATGTTCTGCAAGATTCATATACTGCATACAGTATTGTAACTATATCAGTATACAGTAGTTAAGGTATAGTTAATGGTGAACGGAACCGATGAAACTTGGTTTGACTATAAGGTGCAATACATCAATAGTCTGCACAAGATTGGACACTAATGAATATAGATATGTTTAAAAATAATACACAGAGTAGTTGTTTAATTTATATATTGTGTATTACAGAAAAATTATTCACGCTGCTATCTGAAAGAGTTGATGAGGTGAAATGCTTTGGATACCACCTTGTGCAGAAGAGCTCAATGTGATAAAAAGAAAGTATTTCATCAGAAAAGTTAATTAAGGCAACTAATTGGGGAAAAATAATATGCCATAGGGGAACTTAACGGTATACTAAAGGTTAACAGGGACTGTAAGGATAACAGACAACCAACAACCATCAGCACTAACGGTATACTAAAGGTTAACAGGGACTGTAAGGATAACAGACAACCAACAACCATCAGCACTTTCAACAGAGTATTCGTTTCAGTAGCCAGATCCGTTGCTTCTCTTAGAGTACAAAAGAAAATATAAAGACTACAAACAATTAATCAGAAACCCTGGAAGCACTGTGAAAAACAAAACACCACTAAGTTGATACCACCAAGTATAATAATATACAGTGTAGGTTCTATGTGACAAATGGAGAAACTGTCCACCATTCTCTTAAGGAGAGTGCTGGCTGCGTGGTATGTGCAGTTCTATACATGTAGGAGAATTACAGTGTTAGATTATCTGAAAGAATAAAACATAGATATTAGTTTCAAGACAAAAATAAGTACAGTAAATCAGGGATTTTTTTTCTGTGTTTAGTTCAGTCATAGTACATTGGGCTTGAATAGTAGGCAAGTTCACAGTAAGCGAATCACATAGTATGCAAGTGGCCAAAAATAATAACCAAAAAACCTTCACTGCGTGAGTTTAGCTCACAATACACTAGGTAGAGGCAAGGAGTGGAACAAAACCGCTATTTTCCCTGACTAAGCAACCCCCCTCCTCACACAACGTGCCCATCGTGACTTAGAGGCTCTTGGGGAAGGTGCTGAAGAGGATTCTGCAGTAAGATCTCGCCATTAACGACTTCAACAATAACGTTTTCGGCACTAACATTAAGTCAGAAGAGAACCCAGTTTCTTTAATAATGTTTGGATTTGCCTGAATGACAGTTATTTCGCGAATGCTAAGATATTATACAGCAAATACGTCCATAACAAGATAAGGAATGGAGCAAACAAGGAGAGATGAAGAAAAGTGCCAAAAATGTGAGAAGTAATGAGGAGGAGATGGAGGATCCTCTCCTCACCACCTCCCCTGACTCACCTGCCACAGTCCCCTCCACCTCCACTGCCCCCCCACGACTCACCAGCCACCTCCACCTCCAAAGTCCCACCTGCATCACCTGGCATACCTGCAACCCCCACCATAATGACTGTTACTGCATTCTGGAAGAAATATAACATTCAACAGGCCGTAAATTTCTTCATCAAAACCTGGAATAATACAACACTGGCAACTGTTAAACAGGCACAGTGCGGGGGGTGGTGCAGCGGGGGCACTCTAAATGTTTTGCTGCGCCTTGGAACCCCTGTTATTTATGTCCATCAGGCCTATTGTATACTGATGTTGACTGACCATATTTTTGTTATTGTAGCTATATATGAAGTATAAAGTATGTCTGAAACATTTTCCCTTTATTATGTCTCTAAGGGTTAAAAAATGTCAAGGTATGAGAGGGTACCGCCCATATGTAATTTTTCCTATAAGATTATGTATTCACAGTGCGCGATTTCAAAGTGCGTGAGGACCAGGACCACCCATCCACTCTTGTACTGTGCGAGTCCACTGTATTTATTATTATTATTTTTTTTAGTATAGGTAAGAAATAACCCTTTATTGCATTTTTTAGGGAACAACTTCCACCGCAAACGAATCCTAAAGCCTGTAATTGGGTTAAGTCAAATTCGAAATAATATCCTTAAACTGGTACTAAATATGTATATATAAATACAGATATAATTTATTTCTCTGGGAGGAAGATTTACTCATATTTTGATTTTAACTGACAATACTTTCATCCTCAAATGATCACATACTTACCCAACCCTCTCCTAACTCCCATTAAGGAGTTAAAGTCAACTACAAGATGAAAACTGTAAAATCGAACAAATTATTTACCTTTTAGTATTAACCTAACCTAATCTAATCTAACCTAACCTAACCTAACCTAACCTGGCCTAATCCCTGTGCATGGTTGAAGTCATATATGAAATTAAAAAAAAAAAAGAAATAAAACTGAATAAATTGCTTTTTAACCCATTAACTGCGGCATTAGGTTTCGTGGTCGATCCCACCATGCAAAAAAAAACGGGATTTTTTTTTCCCTCAAATAATTTTTTCTCCTGTAAATGAAAGCGTGCATGGAAATGAATAGGAAACCAAATATGAGTTAGTTATTTACCATAGTCTGGCCGTGGTACGCTATTTGTGAACATTTGGGTGAAAAATGTAGCGTGCCTTTGTAAAACAAAAATTGCTTGATGTGATGATGTACGTTGCAGTCTCATGCTATTCTTCATATGATGTACGTAGCAGCTATCGGGTTAATTAATCTAATCTACCAAATCGGACTTAATCCAACAAAATTTAACCTCCCAACTTAACCTGCATTAACTGTGAAAGCATCTTACCTAATCTAACTCCTGTATATATATATAAAAAAAAAGGAATTAAAATCAAATGAAGTGCTTTTTAATCTAACCTAACCTAGCAAATCAGACCTAATGCAACCAAATTTAATCCTCAACCTAACCTACATTAACTGTGAAAGCTCATAATTTTGGGAGAAGGCACGGGCTAAGGTCACCTTCCCCAAGCTGTGACTATATAGTGAGTTGTTACTGCACGAACAAAAACACCTAAAGGACATATTTGCGAGGAAAATGTCATATATGAAACACCCCCGAAATTGAGGAGTAAATTTCATTGAAAAGGCTGGAATTCCCCTAGTGTGTGACTAAACGAGAACGTATTATTACCTAAATTAGCATTATACTGGCGACTGACAATTAATGCCAAGCCTATGGGCTAACCTAGGTCCTATACATCATGCGGATAGGCTAGGCTATTTAGACCGAGCCTGTGTGGTTGACCAGTTTATTTAAGGCTGATTTCTTCAACACACTACAGTCTGTATACCTAAAGCTTATATATGATTAACTTTTTATATTAAAAATTGATAGAGGTCTTAAAATAATCTTACCTTCCTTCAAAGCTTGTGACTTTGTACGTATGGTAAATGAGGGGTTTGAATGTTTGTGCAAGGTTCCCATTGAAAATACTCAAACTTCGCTATAGGTAGCAAGATGGAATGGCAAAATAGCTTGAATAATGCCACAGATATTAAAATATCATTTAAAATGGCTCAAATACTATAATATAGAACATCATTAGATGTAAAAATTAAATATTTATACATGATCAAAATCAGTTCCTCTGTATCTAGCGAGAAAGTATAGCTGGATTGTACGAACATGGCAACACTGTGTTTGAGGCGTGTTGTTTACGTCGATATTGGTGATCTAGAATTATTTCGCATTCGTTAAAAAATAATAATAATAAAGAAAATGTTTAATAAGCACATAAAGAAAGGTGAAGGGTGGAGTCATCAGCATATGAGTGGACAGGGTTAGATGTACAGCTTAGAAGGTCATTGATGAATAAAAGGAAGAGAGTTGGTGATAGGACAGAGCCCTGAGGAACACCACTGTTAACAGATCTAGGAGAAGAACGATAGCCGTCTACAACAGCTGCTATAGAACGACCAGAAAGGCAGCTAGAGATGAAGGCACAGATAGAAGGATAGAAACCATAAGAGGGCAGTTTGGAAATTAAAGATTTATGCCAGACTCGATCGAAAGCCTTTGAGATGTCAAGTGCAATGGCAATGCTTTCGCCAAAGTCCCGAGAGGAGGATGACCAGGAGTCTGAAAGGTAGGTGAGAATATCGCCTGCGGAGCGTCCCTGACGGAACCCATACTGACGATCAGAAACAAGGTTGTGATAGGAAAGATGCTTTAAAATTTTTCTATTAAGAACAGACTCTAAAACTTTTGAGATACAGGATGTTAAAGCAATTGGACGATAGTTAGAGGGTTGAGAATGGTCACCCTTCTTTGGGACTGGCTGAATGAGAGCAAAGTTCCAGCAAAAAGGAAAGGAACAAGTTGACAGACAAAGGTGAAAGAGTTTGCCCAGGCAGGGTGTAAGCACAAAAGCACAGTTCTTGAGAACAACAGGAGGGACTCCATCAGGCCCATATACTTTATTAGTACTGAGGCCAGCAATGGTAGAAAATACATCAGCTGAAGAAATTTTAATGTTAGCCATGAGGAAGTCAGAGAGGGGAAGTGATGGAGGAACAGCACCAGAATCGTCTAAGGTGGAATTGGAAGAGACAGTCTGAGCGAAGAGATCTGCTTTATCAGTAGAAGAAGTAGCTACAGAGCCATCAGAGTAGAAAAGAGGAGGGAAGGATGATGAGGTAAAGTTGTTAGAAAGGTTTTTGGCAAGGTGCCAGAAGGAGCGAGAAGAGTTCGAGTTAGAGAGTTGAGAGCATTTTGTACGGATGAAATTATTTTTAGCAGAGCGAAGAACAGACTTAGCACGATTCCGGGCAGAAATGTATAAAAGATATGATTCAGGGGTGGGTTGGCTCCGGTACCTTTTGTAGGCCCTCTCCTTGTTGCAGACAGCATTAGAACAAGCGTGATTAAACCAAGGCTTCGTGCATTATTCAACGGATATGAGAAAGGAATGTATGCTTCCATGCCCGAGAGAATAACCTCCGTAATGCCCAAGGCACACCAGATGGCTCCCGGCCATGGAAGCAATAATCATTCCAGGGAAAATGAAAGAAGTACTGCCTGAGGGCCTCCCAACCCGCAGCTCCAAAGTGCCAGAGAAGACGTTTTTTTGGAGGGTCCACAGGCTGCACCGGAGCTATAGGAGAGGTCAAGGTGATAAGGTTGTGATCGGAGGAGCCCAACGGAGAGGAAAGATTAACAGTGTAAGCAGAAGGATTAGTTGTAAAGAAGAGATCAAGTATGTTGGAGCTCTCTCCAAGGTGGTCAGGGATACGGGTAGGGTGCTGTACAAGCTGCTCTAGGTCATTAAGGATAGAAAAGGTGTAGGCTTGTTCACCAGGTGGATCAGTGAAAGGAGAGGAGAGCCAAAGGTGGTGGTGAACATTGAAATCTCCAAGAATGGAGATTTCAGAGAAAGGAGAAATGGATAGAATGTGTTCCATCGTAGAAGTAAGATAGTCAAAGAATTTTTGAGTCATTAGAATTAGGAGATAAGTAAACAGCACAGATATAATTAGTCAGAGAATGACAGGAGAGCCGAAGCCAGAGTGTAGAGAATTAAGAAGAATCGAGTTCAGGAATACGAGAGCAAGATAAGTTGTTGCGTATATATACACAACAGCCACCTTTGGTTTTGAAATGAGTATAGAGAAAGTAGGAGGATACAGAAAAGGGTTTGCTGTCAGTTGCCTCAGACAGCTGAGTCTCAGTTAGGAAAAGAAGGTGAGGTTTAGAGAAGTAGAGGTGGTGCTCAACAGAGCGAAAGTTAGAGGAAAGGCCACGAATGTTGCAGAAATGAAGAAGTCAGACAGTGGTTCCAGGCACCTTGAGTCGTCACCGGAAGAGGGGCTGAAGGTGGCAGCATTTATGGTCACTCCCCCTGGGGACTCCGAGGCTATGCTATTTGACGCCATTTTTTTGAAAATTTTTGAAAAGGAAGTGTGGTGTGTACTGTGCATGTAGTTTGGTGTTGATAGTTCGAGAAATTTGTATTGGAGAGCATGCTGGCCTACTCTCTGTGTTACTGAGACACTGAAAAAGTTCAGCAAAGGGGGATGGTCGGGACCTAGTCCCGAGGGCTGATGAAACGGGAGCTCCAGCTCTCCCTATCATCAGCTTTCCATCCACCTTGGGAGTATTGCCCTGTTCGACTGGTGCTACAGTCTACTCCTCAGGAGACATGATCGTTTTAGGTAACGAATTATCCACAGCCACTACCGTCTCTCTCTCTCTCTCTCTCTCTCTCTCTCTCTCTCTCAAATACGCAATTCATGGAGAAGATTTGTAGAGGCCTGTGTTCAGGACACTAAATGGCTGATGATGATATATATATAATCATCATCAGCAGCAGCAGCATGACCTGCCCACCTCCATTTCCGTTCTTTTATAACTTCTATAATGTATTTATTAATTTCGTCTGCTCTTTCACCAAGAGATGACGTCATCTGTCCCTCAAGGATATTCTCAAAGAGCAATAAAAGCGACAATGTTAGAAATCTCTCTCTCTCTCTCTCTCTCTCTCTCTCTCTCTCTCTCTCTCTCACTCTCTCGATAAATATATATATATATATATATATATATATATATATATATATATATATATTTATCTTAATTTCCAATCAATACATCATATAAAATGCTAAGAGGCAGGCTACATAATTACTTTCATATATACCAAAGAAAGGCATAAACTCACAATGCTCTAATGTTGCAGAATCACAATCGGAACTAATCTATTTCATGTTAATTCTACTACCATATATATATATATATATATATATATATATATATATATATATATATATATATACAGTGAGCATAGCTCGTGATTTCCACATCTTTTAGTCACAGATATTTGGTGAAATATCGTGTACACCAGTATTCACCCGATTTCTACATCTTTTCCACGTGAAAACTTAGTTGAGAAGATCTCGTGTAAAACTGGATGAAGAAATCATATGAATTCTCTCAGAACAGTGTGAGATATATATGTGGTGGCAGAATTCACATGAAATAGATTAGTTCCAATTGTGATTCTGCAACATTAGAGCATTGTGAGTTTATGCCTTATTTGGTATATATGAAAGTAATTATGTAGCCTGCCTATTAGCCCTTTAAAATATTTCTTGATTGGAAATTAATATATATATATATATATATATATATATATATATATATATATATATAATATATATATATATATATTTATATATAATATATATATATATATATATATATATATATAATATATATATATATATATATATATATATATATATATATATATATATATATATATAAGGATATTCCTAAGATTGTCGTTTCTATTGCTCTTTGGGAATATCCTTGGGGGATAGAACACATCATCTTTGGTGAGAGCAGACTAAATTAGTGAAAGACATTATAGAAATTTTAAAATTACAGAAATGGAGGTGGGCAGGTCATGCTGCTGGTGATGACGATGATGATATATATATATCATCATCAGCCATTTAGTGTCATGAACAAATGTCTTCCCAAACCTTCTCCATGAATTCCGTATTTGAGAGAGAGAGAGAGAGAGAGAGAGAGAGAGAGAGAGAGAGAGACTGATGTTTTTGTGGATGATTCGTTACCTAAAAAGATCATCTCTCTTAATTAACCCGCCCCGTCCTGACCACTTTCTCACCACTGGTACCCCCCAATCCCGACCATTTTTGGACCCAAATTTTTTTTGCTAAAACTTTCGCTTTTGGTCAGAAACAATAGTCAGTCACGAAAAAATTGTTCCCCGTGGTCCATAATTGCCCTAAACAGGTATGCCTTGGTCACACCTGGCACCGTGTTCTCTGTAGGTGGTCTGAGCCTCTAACGTTTTCTATGGTATTATAAGTCTGGGAAACCAATGAAAGTAAGTAGATATGTATTTATTACAAACATATAAACATGTGATAAAAGAGTAAATTGGATTTTATACAAAAATAGAGCTGAAATAAGCATTGTACCATCGTGCGAAACGAGCAAAATCGGGCAGACTGGTCAGGATGAATCGCTAACATTCCAGAATCATGATACATATCATTTTTTCTACTTACATAATACTTCTACAATAACATTATACCATTTTACATTTTATTGAACTGTTTTTACGTATTCACAGGCGTTTCGATAACATTTAGCGTAATGTTAGCGCTTATTTACGTAGTGAGTGAACTTGCTGTGACTGTTGTTTCAACTCGTATTGTGTTTTTTCTACTTACATAATACTTTCCTAATAACATTATACACTTTTCAACTTTAGAGAACTATTTTGAGATAGTTTCAGGCCTTACGATAATATTTAGCGTAATAATAGCGCATAATAACACAGAGGGTGAAGTCGCTATGACTATTATTTCAACTTACAACCTATTTTTGTACTTATATAATACTTCTCCACTAACATTACACATGTTTACACTTGATATAATTGATATCACATAATTTCAGACCTTACGATTCTACTGAGCGTCATATTATCGCGTACTTACACAGTGAGTGTTATCACGATATCATTTGTTTCATCTTACACTAGTATTCAACTTATAACTTACCTTACTACTAACATTACAACCTTTTCCACTTTATATAATTCCTATCACATACTTACTGACCAGAATGTTCTACTGAGCATAATATTTTCGCAGATTTACACAGTGGGTGTACTCGTGACATCAATTATTACAACTTATACTATTTTTCAACTTATACGTTTTATTCATGCTAACATTACACCCGTTTCCACTTTATATTCTTGCTATCACATATTTACTGACCAGAGTGTTATACTGAGCGTCATATTTTCGCAGATTTATACAGTGGGTGTAGTTTTCATATCACTTCGTTCAACTTACTCTATTTCTCAACTTATACATTACTTTCCTGCAAACATTACACCCGTTTCAAGTTTATATAAGACTTAGCACATACTGACTGGCCTTACCATTATACTGAACGTCATATCGCCATCCCACACAGTTTCAGTAGTGTAGGAAGTTATGGTACTCTCTGAAACATGGCTGAAGGCACAACGCAACATTGGTGGTGGTGGGGGAGGTGGAGAGCGGCGCCTTTCATCACTCGCACTTCTCTTCCCTCTCCCTTTTCCTTTACCCTTTCCCTTCCCTTTCCTTCCTTTCCCCACATCCTGGGGCTGTGTGGAGGAAGTTTGGGAATATTGTATGGCGAAAGACGTGCTGGGGAGTGGCTCCACCTCCTCTCCCCTAGGCCTACGTGCACCACGTGCTCGTGCTGCCTCCCTTACACCACTTTCCCTTTCACCCCGCACTTCCACCACACCACTTTCGCCTTCCCCAGACAAAACACTAGGCCATACTTTATTTGCCTTCTCGCCCCACCTTCTGATCCTCGGGGTGAGATTTTTTCCTTCCCCAACCACGAGGCAACATCACGTCCTAAGCTGCCGTCATCGTCATCATCCTCATCCTCGTCCTCATCAGAATCTCTCTCTAGGGGATGGAGAGAGGTCCATGCAGGTGTTTTGGGTGCAGGCTGGCCTTCCCTTGCCTTACGATACGTGACATACCGCTTTTTCCGGGGCGAAGGGACCTCCTCATCATTGCTTGTTATTTCCTCCTCAGGCTGCACATAATCTCGATCCACCACATCATCATCAAGTGGAGAATCACTATCTCCAGTGAAGGCATCCAGGGCGGATTGTATTTCGTTGTCTGAGAGACCTTTACGCACCATATCTGACCTGGGTCACTGCTAACAGGTGAGTGACCAAGACAAGGGCGAGTGCAGTTCACGCGGGGTCTGGGACGCTGCCCACCTGGCAGCAGGTAGGGGAGGCTTGGGTAGGTGGGCGAATCGAAAATCTCGCACGAATTTTGAAAATTGTGGAAATTATGAACCTTGCAATTGCAGGACGTTGAAGTACGTCAACGGGATTGGCAGTGACAAAACGTGAGGACGTGGAAGTACGTCAACGGGACGCCGCGGGTTAAGCAATAGAAATGATGGTACAGTAGATATTCATGATATTCAAATTAATACTTTTTATGAGCTTATTAAACATTTTCTTTATTATTATGAATTTTTTTTTGTAACGAATGCGAAATAATACTGAATCACCAATATCGACGTAAACAACACGCCTCAATTGTGTTGCCATGCTCGTACAATGTAGATATACTTTCTCGCTACATAGAGAGGAACTTACTTTGATCATGTATAAATATTTAATTTTTACATCTAATATCGGTCTATAAATGTTATAGATATTTGAGCCATTTTAAATTATATAATATTTGAAGCATTATTCAAGTTATTTTGCCATTCCATCTTGCTATCTATAGCGAAGTTTGAGTTTTTTCAATGGTAACCTCGCACAAACATTCAAACCCCGCATTTACTATATGTATAAAGGCACAAGCTTTGAGGGAAGGTAAGATTTTTGAAGTCCTCTATCAATTTTCAGTATCAAAAGTCAATCATATATAAGCTTTAGGTATAAAGACTGTAGTGTGTTGAAGAAATTAACCTTAAATAAACTGGTCAACCACACTGGCTCGGTCTAAATAGCCTAGCCCATCCGCATGATCTATAGGGCATAGGCTTGTCTATAGGCTAGGCATTAATTCTGTTAGGTGCCTGAATAGTGCTAATTTAGGTAGTATTACGTTTTTGTTTAGTCACACTCTAGGGGAATTCCAGCCTTTTCAATGATACTGTATTTACTCCTCAAATTAGGGGGAGGGGGGTTCATATATGGGATTTTCCTCGCAAATATATCCTTTAGTTGTTTTTTCGTGCAGTAGCAACTCACTGTATAGTCACGGCTTGGGGAGGGTGACCTTAGCCTGTCCCTGCCCCAAAAATTATTAGCTTTCACAGTTAATGTAGGTTAAGTTGAGGATTATATTTGGTTGGATTAGGTCTGATTTGGTAGGTTAGGTTAGGTTAAAAAGAACTTCATTCGATTTTAATTCCTTTCTTTTATTTTGTATACGACTTCAACCACATACAGGGATAAGGCCAGGTTAGGTTAGGTAAGATGCTTTCACAGTTAATACAGGTTAGGTTTGGGGTTAAATTTTGTTGGATTAGGTCTGATTTGGTGGGTTTGATTAGTTTAATTAACCCAATAGCTGCTACATACATCATATGAAGAATAGCGTGAGACTGCAACGTTTATCATATGATCAAGCACTTTTTTTAAAATAAAGCACGCAACATTTTTCACCCAAATGTCCACAAATAGTGTATCACGGCCAAACTAAGATAAATAACGAACTCATATTTAGTTTTCTATACTTTTCCATGCATGCTTTCATTTAGAAGAGCAAAATTATTTTTGAGGAAAATAAAAATCCCTTTCTTTTGTGCATGGGGGGATCGACCACGAAACCTAATGCCGCAGTTAACGGGTTAAAAAGCACTTCATTCAGTTTTACTTCCCTTTTATTAATCTCATATATGACTTCAACCATGCACAGGGATTAGGCCAGGTTAGGTTAGATTAGGTTAGGTTATTACTAAAAGGTAAATAATTTGTTCGATCATACAGTTTTAATCTCGTATTTGACTTCAACCCCTTAATGGGAGTTAGGACAGGTTTGGGTAAGTATGTGATCATTTGCGGTTGAAAGTGTTGTCAGTTAAAATCAAAATATGAGTAAATCCTCCCCCGAGAAAAAAATTAAATTTGTATATATATATATATATATATATATATATAGATAGATAGATATATATATATATAGTACCATTTAAGTATATTATTTCAAATTTGACCACCCAATTACAGGCCTTAGGATTCGTTTGCTGTGGAAGTGGTATCCTAAATCATAAAAAAAAGGGTTATTTCTTACCTATACTGAAAAAATTATAAATAAATAAATACAGTGGGCTCACACAGTACAAGAGTGGATGGGTGGTCCTGGTCCTGACGCACTTTGAAACCGTGCACTATGAATACATAATCTTATGGGAAAAATTACATATGGGCGGGACCTCCCCATACCTTGACATTTTCTGATCAATAGAGACATAATAAAGGGAAAATTTTTCAGACATACTGTATACTGCAGATATAGCTACAATAACAAAAATATGGTCAGTCACCTTAATAACAGTAGACAACAGGCCTGATGGACGTAAATAACAGGGGTTTCGAGGCACGGCACCACATTTAGAGTGCCCCCGCTGCACCACCACCTCACACTGCGTGTGTTTAACAGTTGCCAGTGTTGTATTACTCCAGGTTTTGATGAAGAAATTTACGGCCTGTCGAATGTTATATATCTTCCAGAATGCAGTAACAGTCATTATGGTGGGGGTTGCAGGTATGCCAGGTGAAGCAGGCGGGACTTCGGAGTTGGAGGCGGCGGGTGAGTTGGGGGGACAATGGAGGAGGAGGAGACGGTGGCGGGTGAGTCAGGGGAGGAGAGGATCCTCCATCTCCTCCTCACTACTTCTCATATTTTTGGTAATTTCCTTCATCTCTCCTTGTTTGTTTGCTTCATTCCTTATCTTGTTATAGACGTATTTGCTGTATAACAACTTAGCATTCGCGAAATAACTGTCATTCAAGCAAATCCAAACATCATTAAAGAAATTGGGTTCTATTCTAACTTAATGTTATAGCCGAAAACGTTATTGTCGAAGTCGTTAATGACGAGATATTACTGTGGAATCCTCTTGAGCACCTTCCCCAAGAGCCTCTAAGTCACAATGAGCACGTTTTACGGGGAAAGGGGTCGCTTAGTCAGGGAAAATAGCGGTTTTGAGCCACTCCTTGCCTTTATATTGCTTATTTTGGGCTAAACTCACGCAGTGAAGGTCTTTTAGTTATTATTTTTGGTCACTTGGATGCTGTACAATTCACGTATGTTGAACTCGCATACTGTGCAAGCCCACTCTACTATGACTGAACTAAAAAAAAAAAAATCCCTGATTTACTGTATTTATTGTTGTCTTGAAACTAACATCTATGCTTTATTCTTTCAGATAATCTAACACTGTAATTCTCCTACATGTATAGAACCGTACATACCACGCAGCCAGCATTCTCCTTAAAAGGATGGTGGACAGTTTCTCCAATTGTCACACAGAACCTACACTGAACATTTGTTAAAGCTTTGTAGCCAACATTTTTATATATGTAACTCTTAGTTCTTGTAATAGGTGAGTCCTGAGTTAATTGAAGAGCAGGAGGAGTTAAAGATGAATACAGGGAATTGATCTTGATTTATTATCTTCAGAGAAAGTCTAAGTTGAGCAGTGTATGTATTATACAGAGACTTAATATACTAAGTAAGTCTAGTTGGACCTCTCTTCTTATTCATTCTCTCCATTACCTGGCGGTTCTATGGCAAGTCTCCTTCTGAGCTCAAAATTCCTACATTCTGGTGTAGCGGGGGTCGTGTCACGTGTGCTCTACTATCGTGGAAGCTTCTAGAACACTGTATGTCTGTGTGTATGTACTGCTTCCGGTGCACGATCAACATTCCTTCACTTAAAGAGTTGGAAGCTAATTTCCCGTTCCCACACCCTGTCTGGTGCTCTGCGTATCTATCTATCCATCATGCTTTCTGTTATGAGTTGTATTTATAATATGGAGTCCTGACATCGCTCGGTCACATAGCTGGCGGTCCTCCTATGGCAATCATCATTGACATATGCTAATCTGTCAATACATAGTATTCTTCTTTTTCAATCTTAATACATAATATTGATTATAATATTGATTATAATATTCATGGTAATATTGCAATGATCCAGTAATATTACATTTTAAACAAGTTGTATACATAATTGAATATGGTTAAATTGGTTTTTGTATTACACTTTTAAAAATGTGTATGTATAATAGTAAAATGCATATATGCAAAAAAAAAAAAAATAGTTTAAAGTTAAGATTATGGTAAGAGCTATTAATATTTCATATTGAGATAATGATACTGGTATATATTATGGGTCATTCTTCTTTTTTTTTATAAAATTAATACTATATACAAAATATGCACACTTCATACAGGGGGGTTGGCTTGGAAGCTAACTCTACCCCCACTAAATACTGACTCCAAATTTGCAATTCTTGCTTGCATTCTGTGCATTGCGAACAGCACTACTGCAAATACAGTACAGAAGATTATAAAGACAGTAAGTGCTGGGGTATGCACATAATATGGGTTGAACATACTCAAACCCAAATCTTCCCAGGGCTTCATTGTTTCATTGATCAGTTGCATAGTTTCAAACATAGGTGAAGTCAACTTAATACTTGTGCTCATGTTTAAGTCCATATCAGGCAGTGGGTGGAAATGTTTGTGTGTATGATTGAGGATGGCGTAGTAATTGATGGTGGATAAAGTGGACATGGATGGTGTAAACACCGCACAGTAGTCTGGTGCTATGTATAATCCTGAGGCTGATGTATGAGATGGTGGTATATCTGGACAGACTATGTAAACTGATGTGTTATGAGTGAAATAAAAAAACTGTGAATGTCCAATGTGTTGATGGTGTACAAGCATATCTGGGCAAAAATGAAGTTGCAATGATTATGAATATTGTGATTTTTTATGATAGCCATTTCACAAGTGACTGTATCAGTAGGCTGAAACGTGAAATTGTACGCAGGACAAATGTGGACAGCATGTAAGGATGTGCGGCACTTTCGATCACATGCGAAAGTGACAGTGTTCCGTCTTTTGAAGACCATGATGAGTTCGGTGTCTGTGTTGATGTTGATGATCACCAAAGTGTTATTATTCTTTGAAGGGAAGCGGTGTATTTCGTATACTGTGAACAGGTCGTCAGTTATGAATGGTACATGAACTACTACTGATGTTGGTGTTAGTGTTGATTCTAAATATGGATAATATTGCATAAATTCCCTACTTCGGAACAAAGGCTTCAATTTATGTTTATGTATGCCTTGACTAATTATCTGACGTAGCTCATGAACTGGAAGCAAGTCAATCGTGATCTTGCCATCACCGGCATTCGAAATTCCTTTCATAAGTACCCTGTAACGAACTCTAGTGTTGTCTAATTGGAGTAGAATTGTGTCAATGTGTTCCGTGATAATGGAGAAGTTTTGGAAAAGTGTTATGTTACCTTCCATGTCATTTATTTTATCTACACTTTCGAGTGCTATGTTTTCCGCCTTTTTCAGATTTTTCACGATTGTCTTCAATGCTGAGTTATGTCCTGTGATGAATTTATCTTGGTATGTTAGTATCTGAGTTATTTTATTAAATTTGTTATTTATTTCTTGAAGGTCTTCCTCTGTAGCCAATCCAAAGATGTTCCCAACAATTACGCCACCCAGGTCGAACAAACCGCGCTTTTCGCGAGTACGTGTGATGTTGTTCTTGTCGCCCAATACCTCCCTTCCATGAGAGGGGAGATCATGGATCATGATGAGCTTAGTTGACTTACCCTGTTCTATTTTCCAATTCGCTAACTTCACTATTTCATCCACTTCCTTTGTGTTATGTGCTTGTGAAACATAGCCTCCTATCATGAAGTCCAGGGTTCTCATGGGCCTTTCAATTTTTTCTAGATAAGAAGGTAATTCATATAAGTAATCCAGACATATTCCAGTACTCATGACATCTTTTATGATTGACGTCGTGGCCCTTGAAGCTATGAGGCATCCTTGCCGTACTATGTGTTGGGGGTCTAAGTGCGCATATCCTCTTGCTATGTAGAGGAGAATGCATAGCACAAGTCTCTTCATCGTTACCTACCGACCAAAAAATTTAATAATTTTCTAATATGGTCATGCTGTGGTCGATGATAGTGATGATGTGTGTTACGGTTGACTAACGTAGAACAATAACTTGATTGTTATTTCATTTATAGAATGAGTTTAAATCGATTTTAAAATCTCGTAAATGATGTACTGTAGATTTTATTGGAACAATTGCACCTGTGTTTGATTGTTTGGTATATGACCTTAATTTATTTATGTAATTATTGTTGTTTTCTTGATTGGTTTCATGAGTTACGTTCGCTTGTTCGGTTGTATCCGAGGCTGAATAATTATTGGATGGTTCCCTTAAGACTCGTCTTAAATGGTCGATATGAACTTGTCTCTCTTCGCCACTTGACAGTGACTTAATTAAAACTTTGTTTGCTTCTATGTTAATTACTCTGTATGGGCCCCCAAATTTTGGGGATAATTTATTGTCTCTCGTGAGAAAGATACCATAAACAATGTCTCCTAAGCTGATAGGCGAATCTCTTGCTTTTTTATTAAATGCCTCTGTCATTTCTTCCTTGGACATCGTCAATTGTTTTTTTTTACTCTTTTATGTGTGTCCTGGAATTCATGTAAACGGAGTTTAGAGTAATCATCGTGTTGTATATGGGCAGGCTGTCACCTTCTAGGAGCTCGTATGGTAGTTTTTTATCTGTCCCATATATAATGAAATGTGGTTTGTCACCCATGGATTTATTTATAGATTCATTAATTGAGGCTTCTACTCTGGGAATCCAATCATCCCAGCTTGCATAATTTTCACTGAGAATGTGTCGTAGCACATCTAATACTTTTTTGTTTTGTCTCTGTACTAACCCATTAGATGCTGGGTGATAGGCTAAAACGTTAACCTTTTTGATGTTGTATTGTTTACATATTTCTTGTAAGATATCAGAATTAAATTCTCCTCCATTATCACATATTAGTACCTTTAGGGTAGTAAAGCGACATATTACATTATCTATTATTGCCTTTGCTACTGTCTCTGCTCTTTTATTTTTAATTGGAGATAAAATTACATACTGGGAAAAATTATCCGTTGCTATAATTAGGTATTGGTTATTATTGTATGATAATGGCATCTGGAGTAAATCGACAGTGACAATGTCCCATGGTTGATGTGGTACAGGGTAATTACCCATCGGTGCAGGTGAAATTGGGTATCCATTGTGTTTTGCACATGATTCGCATCTGTCTATATGACTGTTTATATCTTTTCGTAATGATGGCCAGTAATATAACAACTGGGCTTGTTTGAATATCCTATCTTCCAGGATGTCCTGCGTGTGGGCTATCGTGTATCATTCGTAATTTGGGGTATCATGTCATTACGTACTACCAATTGGTTAGTAGTTATTTGGCGTTTTGGTTGTCCTGGGTTGATCTTGTATAAAGTATCATTGACTATTGTGAATTGCTTGAGTGGTAAATGTAGTTTGGGTAGTTCTATGTCATCTCCACTTTCTAACTTGTGTAAAACTTTAGACCATAATATTGGGTCAAGTCTTTGTGTTTTTGCGATATCATCGTGGTTAGGGATGTCTCCTTTGAGATCTAAAGCCACGACCTGAATTGTTTTCGAGTTCCTAGATATTGCATCGGCTACTATATTCATTTTGCCTTGCATATAATGAATATGTACATTGTAGTTTTCGACTGTACATTTCCATCTTGCTCTCTTCCCAGGAGTAGTTTTTCTTTAACCCCTTAACCGCGGGGCGTCACTTTCGTGACGCTCGGCTACAATGGATCATACCGCGGGGCGTCACTTTTGTGATTCTGTGTTATTTTGAATTATCCCGGGCTCTCAAGTGGAATATGAATATGGAAAATGCGGAGGAATGTGTAATTGGAGGTATAGTTGTAAAGCAAGTTGATAGGTTTAAATATTTAGGTACTTATTTAGCCAAGGATGGTTCTTTGAACTTTGAATTCGAGGAAAGGTTAAAGAAGGCTAAGCAGGCAATGGGAATGCTTAAAAATATTTGGAATAATAACAATTTTTCTGTGCATACAAAAATCGAACTTTATAAGGTAATGGTTAGGAGTATCTTAATTTATGGACACGAGTCTTGGTACAGCACAGTGACTATGGAAAATAAATTCTTGGTGTTTGAAAATAAAGCACTTAGAAGAATATTAGGAGTTAAGTGGTGGGAAAGGATACCAAATAGTAGAATTAGAGAAATAACGGGAGTGCAGCCGATCGATGAATATGTTAGATTCTCACGATGGAAGTGGCTAGGACATGTGTATAGGAGACAGGGAATAGTACGAGGTACACCAGGGTGGGTGGCACTTGGTAGGAGAGGTAGAGGAAGGCCAAAAGAGACGTGGGTGAGGACAATGAGACGGGAAGCTGGAGATGAGTGTTGGGGAGATCTTGAGGAGTTAGCACAAGATAGGATGTGGTGGTGTGAGTTCATCGAGGCCCTATGCATCCCCGAGGGTGCCACAGGAAATGATTGATTGATTGATCTCAAGTGGTGGCTTGTATCATCTATCAGTACTGCCAATGTCCAACACTAGTCAGCACTCCAAATCTCATCTGTACTCCCATCCATTGTTGACATTTTAGCTATTTTACCTCCTTCGTGACTCCCCTCCCTACCTGCCCTCCATTACCCTCTCCTCTCACCTCCCACGCCGCGCTGCGCTACGGAAATTTCCCCCTTCTTTTTCCACAGATTTCATCCATTGAAATAAGCCCTATGCCCTATATTTTTACCAAATAAGATATACCAAAAAAAAACAGGTAAGTGATAGTGTTATACTCCAGAAATTGGCTAATTATCACCTGACAACACCTCACGTGCATTCATTCGCTACATTACCACGGTAATTTCCCCTTTGATTTATGCCTTGTAATCGATGTCTGTAATAAAAATTTATATCAGAAAGGAAGGGAGAATTCTAATTGACATTTACATTCACCTGGAACAACCTATTTCTTTATTTATTGCTGAGATTTTCTACCTATAAAAAATTAGCCTGTAAGTTAGCAGTAAGCCTAAAGTGTCATTGTCAACCCTTCCCTTCTCAGATAATTTACCCCCTTCGTGACTCCCCTCCCTACCTGCCCTCCATTACCCTCTCCTCTCACCTCCCACGCCGCGCTGCGCTACGGAAATTTCCCCCTTCTTTTTCCACAGATTTCATGCATTGAAATAAGCCCTATGCCCTATATTTTTACCCAATAATATATACCAAAAAAAAAACAGGTAAGTGATAGTGTTATACTCCAGAAATTGGCTAATTATCACCTGACAAAACCTCACGTGCATTCATTTGCTACATTACCACGGTAATTTCCCCTTTGATTTATACCTTGTAATCGATGTCTGTAATAAAAATATATATCAGAAAGGAAGGGAGATTCCTAATTGACATTTACATTCACCTGGAACTACCTATTTCTTTATTTATTGCCGAGATTTTCTACCTATAAAAAATTAGCCTGTAAGTTAGCAGCAGTCAGCCTAAAGTGTCATTGTCAACCCTTCCCTTCTCAGATAAGCGGCGGCATTTAGTTCCTTGTCCTCCACTGTAGAGACAACATGTCGCACTTGCGCCCCGCCATTCCTGCCGCTTCTGCGCCCATTGCAAAGGGCCCCGTGACCTCTACACCAAAGAAAAGTGTTGAGGCAAGCAGGAAAGGCCTCAGTGACTCTGCAGTGGCACGAGAACTTGCAGAATTGTCCATGATAATGATGGACAGTGACTTTGACGATTCGGGTGAATTGTGTGATGAGCCGGGTGAGGTTATCGCGCCAGAAACAGCGACAATAAGTGCTTCTACCAGTGAATTAGTGTCTAGCTCCAAGGGAAAGGAGCCTTTAGTGCAGGAAGGACAAGAATTTGGGAAGGGAGTGAAAAGGCGGCGTGTTAACCCCAGAACAATGCCCCCACGTGACCCAGCCCGCCATGAGTCACGAGTGCATTCACCTCCCCGTTCCCCAAGCCCCGCTTTACTCATCTCGTCATCATCGTCGGCTGAGTTATCTCCGGAGTCTTCGTCGTCGGAGTCACCACCAGCGTCAACAGTGAAGGCCGGCCGTAGAGGTAGAGGTAGATCTAAGAGAGTGAAAAGTAGTGTAGCTAGTAGGGTAAGGGCTGCTAGTGCTGTACGGCAACCTAGGGTCAGTGAGAGTGACCTTGACAGAGATAAGCCTCCCTCTCAGCCAACCTCCACCACCACCACCACCACCATCCCTCCACCGCCACGCCAGGGAATCCTGGACGCCTTCGCGTGGACGGAAGAGTCAGATTTTGTTCCCGAAAACCTGGTTTTCGATGAGAGCTCGTCAGGAGTTCAGCCTGCCTTCACTATGGACGAAAATGCTGAGTGTGTCGACTACCTTTTGGCCTTCCTAGAAGACGAAGTCATGCAGCACATATGTGATGAGACCAACAGGTACGAATCACAACGTGCTGCTAGTGGTACAGGTGCAGCCAAGATGCAACAGTGGACCATGCTGGGAGTGCAGGAGCTGTATGTGTTCTTTGCCCTCATGCTTCTTATGCCACACTCCAAGAAGCATGAGTTGGAAGAATACTGGTCCATGGACCCCTTACTACCCTCACCGACCTTCAATAAGTACATGGCCAGAGATCGCTTCTGGAACATCATGGGAAACCTGCACTTTGCCGATAATGATGTACCTTCCCAAACCGACCCACTCTGGAAGATCCGGGAGATTCTGAACAGAATAAAGGATAAGTCCATGTCATTCTTCCACCCATTTCAGAAGGTTGTCATTGATGAATCCTTGGTTTTGTTCAGAGGACGTCTTCGGTTTGTTCAGTACATTCCAAGCAAACACCATCGCTTTGGAATTAAGTTCTTTGTACTGTGCGACTGTAAGACGGGGTACATCCTTGACTTCGTCATATATTCAGCCAGCACTGTCGATCTCGATAAAACTCACCCCCTTGGCTTCTCAGGCTGTGTAGTGAAACTGCTCCTAGAAAAGTATTTTGGTGGGAATCATGTGGTGTATACAGACAACTACTATACAGCACCGAAACTTGCCAAATACCTTTCTGAGCACGGCATTGGCTCCTGCAGCACTGTGAAAAGCAATCGTGCCAACTTCCCCAAATTCCCAGAGGCGGGAAACTCGCAGCGAGGAGACGTGCACCTACGCAAGTGTGAGAAGATGCTGGCAATACGGTGGCATGACAAGAGAGTTGTGCACATGCTCACCAACGTACATAAGGGGGTGATGAGAGACAGTGGGAAGGTCGACCGTAGGACAGGCGAACCTGTGATGAAACCTGATGCTGTGTTGGACTTTAACCCGCGCCGTCCCGAGGACGTACTTCCACGTCCTCACGTTTTGTCACAGCTAATCCCGAGGACGTACTTCAACGTCCTGCAATTGCAAGGTTCATAATTTCCACAATTTTCAATTTTCGCGAGTCATTTTTGGTACGTATACACGGGACACCTGCCTCAACAAGATGCCAGGCAGAGACAATGCCTTACCCAGCATGACCTCCTCCCCCCCCACTGCATGCCCTTGTCTCAGCAATTCACCTGTTATCAGTGACCTGGCCAGTATAGCCATGTCATGCCACGGTACGAAATTCAGGGCCAGAGTGATTCCCAATCAATGACAATGTGGAGGACAAACTTTACATAGCATTAGAGGAAGAAACAGTTAGAAATGATGATCAGGTAATGTGACAAAAAAAGGTCAGGTATTAGTGAGTGAAACAATCCTTATAATGCCTATATTACTGCTTGAAAACCAATATACTCTTGTACTACATATAAATTCGAAACAGTAAATAAATAAATACCGTTTATGAGTGGTGTGAAATAGTTATCCTCCCATAGAACTCGTTTTCTTTGGTGCCAGCCTGATAGAAAACCCAGTAAAGTAAGGAGGCTCTCCTACCTGTAATGAGTATTTTAAACCTCAGGTGAGCGATTTCTCTATGAATTTTCGATGTTTCTCACCAAAAGCGAAAGTTTTAGCAAAAAAAAAAAAGGTCGAAAATTGCCCGGGATTGGGGGGTACCAATGGTTGAAAAGTGGCCGGGACGCGGCGGGTTAATATCAACATGCGGCTGGTGGACAAGTCCGACATGATGATTGGTGAGATCGACTGCCTCAGGAAGAATACTAGGTGGTACAGGAAAGTTTTTCTGCATCTCATAGATATGACGATGCTGAACGCCTTCATCCTGTACAAGATGAAGGTAAAGCCACCCAAGTCCTTCTCCCTGAGGTTGTTCGCCAAGACTTGTGTCCAGCAGCTGCTGGAAAAATATGGTAGGGTGCAAGCAGCAACTCCAAGGCGCCATCCAGTTACACTTCCCGACCGACTTGAGCAGAGGGCGTATATGGATTGGCACAGACTTGAGCTAATGCCTGCCACAGGGAAAAGGAAGGCTGCGATTCACAGGTGTCAGGTATGTGCGCATACCACACGCCGGGGCTTCCGAGCATAAACGCACCTCTTGGCAGTGCGCTGAATGCCAGGTTCCCCTCTGTATAACCTGCTTCTTCGATTATCACAGCCAGAAGCAGTTCTAACAGTGCAAGTGTGGAAGCAGAATTATTTGGAAATAATGTGTAAATAATGTGTAAATAGCAGGTGAAAGCAATGGATGTTCAGTTCATATGATTGAACAGTGTATTATAGTTTTATCTTACTGAAAGTGACAGCGAATAACATAGTGTAAGTAAAATAGAAGGGTAAATATTGAAAATAGAATAGAAAATGTAAATAGTAATGTAAGTAATTAGTAATATAAGAATATGAGTACAAATAATTTATGTTATAACAGTAAGAGTATATCCGTGGCTCTCTACGTATTTTACTGACTGAAAAATTGAATTACTTCAGTGACAATAAACTAATACGACTGAAGGACACTTATGGAGAAAGACTCCAGATATATATAAGTGTGATATAGTAATAGAAATATAAAGTGTGAGGGGTTTTATGAATAATAAATGACAGAGTGCCTAGAGCGAACTAGCGCAAGTGCGGCGATCAGACGCGCTCGTAATTTTTTTTAGTATGGATCACAAACTACTTGAAAATGGTAGAATAGTGTTTATAGTGTTTGTATCTGGCTGTGGTAATCATATTACTGGTTGTCGGGAAGTGTAAAGTGAAGACTTAGTTACCCTACTTCAGAGGTCTCCACAAGTCCTACGGTAACCGACGAAGGCTCAACAATCATTCCAGGAGAAAGCTGAAGGTATGTGCAATAAGCATATTTAATTTTATTATTCTAGGACTAATAACTCATTTTTGGCAAATATTTTTTGAGAGTCTGTCGGAGCCCAAATAACCCCGGGGGACACGCAAGTCATTGTTAAACAAGCCCGCGGTGTAGGGGTTAAACATACCCACTAGTGGTTTATGGTCGGTGAATAAGTGTTTTTCGTAACCATATACTAAATCTCAAAACTGTAATGCAAAAACTACTGCAAGTGGCTCAAAGTCTGTAGTGCAATAATTTTTCTCTGCACCTTTTATTTGTCTGCTGGCAAATGCAATTGGTTGATTCTTTCCTCTTTTATCTTCCTGCATCAATACAGTCCCTAATCCTTTTACTAATGCATCTGTACATATAATAAATGATTTTGTGAAATCCGGATATGCCAAACAAGGTGCATTTGTTAGTTTAAGTTTTAGTTTGGTAAATGCTTGTTTTTGTTCTTCTTCCTATTGGAATAGAGCAACTTTTTTGAGTAGCTGGATTAGAGGAATGGCTATATGAGAGAACCGTGGTACGAATGACCTACAGTACCCAGCTAGACCTAAAAATTGTCTAACTTAGTCATTCGTAGTGGGTTCAGGAAAATTTCTCACTGCCTGTATTTTGTCATCAGTGGTGTGAATACCATTAGAACTTAATTTGTGGCCTAAGAATTTTATTTCCTTAAGGCAAAATTTGCATTTAGAAACCTTAATTTTTTAACCAGCATCACAAAGTTTTTGTAAGAGTAGGTCTAATTTCTGGAGATGTTCTGTGATATCTTTTGTTGCGATGATAATATCGTCAAGATAAACAAATATTCCTTGTCCTAAAATTCCGGACAATACCTAATTCATAAGATGCTGGAATGTGCCCTGGTCTGTCCTCAGTCCCATGGGCATCCTTCTATATTGATAGTGTCCTCTGTTTGTGGAATAGGCAGTATATTTACGTGACTCCTGTTCTACAGGAATTTGGTAATATCCACTTAGCAGATCGATCGTGGAAAATACATTATTTTCTGGTCCAATATTCTTTATGATGTCGCTTAGCAATGGCATGGGAAATCGGTCTGGGATTGTGTGATTATTTAGTTTACGGCAATCTACTACCGCACGCATTTCTCCATTTCGTTTGGGCACGAAGAATAATGGCGCATTCCATGGGGAGATTGATGGCTCAATAATTCCAAGTTTTAACATTTCATCGACATACTGGTTTCCCAGTGTACGCTGAGATTGTGGAATCCGGTAGGCCGGTATGAAAATTGGTGGTGTATCTGGGTGCACATTAATCTTGTGATTAATCAGGTTAGTACACCCTAATTGTTCTCCGGGTAATGCTACGGTGTCCCTGTGTGTTTCCAACAGGGTTAACAAATCATTTTCTTCATCAAATTCACCTGAGTGAATTAAATTCTCTTTTATGCTTTTTCTAGCCATAGATTTTACCTCACTTGTCACTCCAGCTACAACTATTTCCTTCACAGGGGCGGGACATTTTTCAGTATTAACTATGCAAGTCCCCTTCTTCAACTGTACTTCATCATTCATGTGATTAATTATGAATATCTGAGTTTGCCCTTCGTCGTTCATCTGACATAATGCGTTTTCTACTGACAATCCCTTTACTTTACATAATTCTTCTAGATAAGAACAGTACTATTCTGTAACTTGCTCTTTATGCTAACTTTCACATAGGAATTAGGTGGTATAACTAAATCATTGGTGAGATGGGCTGGAAAAACTGATAAATCAGTACTGTTACCTGGGTCCCTAATCCTGGAGGCTAGAGGGGGGGGGGGGGGTGAGTGGATCTATACACTCATCTGTATGTTTGTTTAAGCTTTTAATATTACCAATTCGTTTTGGTTCTCTTTCACTAATCGGTGAGGGGTCTGATGGTATTTCCTATATGAATTCATTGTCAAAGTCTATTTCATTCATTTGTGGGAGTAAAATTATTTTCTCTGTTCTCATGCATCTTAAACCCTGTAACATATGAGCTTTAATTGCTAAGTTTTCAACGATACAGAAAAATGCAGAGATTGGTCTTGTAGTCTCTGTGAAACTGATGTTTAACCGCATCATACCTTTTACTGTGATTTGTTTTCCATCTACTGTATATAAGTCTAAATCAGATTCTTCCAGAAAAGTTACATTCTTCTTATTTCTAATAATTCTGTTTATTTCTTCTTGTGTTATAAAGTTCACTGGAGAGCCTGTGTCTAAGAATAAGGAAACGTTTTGATCCTCAAATACAGCTGGTATCAAGATACACTCATTTCCCAACATGCCTCCTATGTGAATTTTAGACTTGCTTTTCTTTACATTTGTTCGTTTTTTGTCATGACTTGGTCTTCCCCCGATTTGAACATAGACACTAAGTTTTCTACTGTTTTGCAGTTACTGGTCCAGTGCCCGTGGCACCGATGATGTCTACAGAAAGGACTAAATCCTTGTGTCTTTTGTCTATCCTCTTTTGTTTTGATAGAGCATTCATTCCTAGTGTGTCCTGGTTTTGCACAATAATGACATAGAATGGACCTACCTCTTGACTGTCATCTACGAGGTGAATTTCCATATTTAGTTGTTTCTATGGCGCGAGATCTGCTCGGGCTGTGCGGAAACTTATGAAACTGCCTGTAGCCTGGTGTTTGTGATCGTACCCTTGACACGTTTAGTTGTTTGCTCTACCTGTTTTCGGTTCGCGATCGATTTTGTTCTCTGTCTGGGGTAGTTGTAGCTGTTTTCACAGCTGGTACTGTCTCAGGTACTCTCATTCTACTAGAATGTGATTGTGTTTCAGTCATCCCTGCTTTGCTACACTGCATCCATCTCTACCTCGTTCATTAAGTCTAGTAAGCACATGCCTGGGGTGTACGTGATCGTCTTGGCGATCTTAAGGGTCCTATCAGGTAATTTATACAAGGCAGCTACATAACCAATGATGTCCACGACGAGGTATGGGGACATATTTCCATCTCCTGTTATCCAGTTTGAGTTTTCTATGGTAGCTAATAATGTCCTTTTGATCGTGGAGACATCAGCAGTTATTTCACTGAGCACATGATTTGTAGTGTGCTCCCTTACAAGATCTACAATCTTATGTAATTCTGGGATTATACCTGGCAAGAATTCATACCTCCAGAAAGTTTCTTCAAAAATTCGGTTTTAAATTCATCATATGTCTTAGCTCTGAGGAGCTTATCTGACTGCCGGGTATCTTTCCTGATGAATGCAAGAAGAAAAAAATAGCAATTTTCTCTTCTTCATCTTTAATATGCCTCATGATAAACAAATATCTGAGCTTGATCTGTGGTGTTAATTTTAACTGGTTGGTCTGTTAATTTAACATGGACTTGTTTATCGTTGTGTGAGGGAATAGTGGAATAGATTTTGCCTGAACGATGAACCCTGTTAAGTACATTTTCATAGGTATGCAAGTCAGAGACAAAGTCCTCACTCACTACATCAAAGGGGGTTTGCCAATCATCATCTAGAACAGACATATTTGTTTCTTTATCATTAGTTTGTTGTGAATTTCGTACAATGGGTGTGTTGTTCTGGTGCTCTCCTAATTGTGTATCCGCAGTGGGCACTAACTGTGTATCATCTGGTATTAACATGGGTGGGGGCAAAAATACTCCTGTGATAGCACTTAGCTAAAAAGAATTCATGTTGCTATGGTATGATGTTATGAAATCCGTTTTTTGTGTATGTCCTTACTAAATAGATGAATAAATGAGTTGTAATAAATGATAGATAGTGAGTGTATAAGTGTATATATAAAAATACGAAAACGAGTTGAATATACCTAATTTTAGCACTGAGAAGAAATTAGTAAGTATAATTACACCGACTTGATACAGATCGGAGAGGCGTGTCAAAGCAACTGTTGATCTTGGAAGATACATGCAGAGTTGAATGAAGATCTCTCGATAATTCTAGGGCTGTGTTGATGGACGATATTACTCAGAAAATTCTATGGCCTGGTGAATGTAGTGGTTAACAGCTGTAGTCACAGGCGAACCTCATCATAGAACGTCAAATTCCCACTCAATACTGTGGAAATAAATGAGTATGAGTAGGACCTATGTGAATAATGAGTAATGAGTAGTGGGTGAGAAGTGCCTGGTGTCAGTCACACATTGACTGGCTTGGCGTTGTCTCAGCAAACACGCATGGCGACGTCGTCTCAGCAGATACACATGGTGACGTCGCCTTCCCACACTGGTAGCTGTGGTGAGTAACTGAGTAGCGATGAGTAACCTAGGTGAGGAAAGGTGAGTATGATGCATTATAAATGTGGCTCTGGTATTTTGCTGTGTGTCTTGACCTCTACGTCAGCGATGGAGGTAGGCGGGGGAGAGTGTTGGGGTTTTTGTGCTTGTTGCTCTGGTCTTTCTTCTCCTTTACTCGCTTTGTTTTTTGTTTTTTATTATTCTTGCTGCTGCTTGAAGTTGCGTGAAGATTATAGAGTTGTCTTGTAGACTTGTTATTTGTAGTTAATCGTAGAGATTGTTGATCCTCACTCGTAACTAGTCGTTGCTACTGTATGCTCGTAGACTCGTAGGCTCGTAGACACGTAGGTTCGTTCGTTACTGCCACCATTTAATGTTAAAGCTTTGTAGCCAATGTTTTTATATATGTAACTCTTAGTTCTTGTAATAGGTGAGTCTTGAGTTAATTGAAGAGCAGGAAGAATTAAAGATGAATACAGGGAGTTGATCTTGATTTATTATCTTCAGAGAAAGTCTAAGTTGAGCAGTGTATGTATTATACAGAGACTTAATATACTAAGTAAGTTTAGTTGGACCCCTCTTCTTATTCATTCTCTCCACTACCTGCTGGTTCTATGGCCAGTCTCCTTCTGAGCTCAAAATTCCTACATTCTGGTGTAGCAGGGGTTGTGTTATGTGTGCTCTACTGTCATGGAAGCTTTTAGAACACTGTATGTCTGTGTGTTTGTACTGCTTCCGGTGCACGATCAACATTCACTTAAAGAGTTGCAAGCTAATTTCTCGTTCCCACACCTTGTCTCATGCTCTATCTATCTATCTATCTATCTATCTATCTATCCATCATGCTTTCTTTTATGAGTTGTATTTATAATATGGAGTCCTGACACATTATCACTCTTGGTGGTAGCACGTAAGTAGTGTTTTGTTTTTCACAGTGCTCCCAGGGTTTCTGATTAATTCTTTGTAATCTTTATATTTTCTTTTGTACTCTAAGAGAAGCAATGGATCTGGCTACTGAAACGAACACTCTGTTGAAAGTGCTGATGGTTGTTGGTTGTCTGCTATCCTTACAGTCCTATCTGATCCCTTGTTAACCTTTAGTATACCGTTAAGTTCCCCTATGGCATTTTATTTTTCCCTAATTAGTTGGCTTAATTAATTTCTCTGATTAAATACTTTCTTTTTATCACATAGAGCTCTTCTGCAGAAGGTGGAATCCAAAGCTTTTCACCTCATCAACTCTTTAAGATAGCAATGTGAATGATTTTTCTGTAATACACAATATATGAATTAAACAACTACTCTGTGTATTATTTTTAAACATACCTATATGCATTAGTGTCCAGTCTTGTGCAGACTATTGATGTACTGCACCATATAGTCATACCAAGTTTCATGGGTTCCGTTCACCATTAACTATACCTTAACTATACTGATATAGTTACAGTACTGTATGCAGTACGGTATATGAATCTTGCAGGATATTTATATAGTTTGCACATTACTGAAAATTAACCCGTTGATGATTAAGATGCATCTTGACAGTTTATCTTATCAATCATTAGACAAGTTTATACGACTTAAATTAGGAAGGCTTTCTAGAAATGAAATGGATAAAAATAATTTACATTCAATCCCTAGATCCCACAAGTTCTTCCCAAGCTGAATAAATTATAGTCTGTATGAGTTAATCGACTTTAATATAAGCTAACAATACTTTGATGATTGATGAATATGACAATTTATTGTGGCTAAATTATTACTTTTATTCAGCATAGGAAGAACTTGTTGGAGTTAGGGAGTGAATGTATATTTTTTATGCATTTGGTTTCTAGACAGCTTTCCTAATTTGCATGCATGTGATTTATTCCACCAGATATTACTGTGTATTACTCATGAATTTCAACACGTCTATTACACGTGCTTAAATTCTCATGAAACAAACCATCAAAACAGATCAGATATCCACATTTTTTAGACGTCTCTAGTCCACATCTTTTCCACGTGAAAATGTGACATTTGCCCACTGGGTATATCTCATACTGTTCAGAGAGAAATCACATGAATTCTTCATCCAGCTTTACCCGAGATATTCTCAACTAAGTTTCCACGTGGAAAAGATGTAGAACTCTGGTGAATACTGGTGTACACGAGATTTCACCAAATATCCATGACTAAAAGATGTGAAATTCACGAGCTGTGCCCACAGGGTATCTCTATCTTTTGACAATGCGTAGCTTTTCTTTGCTGCATCAAATTATCTGCAATTGAACCGGATTATCAATAACAACAGTGAACACTGCAGTACAAAGGTTAACCTTAGCTTAGAATCTCACCTCTCTAGGTCTTGTAGAATAATACCATGCATCACTGTTGCCATGAATGATTTACGAATCTGCACCTGATGTATCACCTGCAAATAAATGAAACATTAAAATAAAAAACGGAAGCCCCAATTGATATAATTTTTCTCGTGTGTAATTATTTCCATAAGAAATTTCAGGGAAATGTCTGGAACTAAAATTTATGATGTAGGATTTCTTAAAGCTTACCAGCAGGATGCCCCTCCTAATTTGAAAGAAACTGATCATTTTACTGCATATTAAAGTACGAGCCGAAGGCTCCAAGTATAATAATTTATTGTTCTTTCCAGGAAGAACTAAAAATATCGTCACATTTATTTTGAGATGTCTGGATTGGACACATAATTTAAAAGTTTGGAGGTTATAGGCAGAGTGAAATACAGAATAATGGCAGTTCCTTATTTAATCATTTGTATACATGAGGACTGAGAATACCTGGTAACTCCTGCAAGAAAGAGCTAGACAGGAAATGGGACTAGGATTCACTGCCTCGCGGATGCAATACAGCTTCTGTTACTGGGGATGGACAGAGGCATTCAGTTCAGATGAATAATGATCTTTGAAATGTCAATAAAATATGTAAGGATATGCAACGCTTCAATGAAGTACGAGAAGCATGATGCCACAAAGAGGCGGGGGGATGACAGGAAGTTATTCCTTTACCTCCACTGTGTTCACAATAAGAGAGAGAGAGAGAGAGAGAGAGAGAGAGAGAGAGAGAGAGAGAGAGAGAAGAACTCCTTACAGTCAAAAATATCCCTGGGGCAAAGCCAGCAAACTGTCCAGGGATAATGGACGAGCTAAGGCAATATTCTTTTTATTTTCTATTTTTACCAGTTAGGGAATAAATAATCAGAATGAAACATAAATTGTTGCTTTCGGTACCAAACTTTTTGAAAAGAAATGAAATAACATCACGCAAATAATGAGATATATATTATGAAGCGAGATTTGCCAGTTGGATGTTAGAGAGGCTTCTCGCTGCTTCCTGATATTTACAGTGGTTTCAGTGTGAGTCAGAGTAGCCAGTTTGCCTGCTGTTTGTGAGTGTAGTTATTTTGTAAAATATGCATTAATTTATATGCACTTTCACAATAATGTTTTATTTACGTGATTGTTAAATTATGTAATTGAATTTAAGTTTGCTAAATAATTTACAGTGTTATGTAATGTGAGAAAGCTTTGGCATGTTTTGATGTCTCCTAGTTGGTAACTGTTAGCTATTGCCCCATCGAGTTTGTGCTAGAAGTTTCTCGAGTAATGCAAGTTTATATAAGGGTGGATAAGAGACTACAGGAAGTTCAGTTGGTTTTCAGTTCAGATTCAGTGTAGTTCTGTGTCAGTGCAGTGCTTCTGGAAATAGTGCAGTGTTGTTGGCAAGCATGCTCTGTGGCCGCTGGAGCCGAATGACATTTAGCCGATAAATGGCATCAGGCGTCATTTGAGCGCGGCCTATAAAAGTCATTAAAGTATCCAGGGGCACGGAAAGTGTATGCATTGAAATTAGTAACAATAGGAAGCTATTTGCCTTAGGAGCTATTTACAGATCTCCAAAATTAACCCCTCCGTGGCCGCTGGCGTCGAATGACGTTTAGCCGATCAATGGCCGCAGGTGTCTTTTGAGGCGGCCTATAAAAAACTGCAAAAATTTTGGGGAAGTGAACGAATGATCTGAATGTCTTCACACTGACCGACACTACACTCCCATACACCTCATCAAGCAGTTCAGAATCTGTTGCTGTGATAAGTGGATTTTCGATTTTTTCACTCCTGGCCATGCCTAAACAAGCACAACTACAGCCATTATCTCCACCCGGGCAGAACATATCATCTTTGTCCTCTCTTGCAGAACACACACAACCACCTGTTTACAATTATGAAGTAATACAGGCACATACAAAAAAGATATGATAAGTGAAAAATACATTTTTGTCTTTGTATCTTTACCTATTTGTTCAGGTTTGCTGTAATGGTTTGGGTCATTTGATGCAGTGCAACTTGTACAAAACTGTGAAAACTTTCGAGAAGTGAACGAAAATCTGGGACATGAGAATGACCTTGACTTCACCCTCTCACATACCATCTGTCAGTTCACCACCTGCGGTCGTCACGAGTGGATCTACGATTTTTTCGCTCGTGGCCATGCCTAAAAACACATAGTTACACCCATTATCTCGACCCAGACAGAAAATACAATCTTTTCCCTCCCTTGCAAAACACACACAACCACCCTATTTACGAGAAAGCTTTATATATTGCGAAAATAACAAGGTAAAATGTTAAAGATGAACGTAAAATGATACAGAAAGATGAACATGTTCAAATACGTTTTCCCCATCTGTAAACGTATTTAATTTTGCTTTGTATCTGTATCGTAATATTCTTAGTTCTGAAACCGCATTACGATTCTATTTTTAGCCATGCTGGTATTGTGGGAGCTCGAACTTGCGACTCAACTTCCGTAATGCTAATCGGATCTGTCCCTCCACTTTATTCTCCCGTGGCAGAGTCTAGCCTTGGAAGACGTGCAGTTTTCTCATTTAGGACTGAAAATTCAACTCTTTCGCTCTCTTTTCCAAGCATGGGCACAACCATAACGTAAAAAATAACTCGAAACTACCATAAACATATTTTATATCAAAAAGGTCAAAAAGTTTTTATAATTTTTTTTCCACCCATTCCTAACAGATTATGTACTGAAATCATTCGATATCATCATATCTCATATGCACAACTTTTCAGCACCATTCACATTGTTTTGGGAGGTAAAAGAAAAAAATAACAACACCTGCCCAGTTGCGTTGCGGCAGCGCCCCTGGGTGACGGATATTGGTTGCCAATATTTCTGCAACTTCTGTGCTCCAATACAAGTCATAAAATGTGTCTAGGAAGCTGAGATTTGCACTGGTAGGTGCATCTGAACCTTTTCTTCAATATGGCAAGAAAAAAAAAAAACAGTTTTTGAAACTTAAAAAAATGGCCCCAGCGTCGGCCTGGCGTGCACGGAAAATTCTGAGCCTTCAGCCACGGAGGGGTTAAGTGTTAGTGCAGTGCAGTTTGTATAATTTTGGTACTTGTGAAAACAGTGAAGTGTTGTCGCACATTAAGTGTAATTGCAGTTATTAAAGTTTGTATAGATCCAGTGTTTGTGAGAACAGTGAAGTGAAGTTGGAAAGCATTAAGAAGCCAGTGTTAATTTTCGCCTCAGCTGAACTTGTGTGCTGTACACCGAAAGGCTGAACATAGGAAGAACAACTCACTGGGCAACGTCCTTCCTGTACTGAACTACTGCTGTTGAAGCCTGTGGCAGTGTGGGATGGGCACTGAACATTGGTGTCAGGAGTGTGGATTAAGTGCTGTAGTGAGTCAAACCTTTGACATGGAAGCAGGAGGTGTGCAGACAAGGTTTCGAGCTGGGCAGGAGGAGGAAATTTCCCTGCCGACAATTGTGAAACTAATATAAACAAAAAGTGTCCAACTACAGGCACAGAGTGATGAACAGAAAAAGCTCAGGAACGAATTCTAGGAGAATTTGCAAGCACAGAGTGAACAACTAGAGGCACAATGTGAAGAACAAAAAGAACAATATGAACAACTTCAAGAGGCATTATAGGAGCAACAGAGGGAAGTACAACTGAAGGTGCAAAGACAGCTAGATGCATTCATGGGGGAAATGAAGGAAGAAATAGATGCCAAGCTAAAGCGGCAGAAGTATGGAGTAAGCAGTAACGTGATGGAGTTCAGATAGCATCTAGATGATCAGGTGAAGCCTGTAGACAAGTAGGTGAAGATTAGAAAGGAAATAGTGACAGAGTGCAGACAGCATGTAGACAACCAGCTAAAGATTAGTGAGGGAATTGTAATGGAGTGCAAACACCATGTAGATAGCCAGTTGAAGCATGTAGTCAACCATGTGAGGATAATTTGTGAGGAAAATTGAGGCTGTAGAGAAATATTGCACTACTGAGCCTCAGGTTAGTGTACAGGGGTCATATGAAAGAAGTGGACAGTGTATAGTGAATCATGATGGATTCCAGGCATCTAAAGGTAGCACTACAGGGATGAATAATCAGAATGCAGAAGTTTTCATTCCTGGTCTTAATTATGATGCCCCAGTTTATAGGCCCCAAACCAGTGAAGTGCATGGCTGTAATAAGGGTCCAATTAACCCCTTTCCGCGCTATGACACGTCTGTCGTCATTTGAGCCTGTCTGCGACTATACTTGATGCATTTGTCATCATAAAGGCATAAAAACCTTCATCGAAGAAAAAGTTTTCAGACAAGTGGCGTTATTTTTGGACGAGTCATAGTTCCCGCACCTCTCATCAAGAGTAATGATATGGCAACCTCGGGGCCTGAGATGTGCAGCAGCCCGGCCAGGTTGATTAGTTCTGCATCAGCTGTCGAGGGAGAAGGTAGCACGCGGCTGGGCATTTACATCGTACTCTATATACCCTGTCCCAGAACGCGCATCATATTCCATTATACCAACAGTGCTTGTGTTTGCTTTTTGGGCTCTATTGTGATTTGATTTGGTGTTTGCAATAGGGAATTAGTTTTTTGTGAATCATTCCTGGCCATTATCAGCCGTTGGCCCAACGACGATGGTGCTAGGTCTACCCTGTTTTTTTTGGCATGTCCCAACAACTACACTCCCTCTACCCTGCACCCAATGTGAATATTCAAGCACTGAATAATAGTGACAGTGAATCAGGTGAAAACAGTATGCAATACCCAGTGAGGAAGGACATGGTGAAACATTTAGCAGAGGGAGGCAGAACACCGCCTGACAACGCGGTGTTGTCTTCAGTGGAATATTTGCCAAGGTGTTGATGAAGTCCTTATTTTATGCAGACATATGGTGGATATTGTTATTGTGCAATAGATAGGAGTATAGTGCAAAGAGTGTATGTGATGAAATATTGGCTAGGGCAGGAGTCACGTACGCCTTACAACCACGGCACACCATTGTCAGGAAGGGATAAAATAGAGGAGGTTTATAGGGATATTTGATTTTATCATACTGTTATATTTATCCCGTATGCTTTCTGTGTGAAATAAAGCATGAGTGTTATAGTGATATGTATATCGTACGCTTGTGTGGATGAACATAAACACAGCACCAAGTGCTCGTTGGAAAATATCGTCTGCAATACCTCAGGGATCACAGTTGTGACATACAGAGCACGTTCAGATACTGTTGTGGTGAAATATACTGTATATCTCATAAAATGATGGATTTGATTATGTGTATTGTGAAATAAAATTGTAAACACTGCAGCGTCTTCAGAAAAGTGAAACATCATCTGCTACACCTTAGCAGACAGATAAGGGCCATGTACTTGTACTTGTTGTGGTGTAATATACTGTTTATCTTATGTATTGATAGATTTGGTTATGTTTTATGTGAAAGACAGTAAACGACTGACCCAACTGCTCGTAGGGAAGAGTGCGTTTCATATATCTGAGTTAGCACAAAGGACGCACATACAACGTGAGGTTAGGAACAAGTGCATTTACTTTTGATTGGTGAAATATACTATGTATCTCATACAGTGATATATTTTGTTATTTGTTTATGTGAGAAGAAAGTGAACCATATGCTCTTCTAGAAATCATCGTCTGCTGCACTTTACTGGCCAGGTATGGGTCACATAAGTGACCTACGTAGGACGTACATTTACATTTTATTGGTGAAATATACTGTGTATCTCATATATTGATAGATTAGGCTACGTATTATGTGGAAATAACGTGAAAGACTGAGCCACACGCTCATAATGAAGTGTGTGTGTCGTACACCTGAACTAGCACAAAGGTAGCGAAATACACTGCGAGATATGTAATTGTAGATGGTGTGATATACTGTGCATCTCATTCAGCGATATATTTTAATATTTTTTATGTGAAAAGAAAGTGAAAGTGAACCACGTGCTCCTCTAGAAATCATCATCTGCTACACCTTACCGGCCAGGTATGGCCACATAATTGACCTACATAGGACGTGCATTTACATTTTAATGGTGAAATATACTGTGTATCTCATATATTGATAGATTAGGCTACGTATTATGTGCAAATAACGTGAAAGACTGAGCCACGTGCTCGTAATGAAGAGTGTGCATCGTACACATGAACTAGCACAAAGGTAGCGAAATGCAATGCGAGGTTAGGAACACATGCATTTAGATTTTTTGTGTGAAATATACTGCGTATCCCATGTATTGATATATGTGGCTATGTTTTATGTGAAGACAGTGAAAAACTGTCCCACGTGCTCGTAATGAATAATGTGTGTCGTACACCTGAGCTAGCACAAAGGTATTGAAATGCAACGCAAGGTTAGGAACACGTGCATATATATATATATATATATATATATATATATATATATATATATATATATATATATATTTATATATCTGGTGAAATATACTGTGTATCCCATGTATCGATATATTTGGCTATGTTTATGTGAAAGGACAGTGAAAAACTGACCCACGTTCTCGTAATCTCGTAAGGGAAACACCGTCTGCTACACCTTAGTGCACAGCTAACGGCCAACAGAATACGTCCATTTACATGTTACTGGTGAAATGTACTATGTATCTCATAAAAATGATAGATCTGGTTATGTATAATGTGCAAAGGAAATGAAAGTGGTAACCATGTGCTAGTGGCCCCTACCTGTGCGCTAAGTCAGGTGTAGGAGACGATGTTTTTCAAGGACTGTCTATACACGTATATCATGAACACTTGCTCTGTGCCAGTGTTGAGGCAAGTTCTTGGCTGGCTGTGAATAAAGTATCTTGACTCATACAAAGTGATAGATTGGGTTATGTTTTATATTTAAAGGAAGTGAAAGACTGACCTACTGCAGTGTGTTCTCATAAGGGAAACACCGTCTGCTACACCTTAGTGCACAGGTAACGGCCAACAGAACACGTTCATTTACATGTTACTGGTGAAATGTACTGTGTGTCACATAAAAATGATAGATTTGGTTATGTGGATTGTGCTAAGAAAATGAAAGAGGGTAACTAAGTGCTAGTGGCCCCTACCTGTGTGCCAAGCCAGGTGTAGGAGACGATGTTTTTCAAGGATATACACGTATATCATGAACCCTTGCATTGTGCCAGTGTTGAGCCAAGTTCTTGGCTGGCTATGAATTAAATATCTTGACTCTTTTATTTCAGCTCACACTGCTACCATCACAGCATTGGACAGCCACAGGGTCCACAATCCCTCTGACAGCAATTTATTCTCCAGTTGGCTTGCAACGACAGCAGTTTTGCAAAGAGGAAATGCAGGTTGGCACCACATGAGTGGCATAAAATCCTCGATGAGGTAGAGTCGGAGAGCAACATTGAGAGCAACCGTTCTGGGATGGAGGAGGTTGAGCTGCCACCATCCAGTCAGCAAGTGGAGCTGCCCTACCGCCTTCCTTTGTGGGAGACCACACCATCATCGGCCAGCATCACTGGAGACCCCTCCTCACCTCTAGGACCTGCCTGTCCCACCGCTCTCTTCATCAGCTCCCAATCTCCAGGCCCCTCTGCCCCCCTTGGCAAACCTGTGTCACCAGAAGCCGGGCCATCGTTCCTTGTGATGGCCTCTCCATCCGCTTCTGTCATGCAGGATGCTATGGTGACATCCTCGCCGGCCAGGCTGGGGAGACTGGTGTCCCCAGAGCCCTCTGTTTCGTTCTCGTCCTCGTCTGAGGCGTCCCCTCCCAGACGAGGGCGCCGTGGTCTGCTGCCTGGACATGGGAGGTGTCCAGAGGGTTGGTGGGCAGGCTGAAGGGTGTCGACAGGCTAACCCATTGCCACCACCACCACCACCACTGAAGAGGATCCTGGATAGAGCAGTGGCCCGTTCACACCGAACCACGGGCCGTTCACTGGCCCCCCATGGATCCAGGTGGATATTCCAACAACTCCCCAGCTCTTTTTCATGCAGGAGTTGTTATCATACCTCACCATGGATACCAACCAGTACGCCACATTCCTGGGGACTCAGGTGGATGCCAGTTCTCCTGCAATGAAGAGGAGGTGGCCAAGTTCCTGGGGTTATATCTTTTCATGGGTGTCGTGCATATGCCGACCAGAGGCACTACTGGAGGAGCTCCAAGCTCACGACTACCTTAGGATCCAGCAGACGACGAGTGGAAGGTGCTTCAATGCCATCCTGAAGCACTTCCATGCCTTCAACTCGCTTGCCATTCTCAGGGACAACCAAGATCAGCTCATCTGCGTTCGCACGGTCATGGAGTACCTCCTTCAGTGGTTCCAGTCAGCATACCTACCCGAGGAGCAGCTCAGCCTGGATGAGGTCTCTCTGGGGTGGAAGGGCTGGCTGTCCTTCCCGGTCTACAACCCCCAGAAGCGCAACAATTATTCCATCAAGATGTACATGCTGGCTGAGTCATCCTTGGGCTACATCTGGAACCTCGAGGTCTACTTGGGGTTGCAGTGTACCCCCCAGACTGCCGTGTTGGGCCTCATGGAACCGTTGAAGGACCCGGGCTGTAAGTTTTTCATGGACAACTATTACAATTCTCTAGCCCTGTGTGAACGACTCTTCAAAGCAAGATTTTATGTATGTGGGATCCTACGGCTGCCTAGAGGAGTGCCACGCCAACTGTAGACCATCGCCAGGGCTAAGAGCCTGCCCGGGGGGGGCATGACATACAGGTACAAGACAATGTTCTAGTCCTACTGTGGAGGGACAAGCACATTGTGAACATGATGTCCACCTTCCACACTGCAGATACCATTCCAAAGAGCGTTCGAGGAAAGGTCTGGGGTAATGACAAGCGGAGGTCGTTCACAAGCCCATTAGTGTTGAGGAGAGCATCAGGTAGATGGATGGGGTGGATCATTTCGATCAGATGGTCCAGTACTACCACATCCAGTGCTGAACTGTCAAGTAGACGAAGACCACATTCTACTTCATCCAAATGGCACTGTTCAACGCGTTTGCCTTGTATAAGAAGTACAGACACGTGCAAGTAACTCTCCTGGAATTTGTGGAGCAGATCATTTATGATCTTCTGCATTTCCAGGAAGAGGACTGGCCTGCATCAGGACACACACTCCACCATGCCCCAGACCTACCTACCCGACGGCCAGCAACAGCATCACCTGGCACCCAGCAGGCACAACCACCAGTGCCAGGATGGACTCAGCCACCACCAGCACCAGCACAGCCTGCAGGAGACCCCACACCAGCACCACCAGAAGCAGGACCATCACAGTTGCCACCATCACCACCAGTACCAACTGTAGGAGGCCCATCAGGGGTGCCAGAACTGCCACCACCCCCAGTTGCTGGTTCGTCGAGAGAACCCGTGCCTGGGCCTGCAGCTCCCGCATGACAGGACCACAGAGCACAAGGGTATCCAAGCAAGCATAGCCAGGTGATTGATGACGACTTGAGGTTGGATCGTACTCTGGGCCACCACAAGGCGAGGATCCCTGACGAGAAGAGGCTCAGGTGTACAGTCTGCAAACTTTCCACCTGGGCCACCCAGCCGCGAGAGGTGGGTAACGGGTGCTGGCAACAGTGTATCTGTTTGTTTGTGTGTACATGCTCAGCGAAAGTTCGGATCATCAACTTTCTTAGTCCCTAGTGAACCTCCTTCAGAGTCAGAGTTCATCCCATAAAATGGCTGGGTACGGAGTTGGGTGGGGAGAAAAATGTCTCAGCAGTAAGGTGGCTCTCCCAGCGGCTCAGCCAATTGCATGAAACTGGTTGCACGGAAAATTGTGTGCCACAGGTCGTGCAATAAATATGACTATTAATTTTATAAGGTAATATAATTATATAATATTATGATATAGATATATACTATTATATATAATACAATAATATATGTTATACTACACTTATATGGCCTTGGTCCGTGCAACCTGTGGCACTCTACAATTCCATGGAACCGGTTTCCTGCAACTAGTGGAGCCGGTGGAAGAGCTGCTTTAATTAAAGGGGTAGCTTGGCATAGTGAAGGCCAGGGCAGGGGCCGGACGAGTGGGGGGGGGGGTACGTTTTTCATACCGCCAGTGATAATAATTGCAGAACTAGTTTTTGAGATCCATCAGCACTCTAGTAAACATTTGCATTCTTAACAATACTAAACATTTTATTTCCTATGTTGCTTTTACATTGTTACCATAACATGTTAATACACTATATACTGGAATCGCTCCAAGCCTTTCTCACTCTCTCCTTATATCAGTAAATCCATTTCACAGGGTTATCTCTTGATACCATTATCAGTCTATGGCAAAGAGGAATGCATTTACCTAACATCTACGTCCAGTTACAAGAAAGATCACTTACCATATTCATGTCATGAATGACACTGACCATAAACATTACAATGATGTTCAGACATTGTTAACGGTCGCTTATTTCCCCGTTGGTAGTACTTCAGGTAGATGTTTTTATGTGTTCTATGGTGCACTACGATGAGGTAGGAGGTTAAAATACCGTCACCTCAACAGTCAAGAGTTTATGCATACTCTTGTCGAATGTGGCTATTATATCAGCTATGATAATGACCTACCGTATCATATTTTTTTATGGTTATGGTCAGTACAGCACACCTTTATAGTTCATTCATCTAACGAATGACTGAATTACACATTACAAGGAAAACTGATTGTGAGTGGTGCCGCTTATGTGTGAGGTCACACATTTACACGCTCATCGATTCTTCACTGAACAACATTATCTCACATTATTGCAAGATGAAGACTCCACCGCTACATCACAGTATGCTAAAGCTTCCAGTAATTTTAAGCACAATTGCTATTGATTCATGAATAGTTGGGACATTATATCACCATTGCCTGTGATATTACTTAGGTGATTGGTAAATGCAACATAACGAACATGAAATTATCATTACAGGCTGGAATATTGATTTTTCTTTTTATAATCCCACGAACCTAGGCACTTTACCACCCGTCACCGAGGCCCATGGTGCGAGGATATGTGATGTTGGTTGCTGACTGGCTACTAAGACCTAGGTCATAAGATAAGGGCCTGGTATTTAATAGGAAAAACCCATCTCTTCTGACTGGAGTGGAACCACGTCACAAGGATATGCTGGCAGAAGCGTTAACTACCACGTCACCCAGAGCACTGTTTCACATATTTAATATATATCAACTATTAAAACAATTGCCGCGTTTGCATTGCAAGCACAGTGATCCACGTAATGATGAGCCATGGATTTATCATGTAATAATGAAAAAGAATACATTTATAAATATGTAACATATGTAAAGATGTGGTCTTTTAGATTATTTTACTTATTGTTTTTCAACACTCGCATTATCCAATACTTTCAAGAAGTTCCTTTGAAATTCTGTCGGCTAAAAATTGTCAACAGAATATTGGGATGAACTCTGACAGAGGTTCACTACGGAAGACGAGAGTTAATGATCCGAACTTTTGTTGTGCATGGACATAAGAACAAAAAGATACACTGTTGCCAGCACCCGTTACCTGCCTCTTGCAGCTAGGTGGCCCAGGTGGAAAGTTTGACGATGGTACCTTGTGCTTCAAGTTGGGGGTGCAGAAGGACACAAGGAACATGTGTCCTGTATGTGATGTGCCACTTTGCATGGGTGATTGTTTCGACTGGTACCATACCGAGCGATACCTTCACTAGTGCAGCGCGCGCGCGCACACACACACACACACACACACACACACACACACACACACACACACACACACACACACACACACAGAACAAAACTCCTCACCTCCCAACAGATCTGGTGCTCCAGGAAGATCATCACCACTGGAGATGTACGTGATATCCTTTTTTAGTTATCTATTTACCTCCTGATCTTCTCAACCACATCCACATCCACCCCACAACGTTCTCTCACTTCTTCATTCGTCAACCTGTCCCTCCATGTTATTCACATGCTCCTCTCAAGTAACTCATTCAATTGCTCTCACTCAATATTGTTATTTACCTCAACACAAATGACAGGGAAATAAGTACAGCTTCAGTTTCAGCTGCTAGCAACAGGTTTAGTGTTCATGTGTGGTTTCTGAGAGGACTAAGAACAAAACAAAACTATAAAAAATAGTTGTTGGTATAAAATCAAAGAAAGCGTAGCTAGCATGCATAAAAGTGTTAGTGCGGTACGGGTAAATATTGTAAGTGAGCGGGGCTGACGGCAGTCAGTGCTTGGCAAAATACGCTGTAGTTTTTTTTTTTTCTCTCGAAAATATGAGGCCTAGGATCACCGTTCTTTACTGAGATGAAAGAGAATGAAATTGTGCATAGGATGTTGAAATAAGAACCTAACGGTGCCGAGAAAAGTTCTTTGCAAACCCTCCCCCCCCAAAAAAAAAAGTTGTTTTCTGTCAAAAATGGGTTTTACTTTTTCGCTTTTTACTCGAAGACCATACCTCGTATCAAATTGCCCCCCCTCCCCCATTCGAAAGCTAATAAAATTCTCTTTCGATTGATTGTATAACATGTAGAGATTGATTAGTAAAATTCGACTTATGATATTGGGAAACGAAATATATGATCCTGAATATTTATTCCAATGGCCCTAACGTACGTATAGTTTTTTTTTTTTTTTTTTTATCGTGTAGGACAAACATCACCGAATAGGAATATGTAGGTTTTGTGGCAAATTAAATATGTTTGGGTGGTGAAAATAAGCCAAGAATACACATTTTTGAAGCACGCGGCAGCTGGGGGGTGGGGAGAAAAGTCCACACGTCATAGCCCAGGAAACTTTACAATTTATCTGCACGCGAAGGGCTTAAAAAGAAACCTCAGGAATTTGATGGTAGAGTATCATGGGAAGCTTACCGTGCACAGTTCGAGTTACTTGCAAATCAGAATTGTTGGGATGACAGGCAGAGGGTAGTGCACTTGCCACGACCCTTAAGGGTGCCATAATGGAAATTCTGGGCCAGATGTCAGTGCTGGAGCGTAGATATGGAACCATGTAGCAGACTGAGGTTTACAGAGCAAGATTATGGAGCAGTGTACGGGCTAGAGGAGAATGCCTACAGCAGCTTGCTCATGACCTGGAGAGTATGCCATACAAGGCATACCCTGGAACAGCACCTAATCTGTTGGCTATTCTTCTGAGGGACCAGTTCATCGATGCTCTTGGTAGTGCAGTCTTGAAAGTGCAAGTGAAACAGGCACAACTATGAAGCATGGAAGAAGCATTAGCCAGGGATCTAGAATTTGAGTACTACTTCAGGTCCAGTACATCCGCCTTTCAGACGGGTTGTAGTGCAGGATTCTAGGCAAGAAAAAGGCAGGCATGTGAAAAGAAAAAAATTGAGGGAAGTTGCTGGTACTGTGAAAAACCAAGACACAGAGAAGAGGACTGCTACAAGTGGAAAAAGGAACAGGAGAAGACTGGAGGAGGCTGCTGGTTCTGCGGGAAGTTGGGCCACAAGAAGGAGGATTGTCGTAAATGGAACAAGGAGCAAGAACAGAGAAGTGCGAGGAAATCCCTGATTACAACAAACTGGTGTTGCACATGTGGTGAGGTGGGACACTTCAGCAAACAGTAACTATGCCTCGGAGTCCCCAGGGGATGGGACCATAAATGCCCCCACCATCTGCCCCTCTCCCATTGATAATCTACATGCCTGGAACCACTGTCTGACTCACTTCTTCTTGATTTCTGCAACATTTGCGGCCTTTCCTCTAACTTTCTCGCTGTTGAACACCACCTTCTCTTCATAACAGAGACTTATCTATCTGAGGCAACTGACAGCAAACCCTTTTCTGTATCCTCCTATCTATCTATCTATAACCTGACACCCTAATCCTGAAAAGGGTGGCTGCAGACAAAACGCTTCCAAGTCACTCTGTCACCCACCATTTGACTACCCTCCCCTCCAACTCACTCCGCTCTCCCTCATATACCTCTCAACTCCATCCCTCCACCTCATCCTCGGTCTTCTCCTCCCTCTCCCTCCCTCCACCACACCTACATACACCCTCTTAGTCAGTCTTTCATTCTCCATTCTCTCCACATATCCAAATCACCTCAGTGTATTTCTCCTAATCTTCTCAACCACATCCACATCCACCCCACAACGTTCTCTCACTTCTTCATTCGTCAACTTGTCCCTCCATGTCACTTCACATGCTCCTCTCAAGTAACTCATTTCCACTGCTCTCACTCTTGACTTGTTCCCCTCTTGCAAGGTCCATACCTCGCTTCCATACATCAGGGTAGGGATCACAATACTATCATGCAGTGACTTCTTAGCTTCCATACTCATCTCCCTACCTCTCTTCACTGCTTTCAGTGAACCAACAACCTTCCTTCCCTGCTGTACCCTTTCACGCACTTCATCCCCCAGATTTCCATCCTTATTCATCACACTACCCAAGTACTTGAATGCACTCACATTCTCCATATCCTTGCCATCCAACCTCACCGTGCATTCTGTGACTTCATTCCTCTCAAACACCATAACTTTCCTCTTGTTTACAATAACTTTCAGATTCCTCTTCCTACACACTGTCCCAAATTCATTCACCAAACCTTGCAACTCCCAGTCATCTTCACTCAACAATACTGTATCATCAGCAAACAACAACATCGGAATCTTCTAAATCTTACCCTCATTCATTAGAGCCAACCCCACATCCACTGTCCTACCTCGCACCTCCTTTACAACCCCATCCATGTATATATTAAACAGCCATGGATACATCACACAACCCTGTTTCAGTCCCACATTGAGATCAAAGAACTCACTTAGCTCACCAATCGCACCGTAGCCCTAGCTCCTTCGTACGTACTCTTCACAGCACTCAACAATTTCCCCTCCATTCCATATATTCTCAGTACCTTCCACATACCTTGTCTATCTATTCTGTCATAAGCTTTCTCCAAGTCCATGAAGGGAGCATACACTTTCTTTCCCTTCTCTAGATACTTCTCCACTAAACATCTTAGAACAAATATCTGATCTACACACTCTTTTCTCTTCCTAAATCTCCCTTGTTCTTCTCCAACTAGTTCCTCTGTTATATGCCTAACCCTAGCAATGAGTATTCTACCATATATTTTTCCAGTCACTCTAAGAAGGCAATACCCCTATGGTTACAACATGCTTCTCTCTCCCCTTTTCCTTTGTATAAATGATCAGTTATATCTGATTTCCAGTCCTCTGAGACCCTTCCCTCTTCCCAAGCCAATCTACATAACTTCCATATCCACTACACTACAATCTCACTCCTATACCTCAGCATTTCACCACACACTCTATCAATTCCTGGGGCCTTTCCCATCTTGATCTTCTTTGCTTCCACTATTTCCGCCCTACTGATCTCTTCCTCCCTCCTCTCATCTATCCTTCTCCCAGCCATTCCCAACTGCTCTCACTCTCTACATTCAACAAATCCTTAAAGTGCTCCTTCCATCTCAATTTCTCTCTCTTCTCCACCAACAATCTCTAATTCCTATCTTTCACACCCCTACTATTACCCCTTTCACACTGCCTTACTTTCTTTACCTCCTTTCTTTCTTTCTGTACCCTCCTACTTTCTCTATACTCATTTCAGGTCAAAGGTGGCTGTTGTGTGTATGTACACAGCGACCTATCTTGCTCTCGTGTTCCTGAACTTGATTCTTCTGAATTCACTACTCTCTCACTTCAGCTGTCCTGTCATTCTCTGACTAAAAATATCTGCACTGTTTATTTATCTGTTAATTCTACTGACTATCAAAAATTCTTCGAGTATCTTATTTCTACGATGGAACACATCCTATCCATTTCTCCTTTCTCTGAAATCTCCATTCTAGGAGATTTCAATTTTCACCACCACCTTTGGCTCTCTTTTCCTCTCACTGATTCACCTGGTAAACAAACCTACATCTTTTCTATCCTTAATGACCTAGAGCAGCTTGTACAGTACCATACCCGTATCGTTGACCACCTTGGAGAGACCTCCAACATAACCGAGCTCTTCCTTAAAACTAATCCTTCTCCTTACACTGTTTATCTTTTCTCTCTGTTGGGCTCCTCCGATCATAACCTTATTACCTTAACGTGTCCTATCGCTCCGGTACGGCCTGTGGACCCTCCAAAGAAATGACGTCTGTGGCACTTTGGGTCTGCGGATTGGGAGGCCCTCAGGCAATACTTCTTCGATTTTCCCTGGATTGATTATTGTTTCCATGGCGGGGGGCCATCTGAGTGTGCCTTGCGCATTATGGAGGTTGTTCTCTTAGGCATGGAAGCATTCACTCCCTTCTCATATCCTCTGACTAATGCAAGAAAGCCTTAGTTTAATCAAGGTTGTTCTAATGCTGTCCCCAACAAGGAGAGGGCCTATAAAAGGTACCGGAGCCAACCCACCCCTGAATCACATCTTGTTCATGTTTCTGCCCTGAGTCTATTCTTCACTCTGCTTAAAATAATTTCATCCGTAGTAAACGCTCTCAACTCTCCAACTCGAATTCTTCCTGCTTCTTCTGGCAATTCGCCAAAAACTTTTCTAACAACTTTACCTTATCATTCTTCCCTCATCTTTTCTACTCTGATGGCTCTGTAGCTATTTCTTCTACTGATAAAGCAGATCTCTTCACTCAGACTATCTCCTCCAATTCCACCTTAGATGATTCTGGTGCTGTTCCTCCATCACTTCCCCCCTCAGACTTCCTCATGGCTGACTTTAAAATTTCTTCAGCTGATGTATTTTTTGCCATCACTGACCTCAGTACTAACAAGGCATATGGGCCTGATGGTGTCCCTTCTGTTGTCCTCAAGAACTGTACTTCTGTGCTTACACCCTGCCTAGGTACACTCTTTTGCCTTTGTCTTTCAAACTGTACCTTTCCTTCTTGCTGGAAGTTTGTTCTCATTCAGCCAGTCCCGAAGATGGGTGACCATTCCCAACCCTCTAACTATCGTCCAATTCCTTAAACATCCTGTGTTTCATGAGCTTTTGAGTCTATTCTTAACAGAAAATTTTTTAAAGCATCTTTCCTATCACAACCTTCTTTCTGATCGTCAGTATGGGTTCCGTCAGGCATGCTCCACTGGCGATCTTCTCACTTTCCTTTCCGACTCCTGGCCATCCTCCTTTTGGGACTTTGGCGAAAGCTTTGCCATCGCACTTGACATCTCAAATGCTTTCGATCGAGTCTGGCATAAATCTTTAATTTCCAAACTGCCCTCTTACGGTTTCTATCCTTCTGTCTGTGCCTTCATCTATAGCTTCCTTTCTGGTCGTTCTATAGCTGCTGTTGTAGACAGCCATCGTTCTTCTCCTAGATCAATCAACATTGATGTTCCTCAGGGTTTTGTACTATCACCAACTCTCTTCCTTTTATTCATCAATGACCTTTTAAGCTGTACATCTAACCCTATCCACTTGTACGTTGATGATTCCACCCTTCACCTTTCAATTTGGTTTCTGCAACGTCCATATCAGCAGCTACTTCAACAAATAAGGGATGAGGCTATGGCACACCTATTGTCTGACTTGGCTCGTATCTTTGACTGGGGTAAAAATAATCTTGTTGTTTTTAATGCATCAGAGACTCAGTTTTTACATCGATTAACCTGTCAAAAGCTTTCACAAGAGCACCCACTAATGTTTAATAATATCCAGCTCAGTCCTGCGTCATCCTTGAACTTGTTTGGGGTTTCATTCACTCAGGACTTATCTTGGAAAGATCATATTGCATCTCTTGTAAAATCTGCTTCCAAGAGATTGGGTGTGCTAAGAAGTCTCCGTGCCTTCTTTACCCTTGCACAGTTGTTGACTCTATACACATTTTTTTTTTTTTTTGCCCGTGTTAAAATACAACTCCCATGTGTGGGGAGGTTCCCCACATACAGCTCTTCTCAATAGGGTGGAGTCAAAAGCTTTTCGTCTCATTAACTCTTCTCCTCTTATTGGTTCCCTTCAACCTCTGTCTCTTCACCGCACTGTTGCATTTTTATCTCTATTCTATCGCTACTTCAATGGTCACTGCTCCTCTGAACTGTCTGCTTGCATCCGTCCACCTTTATGAAGAGTGCAGAGAACCCTTCTATCAGAAAACTCTCATCCCTTTTCTGTCCAACTCTCTAATGCAAGAGTTAACCGTTACTCCTAGTCCTTCATTTATGCAATGGGTCAGCTCTGGAACATTCTCCCTTTGTCTGTATTTCCTACTTTCTATGAGCTCCACTCCTTCAAATGCAGTGTGTCCAGGCATCTCGAAATGAACGGATCTTGAATTTGGCTCACTTTTATATTGTTTTTGTCTTTTTCCTTGGAAGAAATTGTTCATGTGGGCTCAGCCTTCGGTTCCTTCTTCCTCGCATAAAAAAAAAAAAAAAGCTATGAGTCCAGTTGAGAAGGATGAGGGTAAATTAGTGAAGGCTGGCAATGAAAGGCAACAACCAGTAATTTTTCCCAAGTAGCCCCACCACTGAAGAAATGCAGGAGAAGCTTGATGAATAGTGTGCGAGAAGACAGACGAACAGACGGCAACGAGTGCAGTAGGAATGGGGAGCTTGGCAAGAAATGCTGCCATACGGTTGTGACAGGACCAATGTCAGATGAAGCAGACCTGAAGAGGATGCTGATGGAGGATGCAAATTTCTGTTGTATTGGGATGCCACAAGAGTTACATTCAGACCAGAGTAGAAACTTCGAGTCTGCTGTATCCGTGAGTGCTGCCAGTGACTGGGTATGAAGACCAGGACGACCCCCCTAAGGCCACAGTCAGATGGGATGGTAGAAAAATTCAACTGGATCCTGGGACAAGAACTGCCCAAGTACTGCATAGATGGAAAAAAGGATTGGGACCAGAAATTACCTGTGTTTTTGATGGCATAACGGTCTGCATCCCATGAGTTTACTGGCTACACCCCTGCAAAACTGATGCTGGGCCATGAGTTACGTTTACCCCTTGACTTGTATGGGAAGACCACATGGTGAAGAGCTGACTACAGACACCACTGGCTATGCGAAGCACCTCAGGGAAAGTCTGGCAGAGGTACATCATCAAGTGCGAGGAGCCCTCAAGTTTTCGGGAGAGGTGATGAAGTGCAAGTATGACGTGAGCTTCAAGGATGGTGATCAAGTTTGGTTATATAATCCTCAGCGAAAGAAGGGACAGTCACCGAAACTGCAGAGTCCATGGGACGGGCCTTATGCTGTGCTGGACTGTCTACCAGATGTAATGAATCGGTTTCAGAGAGGCAGGAAGTCTCGTACAAAGGTGCGTGAATTGTCTGTGGCAGTACCATGGGCCAGGATAATTCAGCTGGGACATCTGCGAGGAATTCTGCTCTCCCGCAGCCAAGGATGTTGAAGAGGACCAAGGAGCTGAAGTGCAAGAGGATGGTGACAGTTCCCCAAGAGAAGATGTGCATCAGGAAGAGGACCAAGACCTTCCAGGAGGAGTGGACTGTGTGGAGGAATAAGGACATCGTCGGAAGCGGCACAGAAGAAGACCTGATAAGTTGAAAGATTATTTTGTGAATAGTTAGATGTTCCATTAGGGTTCAGGTTTATGTTAATTAAGAATATACTGTGTAGTTTTGTTGGGACGACAAAGAACCAGGGAGGGGGTAGTGTTAAGAAGCGAGATTTGCCAGTTGGGTGTTCGAGAGGCTTCTCGCTGCTTCCCGATATTTACGGTGGTTTCAGTACGAGTCAGAGTTGCCAGTTTGCTTGCTGTTTGTGAGCATAATTATTTCGTAAGTTATGCATTAATTTTTATGCTCTTTTATCTCAATTCTGTTTTATATACGTGATTGTTAAATTATGTAATTGAAATTAAGTTTGTATGCTAAATAATAAACAGTGTTATGTAATGTAAGAAAACTCTGCCATGTTTTGATGTCTCCTAGTTGGTAAATGATAACTATTGCCCATCGAGTTTGTGCTAGAAGTTTCTCGAGTAATGCAAGCTTATAATTATAAGGATGGATAAGAGACTACAGGAAGTTCAGTTGGTTTTCAGTTCAGTTTGAGTGTAGTTCTGTGTCAGTGCAGTGAATGTGGAAATAGTGAAGTGTTGTTGGCAAGCATTAAGTGTCAGTGTAGTGCAGTTTGTATGTTTTCGGTACTTGTGAAAAAAGTGAAATGTTGTCGAGCATTAAGAGTAATTGCAGTTATTAAAGTTTTTATAGCTCCAGTGCTTGTGAGAACAGTGAAGTTGGGAAGCATTAAGTGGAATTATCTGGGAAAATAAAGGCAGTGAACTTTAAGCCAGTGTTTATTTTCGCCTCAGCTGAACTTGTGTGCTGTACACCGGAAGGCTAACCATAGGACGAACATCTCACTGGGCAAAGTCCTTCCTGTACTGAACTACTGCTTTTGGAGCCAAAGGCAGTGTGGGGTGGAGATGTAACAGTACCATAACAGAGTTGAAAGAAGCGCATCGGTGCATAGCAAATTAAGAAAAAAAACGTCACTCACAAACAGTGGTGCACCATGATTAAAATTATCTATGTATATACTGGGGGTTCATAAGAGACACCAAATAGGATATCCCTGGGGCTTATCATGCAGTTTTAGGTGGCACTGACGACACCGATGCCAGCGCAGTGCACTGATCGACATCGATCATCACTGAGGGAAGTGGAGATGTGAAAGTCTTGTTTCAGTAAGATTACACATATAATCTAGGATGGTAGTGTGGAACACTGATATGCTGGAGCTGAATCAAGTTTGAATATCACCTTAAAAGAGATAAGATCTTATTTGAAATTTGGTTTCTGACAGTAGCAGGTAAAATGAGATCAAATCCTAACCCTTGCAGTGAATACTTTCTGAACATGAATTTTGTTAAAAACAACGTAGTTTCTGTGGAGATCGCTTTTTAAATAATCGCTAACATATCATACAAGAAAGTGAGTGAGCTACTAAGTATTACAAAACGATGCTGATATATTCGGATGTAATATTCAAATTAATTACTTTACAACAGCAACAGATAGTAAGAGCAAAATTTTTACTGTACACAAATATATAATCCTCACCTCGTTCACATTGCGTGATGGAAGGACATGGAATGTAAAATTCAGGGCCTGGCCAACTGCAACCAGCTGGTTGTAGTCAGTGCCTGAGTACCTGGTGGTGTTGCCCTCGATGGACTCTCTCCAGAAGGGTTCATATGGAAACGCTGTCACGTTTATCATTGCACCATAGAAACTGCCAAAAAATATTACGAATGTAAGGAACTTGCAGTGCAACATTAGAGTGGAAGTGACTTTTTATTTTGCCTATGATAATCCTATAGGAATAAAGGCTATTGCATATAGTTCAAAGCAAGTAAAGGCCATCCATGACAATTTTTTATAATTGTTTATTACTGAATTACTAATATTAATTTCATTTAAGTAATTGTTTCTCGGCTCGATGTTCTCTTTGATTCCAATGTCTATAACATGTATAATGCAAGTTACAAGTTATACCTGTTTTACAATGATCTGCACTAGATTTTCAGCCTTTCGCAACATATTTCACATACCTCAGATGCAGAAAAATACGAAGCTATGGCTTTACTTCATTTCCATAACACTTTCTCATAACCAGCACTATAGTCTAGTGTTAATCTCTTGTAAAACCTAAGCATAGAATGTGGAGAAATGACAACTTTGGGTCAGGTTAGAATAAAATCAGTATAGCCCAGTCTATACTTGTGAGTAATCTGGATTATTACTGATATTTTTCTAGTTTTATAATGCCCAGTAATTTCAACAGAGTGCATAAGATCCTCCAGTTCTGAAATGGCCAGTAATCTGTACACATTACTTGGTGTATTTCTCCGGGAAAAGGGTGGGAGGTGTGAGATAGCGTAGACCTGATGTGGGGGTCCAGGAAGCCACTTGCAGCACCCGGGCACCGTCAGGACTGTACGGCAAGTGAACCAACATGCTGAACCTGCACAATACGTTTATAGGTTTCAGGCAGAATGAATTATATTCCCTCGACACTACAAGGGTGTAATTTATCATTTCTTTAGCTAATTAAGGGACAGTTTCATGTAGTCTTTGGAAGAACTCTTGTAGTGAAAGTTGTGTCTAATCGAGGCTATAATTGGACCCCTTTGTTAAGAAAAATATGATTAACCCCTCAGTCTGAAAATTGTCTCCTCAGCGAAATTTTCTGGCAGTAGCAAGAATAAAAAAACAAAACAAAAAAACAAAAGTGTATGAAGTTAGTTCCACTTATAGTATGTTCATCACATAGGGCCATCTTTTCGATGCCTTGGATGTTTTCTAGTAATAAATCTTGTCCAGTTAATTGCTTACTACGGTAGAGTCATCAGCCATTGGTTCTATATACTTTCCACTGTTTATCTTTCGCCGAAACAAAGTCGTATCCAGGGTTTCTCACAGGAAAAAGACCAGTTAACCCTCTCGCCCACCATAAGTTTCCAGTAACTTTCGGTGCCCCCCCACAGAACCAAAACCTCGCTCAGGCTGCCTCCGCTCACACGGAAATGAAAAAAAGTATGGCCAAATTTACCCTCGGAAAATGCTTATATTGTTATAAATCATAGCCCATCATCTTCGCTGATGTTTATACTATCAGATAAACAAAAAAAAAAAGAAAAAAGAAAGAAAAAAGAACATAAAGCAGATGAATACATGTACGGAAATGAAGTGAGAATAAACCTTATTCAGGTGACAACTAGCTTTCAACAACTTTCTAACATCACTGTGATGTGCAGTTGCAAAGGACATGTCTAAATGCAGAATTTCACGATCTTTCAAGTGAGGTTGGTTGCGATGTGATACGTCCAATACTTTTTGAGTAAATCGAAAAAAACTACGAAAATCGCCTAAAAACGTCTGATATGCTTATTATTTCATATGTTTATAGTGACACTGTAACAAACATACATGTTAATTATATCTAGTTTTGTACCCCAAAGGTTAAGGAAGCCCATGATATAATTTACAGTGCTATAACCCTTACTGTTATTGAGAGAGTGAATTTTGAAAACTTACGATGGGTTGTGCGGTAACAGCACATACGCTCCAGCCCATAGGCTGAGTATGTTTGTCTTTCAGAACGTTTCCCAAAATAATTATTTGCACACATAGGTTACTTTGCTTTACAAAAGTATGCATATGAAGTCATCATCTTGACCATGCTTTCTTTGGATTTTTTTATGCGACCTATACTTTACTAGTAAAATGACTGAAAGAATAGCAATGAAATGCACCACATTTTCCCTATGAGAATATAGAGTAAACACACATTTTATACATTACAATACAGTAGTATAAAAACTAAACAAAAAAGCTGATTACTCACATCCCCTGGCAGTGTTGTAGTGTTTCTTGAGAAGAGATGGAGTTGCAGAGAGGAGGAAAGGTACAATCACAGCCTGTGTGTGTGTGTGTGGGGGGGGGGGTGATAGCAGTGCTGGCAGTGGTTATACCAGTGGTGGCATTGGTGATAGGAGTGGTGACAGTGGTGATAGGAGTGGTCGCAGTGGTGACAGCAGTGGTAAGACCAGTGGTGGCAGTGGTGGCAGCAGTGATAGCAATGGTAAGAACAGTGGTGATAGAAGTGGTGGCAATGGTGATAGCAGTGGTAGAACCAGTGCTGACAGCGGTGATAGGGTGGCAGTGGTGGTAGCAGTGGTAAGACCAATGGTAGCAGTGGTGATAGGAGGGATAGTAATGATGGTGCTACTGCCTGTAGTGCTAATCACGGACTGCGGCTTTGGGTATATCTATTCCCCTGGGGGAGGATTTTCCTCTTCCTTTCTTCTCCCTCACTCTCTCCTACCAAATTCACTGCCACGTTCACTATCACTAGATTCATCTCTTTCCATCCCACTGAACAAGTATTTCAAGTACTCCTCCTCTGATAAACCCTTGCATCATGCATTCGTAGCTTCAGTGTACAGGAGGGAACAGGTCAAAATAGGTTATGAAATTTCAAATTTGGATTTCTCTGAAAGTATTTAAGAAACACTTATAAACCTTCTTCACAAGCACACTGCACTATATATAACACACTATCTCTATAATACTCATAAGGTATGGTTGGTACAGTAACAGAAAACGAGGAAAAAGATGGCTGGCTGCATGCTTACACACCTTCCTAGACTGACTGCCAAGAGGATACTGAGCTAAAAATAGGCCGCTTTTCCTTTTGTTAAGCTGGTGGGTGTTGCCATATATTTCCCTTAGACCTGGCCACACTCACCTTTGACTCACCAAATTTTGATGCACTTTCAGTCACAGGAAAAGTTTCTATGATCATTTATAGGGAAGTTCGTCATATTGTGTCATTCGTTACTCTTCAGATTGCAAGGACTATGACTCCTATTGCGTCATAGTGCGTGAAAGGGTTAATTTACTCCATTCGCTTTAACTTGGCCTAATGTTATAACCTCTCCATCATGAATGGTAAGTTGTGGCTAGATATCAGCATTATGACTATGATATGTTGTTGTCATGAAAAGCGTCATAGAAAGGAAGTATAACCACAAAATTGTTATTGTGCCACTTAGCTGTGTGAGATAAGATGCAAAAGTGAGAAAATATGGGACAAGTTATAATGAAGGAAACAAAGTCAGAATATAGACTGCACAAGTAATTATATCATTGTGCATTGTTCTCTCTTCAGTCCAACAAAGCTTTGAATTACCAACTCAGCACTGGACAGCAGGTTTTTATTCAGTGTGGAACTCTGGCTACAATTTCCTTCTGCTTGTTGTGAATATTAGAGGGTTGGCAGATACAATTACTCAAAAATGTATGTGTATATTAGCCACCTGGATAATACAGTATGTTTTTTTTTTGGGGGGGAGGGGGTGAAGAGGGGATTCGTACAACCGAAAGATGATTTTATTAACTTCTGTAGTGTTTTTAAATATATGGGTGAAATATCACCTCCATCAAATAAAAATCAATTTAAATTCTTTTATTTTACTCGTTTAAAGTTTATGAGACGTTATGGTTCTGAAGGTGCTAGTATCTCACCTATGGTTACGTATACATCGTAGTTAAAGCTTTTTAAATGACACACAAGTGCATAAGAGGGTGTCCCATGCAAAACTAGTAAGGAAAGAGAATTCATCCTCTCTCATAAGCCAATTGAAACTCGACATAAATGACATTACACTTAAATTACAAAGAGGAATACGGACTCCTAGATAATAACAGAGATTTACACATGTCTGTGGCTAAGGTATACGTGGTGCAAGAGCCCATTGCCCCAGTTCCCACAAGCTAAGTGTGGTTACGATCAAAATTATTGTGTGAAAATAGGGGAAAGTGTATTAGCCCGAAGTGGCTGCATTTCATGATCCTCAGGCATGTATTTGGGCAGATTTTCTGAGGACATGCAATTCGTGCATCATGGATTTTTCACGGCATTTTTTTTTTTTCATTGTCCATGATGGAATACCTAAGCACAAGATCAGCATCACCATAAAATCTCCCTACACTGGCTTGACCTCCTATGACAAGAGCCAACATGACAATGGTATCCTGTTGAAGTCAGTGAATTTTACTTGTGGTTACCTCTGACCATACTGGTGGTACTCATAAAAAAGCACGCCATATAGGACTACTGGATCATGGACGACCTCATAGCCACGCCTGTCTTTGGGAGGTACATGGCACATTACAGAGAACCTTGCCATACTATGGTTCCTTCACATTTCCCCCCCAGTGTGGGATCCTTACCCAATGACAGGGTGTGCAAAATTCGCCCAATTCTGATCATGCTAAAAGGATGTTCCACCCATTTTTCGTCTTTGCATTGTTCTGTCGCATATATTGTTCTTGGGTTGACTAGCATTTGTCCAATACACATCGCCCAAACGTCACCACTTATACATCACATTCTTTGTTGCTTGTGACCGTAGGGTTGGATAGATGCTGGACTTTATAGTTATCGACCACCTAGCGAGACGATAATGTAACCGCCTGCATCTGAGTGTGTGTGTGTGTGTGTGTGTGTGTGTGTGTGTGTGTATTCTTACTTAACTGTATCTTTACAGGAATGAGTCAAGCTTTTACTGTCCAGCGTATTAAACTGTTTTTATCATACATATCCTTAAATTTAAGAATAGTATTGGCACACATTATTTCATTCGTTATTGCATTCCATTGATCATTTGCCCCATTTGGGAAACTGAATTTCTGTACGTCTCTGGCACTTCTCATTTGATGCATTTTTTACGGTGTCCCCTTCCTGATGCCTCCCCATCGGTTATATACCCATTGATGTCTAATTCTCTTTCCCTGAGATGCATTAATAAAGCGTAATCATGTCTCCTCTTTTCCTTCTCTCTTGTAATGTTGGTATGTTCAGGTTTCCTAGTCCTTCTTCATAGCTTAGATCCTTTAAGCCTGGAACCCGAATTGTAGCAACCCTTTGTACTTTTTCAGTCTTATCTGTGTTTTTTTATATAAGGATTCCAGACCACTGATCCATATTCCAGGGTTGGTCTGATGAATGATGTTATTATCTTTCTCAGCATGTCCTCATTTATGTATGAATGCTATTCTCACATTAGCAAGCAGTGCATGCATGTTTCATTCCTTCTCATTTGTGCGGTCAGCCAGAGATAGTCTGTTATTGAAAATCACTCTTAGGTCCTTCTCCTTTTCTTATGTGTGTAGGATTGAACTTCATAGCTTATAATCCCAATCTGGTCTTTTTCCACTTTTACCAACCATAATTACATGGCTTTTTCAACACTGAATTACATTTGCTGTCTATCGCTCCATTCTTGAAGCTTTTTTAGTTCTTCTTTTAGCTCTCTGCAAAAGTCTGTGTTTGTATTTTTGCATCATCAGCCAGCATAATTAGATAGCTTCCGTTTCCAATGTTCCTGTTTAATACACATTAAAAACATAATGGTGCCAGCAATGAGCGCTGTAGAACTCCGCTAGTCACTTTTCTTCATGATTAGTAATTACCCCTTAGTACTGTTCTCATTTCCCTTTTTTTCTGAGAAAATCCTGCATCCAACAGTACAGATTACCTTGGATTCCTTGTTGATGGTACAGTTTCCATAAAAGTCTTTCGTGCGTAAATCTGTCAAGTGCTTTCTTAAAATCTAAATAGATACTGTCCACCCATCCCTTTCTTTTCTATAGTGTTTCTGCAACTCTATCATAGTAACTTATTTTTGTAACACGTGATTTTCCTTTTTTTTTTTTTTTTTTTTTTTTTTATCGAACTCTCTTTCTGTTATCATATTGTATTTTTCCAGATGGCTTATCCATATTTTTCTTAGCTTTTCTAGTACCTTGTGTACAATACTGGTCAGGGATACTGGTCTGTATCTGAGTGGATTCTGTCTGTTTCCATTTTTTGAATATGGGAACAATGTTTGCTTTCTTTCAAATAGCTGGAAGTTTGCCTTGAAGAAAGGATTCATTATATATTATATATTGCTGAGAAGCTGAATTTCTAACTAGATTGTTCTGGAGAATTCCTGAAGGTTGTTGTAGTTCCAGTACGAGTCAGAGTTGCCAGTTAGCCTTCTTTCTGTGAGCATACTTATTTTGTAAGTTATGTATTATTTTTTGTGCTCATTTTCTCTATAATGTTTTACTTATGTGATTGTTTGTTAGATTATGTAATTTACTTTAACCTGCCCCATCCCGACGTTTTCTGTGCAGTGGTACGCCCCAATTCCATCATTTTTGGACCTTATTTTTTTTTGCTCAAACATCCGCTTTTGGTGAGAAACATTGAAAATTCATAGAGAAATCGCTCACCTGAGGTTTAAAAAACTTGGTCTAGGTACAAGTACTTCCTTACCTGACTGGGTTTTCTAACAGGCTGGCACCAAAAAAAACAAGTTCTATGGGAGGGTAACTATTTTATCCACTCATAAACAGGATTTATTTATTTACTTGGTAAGAATTTATATGTAGTACAAGAGTATATTGGTTTTCAAACAGTAATATAGGCATTATAAGCATTGTTTCACTCACTAACTCATCACCATTCATGACCTTTTTTTTCCCACATTATATACCTGATCATCATTTCTGACTGTTTCTTCCTCTAATGCTATGTAAACTTTGTCCTCCACATTGTCATCGATTGGGGAATCACTCTGGCCCTGAATGTCTTTATTGGCCAGGTCACTGGTAACAGGTGAATTGCTGAGACAATGGCGTGCAGGGGGGGGGGAGAGGTTATGCGGTGTAAAGCACTGTCCCTGCTTGGCATCTTGTAGAGGAATAGAGGAAGGTGTCCCGTGTATACTTGCCAAAAATCACTCACGAAATCACTTGCGAAAATTGAAAATTATGCAAATTAGGGACCTTGCAATGTTGCCGCATTAATTCACGTCGCCAGGACGTGAGTGCACATCATGTGCGGACGTTAATTCATGTCGCCGGGACGGCGCGGGATAAGTTTGTATGTAACGAGCGTGGAAAGCTTACAAGAGGATGAGAAAAAGGCAGAATATAAGACAGAAGTGGAGGAGCGATTGGGTAAATATGGACTGGAGCAGATGGGGGACGTGGAAGGTGTGTGCAAGATATTCACAGAAAGAATCTGAGCAGCATGTGAGGTGGTGTGCGGCTTGAAGACAAGACGAAAAGGAGTGCAAGGAACAACATGGTGGAATGAAACGGTGAGACAGGCTGTGGCACAAAAGAAGAAAGCGTATGGTGAGTGGACGAGAAACAGGGGCGTGGAAGAAGTTGAGAGACGGAAGAGAACTTTATACTCTAGGTAGAAAGGAAGAATGAGGTGAAAAGATTAATAAGAGAGAGTAAGAAGAGAGTGATTGTGGAATATGGAAGGAATTTGAGTGTAACGTGGAGGAAATGTAAGAAAATCTCTGGAAGGAGGTAAAGAGAGTCAGACAGGGTGGCCGTGAAGTTAGTCGAGAAATGAAAGATCAAAATGGTAGATTACTAGTGGAGAAGGAAAAAAAAGTGAGCAGATGGAGAGAACACTTTAAGGAATTGTTGAACATAGAGAATGAAAGTAATGCGAACATAAATGGCTGGGGAATGGCTGGGACAAGGAGGGATGTGAGAAGAGAGCATGAAATCAGTAGGATGGAAGCTGTGGAAGCAATGAAGAAATTCAAAATGGGGAAAGCCCCAGGAATTGATGGAGAGTGTGGTGAAATGCTGAAGCATGGGGGAGAGATAGTAGTAGAATGGATGTGGAAGATGTGCAGATTGGCCTGGGAGGAAGGTAGAGTCCCGGAGGATTGGAAGTCAGTTATAATTATTCCCTTCTACAAAGGAAAAGGGGAAAAAATTGTGTGGTAATCACAGGGGCATTTGTCTAAGCGTAATACAAAAAGTATATGGTAGGATACTTACTGACAGAGGTAGGGAAATAACAGAGGTATTAGCTTGAAAAGACTGGGAGGCTTTACAATGGGAAGAGGTTGTGTAGAAAAGATTTTTTTTGTTTTCCGAGGAAGAAGGAACCAAAGGCCATGAGCCCGTAATAAGAGTTCCCTCCAAGACAAAAACAAAATACAAGAGACAGACAAATTCAAGATCCATTCATTTTGAGATGCCTGGACACACTGCGTTTAAAAGACTGGAGATCATAGGCAGCAAGAAATACAGACAAAGGGTGACCTGTTGCATAAATGAAGAACTGGGAGTGACTGTTAACTCTTGTATTAGAGACTTGGACAGAAAAGGGATGAGAGTTTGCTGCTAGACGGGTGCTAAGCGCCCGTCGTAGAGGTGAAGGAATGCATGCAGACAGTTCAGAGGAGCAGTGACCATTAAAGTAGCAATAGAAAAGAGATAAAGATGCAACGGTGCGTCGAAGAGACAGAGGCTGAAGGGAGTCAGTAAGAGGAGGAGAGTTAATGAGACAAAAAGCCTTTAACTCCACCCTATTGAGAAGAGCTGTATGTGGGGAGCCTTCCCACACATGGGAGTTGTACTCCACACAGGGGCGGATAAAACCCCTGTATAGAGTCAACAATTGTCCAGGGGCAAACAAAGAAAGGAGTCGGCTTAGCACACCCAATATCTTGGAAGCAGATTTTACAAGAGATGTAATAGGATCTTTCCAAGATAAGTCCCGAGTAAATGAAACCCCTAGCATGTTCAAGGATGATGCAGGATTAAGCTGGATATTATTAAACATTATTGGGTAAACCTGTGGAAGTTTTTGATGGGTTGATAGGTGTAAGAACTGAGTCTTATATGCATTAAAAACAACAAGATTATTTTTACCCCAGTCAGAGATACGAGCCAAGTCAGACATTAGGTGTGCCATAGCCTCATCCCTTGTTTGTTTAGGTAACTGTTGAGATAGGCGTTGTCGGAACCGAATGAAAAGGTGAAGGGTGGAGTCATCAGCGTATGAGTGGATAAGGTTAGATGTACAGCTTATAAGGTCATTGATGAATAAAAGGAAGAGAGTTGGAGATAGGACAGAGCCCTGAGGAACACCACTGTTGATAGATCTAGGAGAAGAACGAGGGCCGTCTACAACAGCAGCTATAGAACGACCAGAAAGGAAGCTAGCAATGAAGGCACAGATAGAAGGAAACAGTAAAAGGGCAGTTTGGAAATCAAAGATTTATGCCAGACTCGATCGAAAGCCTTTGAGATGTCAAGTGCAATGGCAAAGCTTTCGCCAAAGTCCCGAAAGGAGGATGACCAGGAGTCTGAAAGGTAGGTGAGAAGATCGCCAGTGTCTTGACGGAACCCGTACTGACGATCAGAAAGAAGGTTGTGATAGGAAAGATGCCTTAAAATTTTTCTATTGAGAATTGACTCGAAAACCTTTGAGATACAGGATGCTAAAGCAATTGGACGATAGTTGGAGGGTTGGGAGTGGTCACCCTTCTTTGAGACTGGCTGAATGAGAGCAAACTTCCAGCAAGAAGGAAAGGTACAAGTTGACAGATAAAGACAAAAGAGTTTGCCTAGGCAGAGTGTAAGCGCAGAAGCACAGTTCTTAAGAACAACAGGAGGGACTCCATCAGGCCCAGAAAAGTTTCTAGAGAAGGGGAAAAAGTTGTATGTGACCTTCATAGATTTGGAGAAAGCATATGACAGGGTAGATAGACAAGGATTGTGGAAAGCATATAGATTATATGGAGTAAATGGGAAGTTGTTGAATGCTGTGAAGAATATGTATGAGGGTGCTAAGGTTACAGTGAGTGTGGATAGTGAACTGAGTGAACTTTTCTACCTGAAGGTTGGATTGAAACTGGGATGTGTCATGTCTCCATGGTTGTTCAGTTGATACAAGGTAGGGAAGTGGATGTTGGAGCAGCCCTAGTGAGAGAGGGCAGTGTTTGGAAACACCCTGCACTGTCGTTTCCAGATGATACTGTGTTGTTCAGTGAAAACAAAGGGGAGCTGCAAGGCTTGGTGGATGAGTTTGGGAGAGTGTGCAAGAAACGGAATCTAAAGGTGAATGTAGGGAAGAGTAAAGTGATGGTTTTTGACAGATGTGAAGTCACTGAATGTACAGTAAGGTTGGGTGAGGAGGAATTGGAAAATATGAGTGCGTTTAAGTACTTGGGTAGTGTGATGAGTAAAATGGAAGTTTGGAGGGTGAAGTGTTTGAATGGGTACAATGGAGAAAGGTTGCTGGTTCCTTGATTGCGGTGATAAGAAACAGTGAAGTGAGGATGGAAGTGAAAAAGTTACTACATGACAGTATTGTGATATTGCCTCTGTCGTATGGAAGTGGAGCTTGAACCTTGTTGGAGGAACAGAAGTCAAGAGTGAGAGCAGTGGAAATGAGTTATTTGAGAGGAGCATGTGAACTCACATGGAGAGAGAGACTGACAAATGAGGATGTGAAGGAGCATTGTGGTGTGGATGTGGATGTGATAGGAAGCATTGGGAGAAACACAATGAGGTCGTTTGGCCATGTGGGGAGGATGGAGAGTGAAAGACTGATGAGGAGAGTGTATTTTGAGTCAGATGGAGGGGGAGAGAGGGAGGGGGAGGCCAAGGATGAGATGGAGGGATGGAGTGGAGAGGTATATGAGGGAGAGAGGTGTGAGCTGGGAGCAGGACAGTGAAATGGCAGGGGACAGGGTGACATGGAGGCGATTTCTTTCTGTCCAGGACTAACGGGATTCAGGCATCTGACAATAGATAGATAAACTGTATGCATAATCATTCATAGTGTAATTGTCACAGGGTTTTTTAAATATATGCTAAAATATTATTTAATTGATAATAATATTCAATAATATTGCAGAGCAGAGACAATGATTGTCTTGCCACATCAAGCAACGATTACTTTACGCTGGCTTGCGCACGATTCTCTAAGAACGAGAATTTATAAACTTTCTCAACAGTACACAGCAGAGACTAATTACTCAATTGCTGTTACTGTACTGTTAGCCTCTGGAGAAAGTTACTTCACCCCTGACAATAAATAACTAATACTAACATCAGGTTCTTGCTGATGCTTAATTCCTAGAAGGCACAACGGATTTTAAGTTTAATACAAGACTGGTCTAAGTACCAGTTATGAAAGGCAAACGTTTATGCAAGCTAGGAGCTATATGGAAAATAAGCTTAATTATGGAGAAATGATACAAGAGTTTACATTACATTAAGCTCAAGAAAAAGAACTGTTAAATTTATTGATTACAAAAATAAATTTAAAGTTACAATTCAAAATCAAATTAATGAGATCACACTCACGCAAAAGCTAAATACTTACGCCTAGGAAAAAAACACCTTAATTAAACTCTTAAGACTAGGAAAATACAAAAATGAAATACTGGTTGATGAATGCTTTGTATCACCCAATTCAAGGTAGGAGCACTGGAGACTGTGGTCTAAGTAGAGCCTGGCTGACTTCTCACTTGTTGGAGCACAGATCCTTCCTCCGTCAGAGCAAACACTGGACTGAGTAAGTCGTGGGAAAGAAAAGGGGAACAGTAGGCCGCATTTTTTAATGGTCGAGTGAGCGAAACGCGCCCAAAACAAATCGCTCAGCGGAAGCGCTAATGTCTCACGCAAAGATGATAACGTATGACAATGAAAAATTGATTTGACAAAGCTTCCGTCCGAATGAGCGGTTAACTGAACGATAAACAGTGAGTTTTCCACTAATTGTTCGTGGCTTCTCACAAAAGGGAAATGTCGTGAATTTGATTCGTGACATTACGCCCCTACAAAATTAAATTTTTTCCTTATGGGAAAAAATTTGTGGATATATATATATATATGTACACATTCTAACTCAGTCACACAAGATTCACACTGTGGTGTGTGTGCTATCCTGCTACAGGAGAAAGTCGCAGTCGCCAGGGAGCGAAAAAAAACCTCGTATTTACATTAATAGAAGCAAGCTTGAGGGAAAAACTCCGTGACGACGGTGAAAATCCTGTACTCAGGTCAAACTGAGCGAAAAGTCGCTACATTTACACTGACAACTAATTGTTGTGTAGCGTGATGTATGTATTACACGGTGTAGGTGTGACAGTTGTAGTGTAACTGTACCTACGTGTAAAATGACAGTAAATAATAACATGGCGACGACGAAGGCAGAGGAGAAGAGGCGGCAGCGTGCGGCAGATGATCAGCTGGCCCACACAGCAAAACTGCTACACCCATTGCTGTACCTGCAAAACCAATTAAGGTGGAGCATCAAAAGTGTCAGTGAGACAAAATTCTTATTAAGTTACAATTACTCTCTCTGCCTAGCAATCAGTACATGCTACGAAAAATATGCTCTGGCCGAAAAATACAAGTGACAGCCTAAGCTTGGTGCATTCGAGGTCGCCATTAATTATAGCACACGATTAGTGTCGGCAAGTTGAGAATCCTTGTGCAAACTCGGGTCTTTCATAGCCTCGAACTGCACACGGGTCCTCAACCTGTGCCTTAACCTACAGTACTTATATTAATATCGGGAAGCTGAGAATCCTCGTGCAAACTCGGGTCTTCCATAGCCTCGAGTCGCCTCTGCGGAGTTCTCTCTCGAACTTCCCTCTTAACCTACAGTACTTATATTAGTATCGGGGAGCTGAGAATCCTTGTGCAAACTCAGGTCTTCCATAGCCTCAAGTCGCCTCTGCGGAGTTCTCACTTCCCCCTTAACCTACAGTACTTATTTTAATATCAGGGAGCTGAGAATCCTTGTGCAAACTTGGGTCTTCCATAGCCTCGAGTTGCCTCTGCGGAGTTCTCTCTCGAACTTCCCCTTTAACCTACAGTACTTATATTAGTATCGGGTAGCTGAGAATCCTTGTGCAAACTTGGGTCTTCCATAGCCTCAAGTCGCCTCTGCGGAGTTCTCACTTCCCCCTTAACTTACGGTACATAATACGTATGTACAGGCCCTGGACATAATGTGTCCTGTGGGGCCAATGGGCGAGACATCAGGTCTGCACCCACTTCACCACTACCCTGTCTCTCAACTGACTCGGAGATTACAGGTGTGGTTATGAATGGCACAGGAAGGACTTGTCCCTGATTAGTGGTGTTACTTTGACACACACTGCAGGAACGGACAAAACTATCTATGTCTCGTCCCATCCCTGGCCAGAAAAAGTCAGCTCGGATACGGCCCTGGGTCTTCCTTTTGCCCATGTGACCTCCTGAGGCTGAACAATGACCCCATTGTAACACTGCTAGGCGGTACCTGGCTGGAACGACAAACTGCAGTCGAACCTCACCCTCAGGTGTTCGTGACTCACGGTAGAGCCGACCTTGTTTACGAAGGAACTTGGCTCGACCTCTCCGTGAATACTTAATCACTCGACCCTTTTGTTTGTTCCGCACGGCAGCAAGTGTCGGGTCAGAATGTTGTTCTTGTACAACAAGTTGACTACACATCAGATCTTGCGGCGATTCAAAGATCACTGGGGTGACACAGTCTGGAGCCTCAGCCATGGCTCGTGTTACCGCAGCAGCCGAAGTCTGAGTAGCATCATGTTCGGTGCAACTATCCTTGACTCCGGAAATGTTGTCGATGATGAGGTCAAATAAAGGTTCTGGCATGACAACTGCAAGTGACATACCAGTATAAAATGGAGATGCCACCTGGATACATGCCTCAGGGAACAATCTCACTGATCCATCAATAAGGTTTGCATGGATCTGTCGACCTGTATACTGCTCAGGCCGAACTAAACTCTGTTTGACAGAGCAACCTGAGGATCCATTATCTCTCAGGACCTTCACAGGAATGTCTCCCACAAACCCTTGCTGAACAAGGAAGGTACTGTCACCTGTGGGAGGGCCTGTGGAGGAAGCAGCTAGCCACTCATGAGGCTGCTGAATTGATGCGTCAAACATTGTGCCTTGTGAATTATATACTTGAGAAGATGGAACATTGGCCATCTGTGGAGGGGGGTTCACTGTCACTGTGGGACTAGTGAACTGTGGGGGAGTACCCATACTGGTAGGGACGTGACCACCGTGCTGCTGCTGAGGAATGAAGGCTGCGTTTGCTTCCTGCCTCTTTTGAGCTGGTGGTGAAAAAGTTTGTCCCGACGGTCGGTTGCGTGGCTGATACTGCTGCTGGTTAGGGTACTTGTTGTACCGCTTCCAAGCAGGCTGCTGTGTATTTTGCCCCTGGTCCTTCTGCGGTTTGCTTGGACCTTGGCCATTACTCTGAGAACGGCCTTTGTGCTGGGATTCAGTCTGAGACGATTTCCCAGATTTATCAGGTTTTCTGTTCCAGGTGTTTTGCTTACGAGTTTGATACCCGTATGCAGTAAAGAATGCGTCAGCCTTTTCTACCATTTGGCTGGCATCTTTCACCTGGCAGATCTTAAGCTGTGCTATGAGCTCAGCAGGCCATGACCTCTCTAGCTGTGTACGCAGCATAAGGTCAATTATCCCCTCACGCGTGGAAGGAGTTTCATCTTTCTCCATCCACTCATTTAAGTAAGCAGTGATACGATCAAGGAACTGAACAGCTGTCTCCTTGTCATGGAGATGAGCTCGCATGAACTGAACTTTGGCGTCGTCTACTGTGAGACCGTACGCCTTAATGAGTGCAGCTTTCATCATCTCATATGTGAGATTGTCTCCACGAATTCTGTGGAGAATATCGAGGGCAGGGCCCTCAAATAGGCTAAGGAACTGAAGCCACTTAGCTGCCTCATCCAGTTGATACATGTCTGCCATGTCCTCAAAACGAGCTATGTATGGCTCGATTCACTCGCCTTCCTTGTATGAAGGAAGCTTGATGTGTGGGGTCGCCAAGACATGTGCAGGGAGAACGCTCGTGGAGCTTGGACCAACTGCACCAGATGTGTCTGAACCCAAGGAATCTCGCTTGAGCTTCAGCACTTCAAGTTCATGTTTTTCGCGTGCCTCACGTTCGGCACGCTCGTGTTCTTGTTCTCTGTCTCGTTGTTCACGCTCGTATTCGCGCTGTTCTCGCTCGTGTTCGCTTTGGATTCTACGCTCGTCACGAGCATCTTTCTCACGTTCCTGCTCATAATTAAACCGTGAGAGAACGCAACTCTGTATTTTCTCTGGGTCTGTGAGACCCATATCTTTGGCTTCCTGTACATAAGCACTGGCTGCCATGATGCTAGCTTATTAAGCAAAAGAAACTGAGTACTGACTGCTTCGCAAACGAATGCTAATGACACAAGTAAAGAGTACAAACACAAGCTAGTGGTGACCAGTCTTATCTAGTTAACTGGCAAAAATAAAACAAAATTTGCAAATAACTGAGAAGACTCAATGGGTACGGCGGGTACCCAGGAGCGAATAAAATCGTCTGGCGTTACCAAGAATAAACTAGAGTTAAGTACTCTATTGATTAATAAAGCGAAATTCTCTTGCTAAATTAAGGGTAAACACCAGTAAGCTTGTGACTATAAACTTTAATGATAAATTCCTAAATATGAACGAGTGAGTACTATCTCGTGAATAGCTTTAGAGCTAGGAGCTAATATCCTGGAATGAGGTCGCCAATTGTCACGGTTTTTTTTTTTTAAATATCACGGTGTTTTTAAAATATATGCTAAATATTATTTAAATTGATAATAATAATATTCAATTCTCTAAGAACAAGAATTTATAAACTTTCTCGACAGTACACAGCAGAGACTAATTACTCACAAATGCTGAATTACTGTTAGTCTCTGGAGAAAGTTACTTCACCCCTGACAATAAATAACTAATAATAATAATAATATCAGGTTCTTGCTGATGCTTAATTCCTAGAAGGCACAACGGATTTTAAGTTTAATACAAGACTGGTCTAAGTACCAGTTATGAAAGGCAAACGTTTATGCAAGCTAGGAGCTATATGGAAAATAAGCTTAATTATGGAGAAATGATACAAGAGTTTACATTACATTAAGCTCAAGAAAAAGAACTGTTAAATTTATTGTTTACAAAAATAAATTTAACGTTACAATTCAAAATCATATTAATGAGATCGCACTCACTCACTCGCGCAAAAGCTAAATACTTACGCCTAGGAAAAAAACACCTTAATTAAACTCTTAAGACTAGGAAAATACAAAAATGAAATACTGGTCGATGAATGCTTTGTATCACCCAATTCAAGGTAGGAGCACTGGAGACTGTGGTCTAAGTAGAGCCTGGCTGACTTCTCACTTGTTGGAGCACAGATCCTTCCTCCGTCAGAGCAATCACTGGACTGAGTAAGTCGTGGGAAAGAAAAGGGGAACAGTAGGCCGCATTTTTTAACGGTCGAGTGAGCAAAACGCGCCCAAAACAAATCGCTCAGCGGAAGCGCTAATGTCTCACGCAAAGACGATAACGTATGACAATGAAAAATTGATTTGACAAAGCTTCCGTCCAAATGAGCGGTTAACTGAACGATAAACAGTGAGTTTTCCACTAATAGTTCGTGGCTTCTCACAAAAGGGAAATGTCGTGAATTTGATTCGTGACGGTAATGAAATGTTAGAAACTTTTGCATCCTTTGGATATCTCAGAGTTGGTAACTGTTGTAACCGTTGCACCCTCGAGAATGCACGAGAACTGTGGAGAAGTGTAGAACACTCTAGAATGCTTGAAGATTATATAAGCATGGGGATGAGATTAGAGAAGTTTCAGTCAGTTTTTAGTTCAGTTTGAGTGTAGTGCAGTGTCAATGCAGTGAAGTTTGTATATCATCGGTAACAGTAGAAAACAGTGAAGTGTTCTTGTACTTTGTGTATCTTCGGTGCTTGTGAAAATAGTGAGGTGAAGTTGGAAAACATTAAGTGTAATTATTTGCAAAATAAAGACAGTGAACTTAAGAAGACTAGTGTTTACGTTTTCCTCAGCTGATCTTATGTGCTGTACACTGAAAGACTGGCCATAGGAAGAACAACTCACTTGGCAACATCCTTCCTATAAATACTGAACTACTGCTGTTGGAGCCTGTGGCAGTGCGGGATGGGGACGTAACACTGGTGTCAGTAGTGTGGATCATTCAAGTGCTGCAGTAAGTCTAATCTTTGACATGGAGCAAAGGGATGTGCAGACAAGATCCCGAGCTGGGCAGGAGGACGAGGTGTCTTTGGCTGCACTCATGAAACTAGTGCAAGCACAAAGTGTCCAAGTACATGCACAGAATGAAGGACATAAAGAACTTAAAGAACAATTACAGGCACAAAATGTACAACTACAAGCACAGAATGAAGAACTGCAGGCACAGAATGAAGGGCAGAAAGCACTGAAAGAACAATTACAGGCACAGAATGAAGAACAGAAGGAATGATTTGAACAGCTCAGGAAGCATTGCAGGAGCAACAGAGGGTATTACAACTGATGATGGAAGGACAGCTGGATGTTTTCATGAGGGAAATGAAAGAACAGCAGCAGCAGTTGAAAGGGGAAGTATATGTTGAGCTACAGCTGCAGAAGTGTGAGGTAAGCAATAACGTGATGGAGTTCAGACAGCATCTAAATGATCAGGTGAAGCATGTAGAAAACTAGCTGAAGATTAGTGAGGGAATAGTGATGGAGTGCAGACAACATGTTGACAACCAGCTGAAGATTAGTGAGGGAATAGTGATTGTGTGCAGACAGCATGCAGATAACCAGTTGAAGCATGTAGTCGACCATGTAAAGATAAATTGTGAGAAAATTGAAGCTGTAGAGAAATATTGCACTGCTGAGCCTCAGGTTAGTGTACAGGGAGTATATGAAAATAATGGACGGTGTATGGTGAACCTTGACAGATCCCAAGCACCTAAAGGTATCATTACAGGGTTTAATAATCAGAATGGAGATTTAAGTCCTTGACATAATTATGATGCCCTAGTTTTGGGGCCCCAAACCAGTGAAGTACATGGCTATAATGGGGGTCCAATAAAAAAAAACTTAGGAACTTGATGGTAGACTATCTTGGGAAGTTTACCGTGATCAGTTCGAGTTACTTGCTGATCAGAATGGTTGGGATGATAGGCAGAGGGCTGTGCTGCTTGCTACTAGCCTAAAGGGTACCTCAATGGAAATTCTGGGCCAGATGTCAGTGATGGAGAGGAACAGTTATCAGTCCCTAGTAGAAGTGCTGGAGTACAGATATGGGACTATATACTAGACTGAGGTTTACAGAGTAAGATTCCGGCGCCATGTATGGGTTCGAGGCGAATCCCTACAGCAGCTTGCTCATGACTTGAAGAGTATGGCATACAAGGCATAACCTGGAGCAGCACCTAACCTATTGGCTATTCTTCTGAGGGACAAGTTTATCAATACTCTTGACAGTGCAGAGTTGAAAGTGCAAGTGAAGCAGGCACAACTCAGAAGCATGCAAGAAGCACTAGCCAGGGCTCTAGAATTTGAGTCCAACGTCAGGTCCAGTGTGTCCACTTTTCAGGCAGGTTGTAGCGCAGGATTCAGAGCAAGGAAGGGGCAGGTATGTGAAGTGGAAAATTCAGAAGGACGTTGCTGGTATTGTGAGAAGCCAGGACATAGAAAAGAGGACTGCTACAGGTGGAAGAGAGAACAGGAGATCAGAGGAAGTTGCTGGTTGTGCAGGAAGCTGAGACACAAGAAGGACGACTGTTACAAATGGAAGGAGCAAGAACAGGGCAGTGCAAGGAAATCTAAAATTGTAACAAAAGTGTCTTGACATGTTATGAGGTGGGACACTTCAGTTCTGTCCTAAGAAGAAAAAGGAGGATAAGAAGAAGGCTGCAGAAGACCAGAAGGAAGCGGAAAGCTAGTGGAGCCTGGTATTAGGGGGCAACAACCAGCTGGCTTTTTCCATGTAACCCCACCTCCGAGAAAATGCAAGAGGACAGCAATCGACAGTGTGTGAGTAGACGGAAGAATAGATGGAGAGATGTGTTCCCTGGTGATTGATTCAGCCTCAGTGCAGATTTTTGTGAGGATTGATGAGTTACATCATCGGTATCTTCCTAAGTCATCGGAAGAACTGTGTGGCATTACTGGGCACTGCCAGAACTGAGGGGACCCCTGGATGTCCGGATTAAAGTGGCAGGACAAGAGGCTACTCTTCCAGTCTACGTGGCTGACATGGAGGATCCTTGCTTTCTTGGTCTGGACTATCTGATGTCCATGGGATGTGAGCTGGACATCTGCTCCATGAAGTTGAAGGTTCAAGGAAAGTCGGTTCCTGTCGCAGCAGTGAGATGTATCAGTTCTGGTGCCGAGGTGAGGGTGCTCCGCAGTATAGAGATATCCCGAAAAACAGAATTACTGCTCTAGTGTAAGGTAAGCAGCTCTTTTGACAGTTGTCTAGTGGTAGTGGAGCCTGAAGTGCGGTGCAAGATGTAGGCTGGAGTCATGGTGGGGAGACCTTTGGTGGAAACGGGTGCAGGTGAAGTGCTAGTTGTGGTGGGCAGTTTCTCCCGTGAGTCGCAGAAGATCAATGAGGGAGAAATTCTGGGACTCTGCCAGGCATTGGACCCTGAGTGGCATAAGAGGAAGGGCTGTAGGAGTGTAGTCACAGAAGATGGTTATCTCCCAGACCACTTACAAGACCTATTTTCAAGAAGTTGCCAATGCCTGGATGACTCACAAGTGCTGAAGGTGATGCAGCTACTGACGAAGTTTGCTGATATCTATTCCACCGGAGACCTAGACCTGGGGTGCACTGATCTGATGGAGCATAATATAGACACTAGGGATCACCATCCGATTAAACAGCTAGCATAGAAGATGGCACCAGCCCAAGACTAGGAAATGTAGAAAGTGATGGAGAATCTTCAAATTCAAGGAGTGATAGAAAAATCCAGCAGTCCTTAGGCATCAGCAGTAATGCTGGTATGGAAAAAGAATGGCTCAGTTAGGTGCTGTGTAGATTATCGAGCCCTGACTGATGTGACAGTGAAGGATGCATACCCCTTGCCAAGAATTGATGACACCTTGGATGCTCTGTCAGGTGCCATGCGGTTCTCCACCCTAGACATGAAAGCAGGATATTATCAGATCAAGGTTGCAGAGAAGGACAAGGAAAAGCAGCCTTTTCATATGGGCTGGGTTTATATCAGTTTAACGTGATGTCATTTGGCCTATACAAACCCCAGCTAATTTTGAGTGTCTTATGGATCGCGTACTTAAAGCCCTGCTCTGGCAGACAGCTCTCATCCATCTGGATGATGTAACTGTGTTTGGACGGACTTTTGACCAGGAATTGGAGAGGTTGTCAGTGGTGATGAACAGTATCTGAGCAGCGCACCTCAAGCTGAACCCCAAGAAGTGCTACTTGTTTCAGAAGGATCTGAAGTACCTGGGACACATTGCAGGTGGTGGTGGCATCCATACTGATCCACAAAAGGTGGCAGCTGTGGAAAACTGGCCAGTTCCAACTTGTGTGAGAGAGTTATGGAGTTTCCTGAGCTTATGCACCTACTACTGGCATTTTGTCAAGAACTTTGCAATGATAGCTGCACCTCTGCACAAGCTGTTGGGGAAGAGGCAGAAATTTACGTGGACTGCAATGACTCAGAAGTCTTCAATGAACTCAGGCATGTGTTGGCAAACTCGCCAGTATTGCCATACCCTGATCAGAGTCAGCCATTTATCTTGGACTGTGACACCAGTGACCATGTTATTGGTGGAGTCCTGTTACAGAAGAAGGACAACAAGGAGTATGTGGTGGCAAATTACAGCAAGAAACTCAGCCCACCAGAGCAGAACTCCTGTGTGACCCATAACGAGCTCTTAGCAGTGACGAAGAGCCTTAATTAATTCTGTCACTACATGTATGGGTCCTACTTCATCATTAGGATAGACCATGCAACACTCAAGTGACTGAAGACGGTGAAGAATCTGGAAGGACAACTGGCATGCAGGCTTGGGAAGCTAGACCAACACAATTATGAGGTGAAGCACCGTCCTGCGTGGGTACATGGCAATGCTGATAGCCTGAGTGGTGGACCTTGTGACCCAGAGTGCTAGCAGTGTAATAAAAAAGAGAGTAAGAAATGCAGCCGTGTTGCTGTGACAGGGCCATCGTCAGATGAAGAAGACCTGAAGAGCATACAGATGGAGGATGCAGATTTACAGTGCTAGAGTGGCTACAGTGGAGTACAGTGTGACCATCTAGGGAAGAAGCTTCTAGGTTAAACCCTGCAACCAAGAGCTAATGGAGTCAGTGGGACCTTCTTCGTTTGGACAGTGGACTACTCGAGTGTCAGTGGGAGACACCTGATGGCCTCAGCAAGAACAGGCAACTGGTGGTTCCCAAGAAAATGATGTCTGGGATCTTGGATGAATCTCATAACCTGAACACTAGTGGCCCCTGGGAGTGAAGAAAACTCTAAGCCATATGTGACAGAGGTTCTACTAGACTGGTATGTGGCAGGATCTTGAAGAGTGGTGTCATGCCTGTGATGTATGCTGTGCCAGGAAGGGACCCAAGAAACGTAGTTGCGCCCCTCTCCAGTGCTGCCAAATTGGTGCACCGATGGAAAGAGTCACAGTGACATAGCTGGACCTTTGCCACTCACTGAAAGAGGAAACCAATATATATGCATTGCCATGGACTGTTTCACAAAGTGACCAGAAGCCTATGCTATCCCTTATCAAGAGTTCTTCTGATAAATTACCAATATGCTGGGAATCGAACCAGGGACTCTCAGGTGAGAGCCAGGCAGCATACCACTACACCACGACCAGTTAAAAGTTAACTCACGTTGTCACAATCTTGTAACCAACGTCCCTCCGCCCCCACTGTGGGCATCAAGGGGATGAGTTAACCCCCTGGCACTCGGGCAAGTAGATGCTTTTAATCTATCCCAAGCACTTACGGCAAGTCAGAATGAAGGGAGAAACCTGTACTGCCGTAAGTGCTTGGGATAGATTAAAAGCATCTACTTGCCCGAGTGCCAGGGGGTTAACTCATCCTCTTGATGCCCAGTGGGGGCGGAGGGACGTTGGTTACAAGATTGTGACAACGTGAGTTAACTTTTACCTGGTCGTGGTGTAGTGGTATGCTGCCTGGCTCTCATCTGAGAGTCCCTAGTTCGATTCCCAGCATATTGGTAATTTATCAGATGATTTTTCCTGTGTACAGTACAGGTTTCTCCCTTCATCCTTATCAAGAGACTGTGACTGTTGCTCAGGTGTTGGTTGACCAGTTCTTCTGTTATTTTGGGATGTCACAGGAGCTACATTCAGACCAAGGTAGAAACTTTGAGTCTGATATGTTCCATGAGTCCTGCAAGTTACTGGGGATCAAGAAGACCAGGATGATCCCACTAAGGCCACAGTCAGATGGGATGATGGAGAAATTCAACTAGACCCTAGGACGAGAACTGGCAATGTACTGCATAGAGGGACAGATGGAATGGGACCAGAAATTACTTGTGTTGCTGATGGCATATCGGTCTGCATCCCATGATTCTACCAGCTACACCCTTGCAAAACTGATGTTGGGCCACGAGTTATGCTTACCTGTTGACTTGTTAATGGGAAGTCCACCTCATGAAGAGCTTCCTACAGACACCTCCAGCTATGCGAAGCATCTTCAGGAAAGGCTGGCTGAGGTACATGAAAATCTCTAAAGTTTTCAGGGAAAGTTATGAAGTGCAAGTATGATGCCAAGGCATGTGGCAACAAAGTTTGGTTGTATAATCCTCAGCAGAAGAAGGGACAGTCACCAAAGCTGCAGGGATGGGCATTACACTCTGCTGGACCACCTATCCGATGTAACATAACAGATTCAGGGAGGCAGAAAGTGTCACCAAAAGGTGATACACGTGAACCGTCCGTGGCAGTACCATGGGTCAGGAGAGTATGGCTGGGACATGTCCGAGGAATCATGCTCTCCTGCAGCCAAGGATGTAAAGCAGGACCAAGGAGCTGAAGTACAAGAGGATGGTGACAGTCTCCAAACTGAAGAAGTTCATCGGGAAGAGGACCAAGACATTCCAGGAGGAGTGGACTGTGTGGAAGTGCAGGGACGTTGTCGGACGTGGCATAATAGGAGAGCTGATAAGCTGAAGGATTACTTTGTATATGATTAAATGTTTAGTCTGGATTAAGGACTATGTTTATATATATATTGTGTAGTTTTGTCTGGAAGACAAAAGGAATAGGAAGGAGGTAGTGTTAAGAACCTGGATTGCTAGCTAGATTGTTCTGGAGAATTCCCGATGTTTGTTGTAGTTTCAGTACGAGTCAGAGTTGCCAGTTAGCCTGCTGCTTGTGTGCGTAGTTATTTTTAAAGTTTTGCGTTAATACTAGTGCTTCTTCTCTTTATAGTGTTTTACTTATGTGATTGTTAAATTATGAAATTTGATTTAAATTTGTATGCTAAATTATTTATAGTGTTATGAAATGCAAGAAAACTCTGGCATGTTTTGGATGTCTCCAAGTTGGTAACTGCTGTGACCGTTGCACCCTCGAGAATGCACGAAAACTGTGAAGAAGTGTAGAACATTCTAGAATACAGGAAGCATATATAAGGCTGGAGAAGAGACGAGCAGTTTCAGTCAGTTCTCAGTTTAGTTTTAGTGCAGTGCCGTGTCAGTGCAGTGAAGTTTGTATATCACTGGTAACAGTGGAAAACAGTGTTGTTGACAAACAGTGAAGTGCTATTCCAGTTTGTGTATCTTCGGTGCTTGTGAAAATAGTGAGGTGAAGTTGGAATGCATTACGTGTAATTATCTGGAAAATAAAGACAGTGAACTTAAGAAGCCAGTATTTACTTTTGCCTCTCCTGATCTTGTGTGCTGTACACCGAAAGACTGGCCATAGGAAGAACAACTCTCTGACAATACTGTCATGTAGTAACGTTTTCACTTCCATACTCACATCCCTGTTTCTTATCACCTCTTTCAAGGAATCAGGAACCTATCTTCCTTGCTGTACCCTTTCAAGCACTTTCCTCCTTACTCATCACACTACATAAGTACTTAAACGTCCTCACATTTTCCATTTCCTCCTCATCCACCCTCACTGTACATTTAATGACTTCACTTCTCTCGAAGACCATAACGTTACTGTTCCCTACATTCACCTTTAGATTCTGTTTCTTACACACTCTCTCAAACTCATCCACCAAGCCTTGCAGCTCCCCTTCGTCTTCACTTAACAACACATATCCTCTCCAAACAACGGTACAGGGAGTTTCCAAACACTGCCCTCTCTCATTAGGGCCACTCCAACATCCAGTTCCCTAACTTGTATATCTTTTATAACCCCATCTATATACATGAACAACCATGGAGACATAACACATCCCTGTTTCAACCCACCCTTCAAATAGCAAAAACTCTCTCAGTTCACTATCCACACGCACTGTAACCTTAGCACCCTCATACATACTCTTCACAGCATTCAGCAGCTTCCCATCTACTCCATATATTCCTTAATACTTTCTACAATCCTTGTCTATCCACCCTGTCATATGCTTTCTCCAAATCCATAAAGGCCGCATACACAACCTCTTCCCTACCTGAAACCTTCCTGTTCTTCGCCAACTAATTCCTCTGTTATTTCTGTAACTGTCAGTATGTATCCTATCATATACTTTTCCTGTTACACTAAGACAAATACCCCTATGATTAACACACACTTCTTTTTCCCCTTTTCCATTGTACATGGGAATTATTATATCTGACTTCCAATCGTGTGGGACTCTACCGTCCTCCAAGGCCAATCTGCACATCTTCCACATCCATTTTATTACTATCTCTCCCCCATGCTTCAGCATTTCACCACATACTCCATCAATTCCAGGGGCTTTCCCCATTTTGAGTTTCTTCATTGCCTCTACAAATTCCACCCCACTGTTTTCCTCCTCTCTTCTCACATCCCTCTTCTCCCAGCCATTCCCCAACCACTTATATTCACATTACTTTCATTCTCTGTGTTCAACAGTTCATTTAAGTGTTCTTTCCATCTACTCACTTTTTCTTCCTTCTCCACTAGTAATCTACCGTTTTTATCTTTCATTTCCCGACTAACTTCATTGCCACCCTGTCTAACTCTCTTTACCTCTTTCCAGAACTTAAGTCCTTTAATAATTTTTCATCTTCTTCCTTCTGCATCCGTAGCTCCTTCTTAATTTCATCTATTTCCCTTGGAAATTTTTTTTTCATTTTATTCACTTTCTCAACCATTTTATTATACATTTCCATTTCAACCAGTTCTGGATAGAAATCATCACCTGTTTTCTACCTTTATCCCTTCTCTTAGTTCCTTCCATAATCCAAAGGTAGTACTCATCTTGCAGGAATATAATTCTTACTTAGATCATTTTCACTAACAAAGTTGCATCTTCCTGCTACCCGCCTGGTGATAATGACCCAGCTGATGTTTAAGTTGTATCAGCGGATTCCTTTGAATGTACTGACCTGGATGTATCCTGTTATTTGGACACCATTTTTTTTGCTCATAAGTTTCTCTACAACATTAGAACATCACTTAATTTAGCGTAGTACAGAGCTTGACGCATATACTGATACAGGTGTGGCCAGTAATGGCCAGTGTGGAACCTAGTGTCCTGTGTCTTCTCTCTGCCCTCTCGCCAGTGTGTGTGTGTGTGTGTGTGTGTGTGTGTGTGTGTGTGTGTGTGTGTGTGTGTGTGTGTATTACCAAAATATCTCAAAATTAAGTAGGCAAATTGTATCCAAACTTTGCAGTCAGTATCCTGCAATGTATGGTTTGAACTGCTTACGTCTGGCGATGTTGAAATGGAATGTCTTCGATTACCAGAGGATTACTAATCTAGTTAATGTGGATAGAGATGCAAAGAGAAAAATAATGCAGCAGACAAAATTCTAAGAAATTTTAAAGATTTTGTCATGTTTTTACTCCTTGCCTAGTGAGGTGATATTGCAATCACTAGCATCTGTTAATGTATCTGTGTGTCTGTGTGTTTCTGCTATGTAAAAATATCTCAAAGATCAAGAAGGCAAACTACTACAGCTTTTTGGCCAGTGTTCCATGATATGTGACTTGAAATGTGTAGATGTTGACAAACTTATGATGGTAGGCCCCCAACTGCAAAGGATTATTGATCTAGTTTTTTAGTGATGACGAGCAATACGCATTCGAGAGCGAATGCTTTGGCTGTCCATTATTTATTCAGCATCGGATATGGTTGTCTGAAGTGGTGACTCCTACACATCAACCACACTGACAGTTTCTCCTTGAACATGGGACAGGAACCCACGGCACTGTCAAGCCAGTAGGAAGCACTACCTGTTTTACCATCCAAGACCGAAAATTTGGGCTTTTCTCACCGAAAAATGTGGCAACATATTGGTCATCCATTGGCATGACAAACGGGATGTGCTGCAGGTGGTACAAGGTGTTCCTACACCATTTTGCTCTCACTGTTGTGAATGCATTCATTCTGTTCAGGCATAACTGCTGCACTGAGAGACAGAGCTCCTGTAGTCCCTGAGAGGGTCACCTAGACGGAGTACCCTTCACGGATTTGAATTTCATAAAATCAGTCTTTACTGATCTGGCAGAAGACCCGCCGACATGTAAAAATACCCTGGCTAATACCAGTACACCAGTCCTGTATGAAACAGCTCCAGCATGTATTCAATATGGACGATGAGTGTTAGCGCCGAAGTGGTGACATGTAGAGGTGTATGGTATAGGCTATAGGAGGACTATTGGACCTTGGGAGCAGGCTGTGAAGCCTATGCCCTGAGTAGGACACACACACACACACACACACACACACACACACAAAAAGGCACCGCAGGGTGAATATGGGCACCTGCAGGTTAAAAAATGTACAGGCAATGCTCTGTCTGCCTAAACTCAGCAACGGCATCAGGTTCAAAAGGAAATGCAGTACCAGTGCTGTGAGTTAAAGGTGACTTCTTCACTGGCCTCACTGGGGTGAGATAATAATCACTGGTGTTTGGGAAAGTGTAAATAGTGTATATAGTGACCTTATTACATAAGATTTTTTTAACAAGAGTTAGTAATATGAAAAAGTAAGTGCTTAACAGAGCACCCTGAGGCTACAGCGCAAGTGAACCTTCAGCACAAGAGCAAATATGTGTTATGGTAAAACAGTGCAATACACATGCAAATTGGATTTGTTGTGATAGTAAACTAGCAATTACTTTGTGCTCTTCCTCTAGTGCAGTAAGAAGTTTCCAAAGTAAGTGATTTTACCATAGAAGAATTAGGAATATAAGCAAAAGTAAGGGTGTAATTAAATGATCTCAGGATATGGTGAATGAACTCACAATATAGGTGCCTGGAATAAAGAAATCATTCTTTTTTGCAGCGCAAGTGAACTTGCATTACAAGTGCAAGTATGTGTTACAGTAATATAGTGCAATATTAATGCAAAGTGGATTTGTTGTGATACATATTATTTATGTCTGCACATTGGAAGCCTCTCTTCTGATTTTCTCTCTGTTGAACGCCACCTCTTTTCCGCTAAACCTCACCTTCTGCTCCGTAATGAGACTTAGCTGTCTATGTCGACTTAAAGGAAACTCTTCTCTGTATCCTCCTACTTTCTCTATAAGCACTTCAAAGCAAAAAAGCGACTGTTGTGTATATGTACACAACATATCGTGCACTCATGTTCCTGAACTTCAGTCTTCTGAACTCTCTAGTTTCTAGCTTCGGCCATCCTGCCATTAACTAACAATATCTGTGGTATTGGCTTATCCACTAATTCTGCTGATGATGAAAAATTCTTCGGTAATCTTATTTCTAAGATGGAACGTCCAGTCAATTTTTTTTTTTCCCCCGAATTCTCCATTCTAGGTGATTTCATTTATCAACACCACTGTTGGCTCTACTTTCCTTTCACTGATCCACCTGGCGAATAAGGCTACATGGTTCTATACTCAATGACCAAAAGCAGCTTGGACAGCACCCAGCCTGTATCCCTGACCGACTTGGAGAAAGTTCCAACATACTTAACATTTCTTTAACAACTAATCGTTTTGCTTATGCTGTTAATATTTTCTCCATTGGGCTCCTCTGAATGGAGCCTTATCACCTTAACCTGTCCTATCACCTCAGCAAGGCCTGTGAACCCTCCCAAGAAGAGGCAACTTTGGAACTTTGAAGCTGGTGATTGGTAGGGCCTCGGGCAATACTTCTTTGATATTCCCTGGAATGATTCTAGCTTCCATGGCAGAGAGCCATCTGAGTGTGACTCATGCATTACGGAGGTTATACTCCCAGGCATGGAAACATACTTTCCTTTCTCTTATGCTGTTACTAGTAAAAAAAAAAAAAAACTTTGTTTAATTACGCTTGTTCTAATGCTGTCCACAGCAAGGAAAGGGCCTTCAAATGGTACCGGAGCCAACACATTCCTGAATCTCGTCTCTTTTATGTTTCTGGCTGGAACTGTGTTGAGAGTGTCCTTAACTCTGCTAAATATAATTTTTGTCAGACTAACTAAAATTCTTCCAGCTCATTCTGGTGCTTACCAAAAATCATTCTGACAACTTCATCATCCTTTCCTCTTTTCCATTCTGATGACTCTGTAACTGTTTCTTCTAATGAAAAATCAGAATTTCAGACTTCCTCCTCTAATTTCAATTTAGACGATTCTGGTGGTGTTCCTCCATCTCTTCCTCCCTCTTACTTCTTCATGGCTGACATTAAGATATTAAACACAGTTGATGTGTTTTCTGCCGTCATTGGCATTATTACTATCAGGGCACGTGGGCCTGATGGGGTATCTCCAGTTGTCCTCAAGAACCGTGGTTCTGTGCTTACACACTGCCTTGGTAAACTCTTTCAGCTTTGTCAACTAACTTGTACCTTTTCTTCTTGCTGGACTTTTGCCTTCATAGATGGGTGATCATTCCCAGCCCTCCACCCATCGCAGTTACATTAACAGCTTGTCTTTGTTAAGTTTTTGAATCTGTTCTTTAATAAATCAATTAAATCACCTATCCTATAATAACCTATTCTCTGATTGTCAGTATGGGTTCAGACAGGGATGCTCCACTGACTATCTTCTCACCTTTCTTTAAAACTCCTGGTCATCCTTCGTCATTCCACTAGACATCTCAAAAGCTTTCGATCGAGTTTGGAATAAATCTTTAATTTCCGTACCTCTTACAGTTTCTGTCCTATCTGTGCCTGTATCTACTGTATAGTCGTTCTATAGCTGCTGTTGTAGACTGTCACTGTTCTTTATCTCGGACTATCAATAACGGTGTTCCTCAGGACTCTGGCCTATCACCAACTCTCTTCCTTCGATTCAAGAATGACGTACTAAGGTTTACATCCAACCCTATTCACTCATATGCTGATGACTCCAGCCCTTACCTTTCCATGCGTTTCTCTCAGCATCCATCTCACCAGTAGCTTTAACAAACGAGAGGAGACTATTGCACATTTAATATCTGACTTGGCCCTTGTATTTGATTTGGATAAAAGTGGATCAAAAACTCATTCCTTACATCTTTTGACATACCATAATGTACCACAGGAACATCCTCTAATTTTTATTAATACTCAGTTCCATTCTGCATCATCTTTGAAAAAACTTGAGGTTTCATTGTCTCGGAATTTATCCTGGAAAACTTCGTATTACCTCTGTTTCAAAATCTGCTTCAAAAAGATTACGTGTGCTAAGTTGACTCTGTACACCCGAAAGCACTAATTTCTCCCCCCTAATAGCCGGAGTCGCGGCCAGTGAGAGAACTGGCGATCGAGCACCCCTCCTCACTCACCGCCCCTCCTCACTCACCGCCCCTCCCCCAACCCCAGTTTAAGCATTGTTGGATAGATGTGGAACGGCCAAAGCTGTTGATGTTACAATGTGTCATGATTGTTTTGACAGATAATCTGAACCAGTAGGTGTAAGTATATAAAGGTATTTAATGTGTAATACCTTGTTGTTATCCACACAATAAGTTAAAGGCACGAAAATGAAACAAGACCTACAATTTATTTTTTTTTTATTGTCTATATACTTACGTCCTATTTTATAAAGTTACAAATAAGTATAGTATAGTGAACAACATCTGTTGAAAGATATGATGCCTTTTCTTAACCGTTTTCACTCCCACCTCCACCACCCTTCTCTCTGGGTTTCTGTCTCTACCAAACGTCTCTCTGTCCCACTCGTCCCCCACTCCCACCCATTGTTAACCAACGTAAACAAAGATAGTGATGAAATGATCCGTCAGGTATTGATCATATTAATAGTATCATAGACATCTGTATTAAGCACCAACAAATCACTAACATAAAATACTTCGGTACACATGCCAACTATTTCATCATGTTCGAAGCTGTTACGTGACAAATGCACTGCAAGTTGCACCTTGTGTTACAAGGACATACGGTTGTTCTTCGTTAACACAGGATATGCGTGATTTTTGGACGTCCATTAATTTATATTAACGTGACAATTTAAGCCTTACAATATAAACGTGTAAAGTTTATGCGCTTGTCATTACTGGATGAACGAAACGAGTCAGGTATCGGCTCTGACGAACAGCAGACTCTGCTTTAACGAAAATATTCCTTCCTCTTGCCACAATAATGACACAATGTCATTATGTATGTGACTAAATGTGGGTCAGTCGTATACAGAGTGACACTGTGTCACTGTTATGACAAGAGGTTGGAATATTTACCTGAATGCAGAGAGTCTGGTTCGTCACAGCCGATCCTTGATTCGTTTCGTTCATTCAATAATGGCAGAACTTAAACTTTACATGTTTATAATGAAAAGCATAAATTGCTATTTTAATATTAATTAATGACGTCCAAAACCACACAACCTGTGTTAACGATAAGCAACCATGTCTTCTTGTAACGCAAGGTCCAATTTGCAGTGTGTATATCACGTAACAGGATGAAATAGTTGACAGGTATACCGAAGTATTTTATATTGTGGATTTCTTGGAGTTTAATACAGGAGTGTATGATAATATTAATATTATCAATACATGACGGATCATTTCATCATTACCTTAGTTTATGTTGGTTAACAAAGGGCGGGGGTGGAGGACGAGAGGGAGAGAGACGTTTGGTAGAGACAGGAACACAGAGAGAAGGGTGGTGGAGGTGAGAGCGAGACTGCATGAGAAAAGGCATATCATTCAACAGATGTTGTTCACTATACTATAATTATTTGTAACTTTATAAAATAGGACGTAAGTATATAGACAATAAAAAAAAATAAATTGTAGGTCTTGTTTCATTTTCGTGCCTTTAACATATTGTGTGGATAACAACAAGGTATTACACATTAAATACCTTTATATACTTACACCTACTGGTTCAGATTGTCTGTCAAAACAATCATGACACATTGTAACATCAACAGCTTTGGCCGTTCCACATCTATCCAACAATGCTTAAACTGGGGTTGGGGGAGGGGCGGTGAGTGAGGAGGGGCGGTGAGTGAGGAGGGGTGCTCGATCGCCAGTTCTCTCACTGGCCGCGACTCCGGCTATTAGGGGGGAGAAATAGTGCTTTCGGGTGTACAGACGCCGGAATAAGTTCGTTTCATTTTCCGTGTTTGTAACACTGCTCGATGGAGAGCTATCCCCTCCTCCCCCCTACTTCATAGTCCCACACTCCCACCCAATCCACCCACTTTTCTCTCCGACCCCTTAACCCCACCCGGTTCCCTCCATACTCTCGCTCACAGCCAGCTAGGGGTTTCTGTACATCAAGCACCTCTCTGATTACGTTTAGTCCGAACAACTAATAAAGGAGTAGTACAGTAAATATCATAAACCAAGTTAGGAAAAGGTTTACTACACTGTAAGAGAGAGAGAGAGAGAGAGAGAGAGAGAGAGAGAGAGAGAGAGGAGTTACAAGGAAAAGTTAGGATCTTAATGTCAATGCAGTCCATACCGTGGAGATGCATCTTGTTTGCCTGAGATTGCATATCCAATTCACATTTATTCCAGTGTAAGATCCTGCCGATGAATCCCTTAAACTTTTCTACTGTAGTGTTAACAACGTCCATGTTGAGTCAGGCCCATGTGGAACAGATCTTGAACGTGAAAAAGTTTTCGTGTAATTCTGCTGGTAAATTTTTTCATTTACAGCTTCCAGTCAGGGTTGTGTGCCGAGTCCGTGTTAAGAGTCAGCAACTTTCTATGTAATGATTGTGAAACCCATTCAGATTTTAAACACTTTAACGAGCTGACCACGTAGTCTACTAGTTTCTACTAAAAAAGTCCCACAGCCCTCAGGCCAACCTGACACCTTAGTCTCCTGAACTCTTTTTAAGTCGACGTATGTTTTTTTCAGTCGACCAAAATTCCACAGCAATTCAGGAAGTGGCCGTATTAAGGAGATACAGACTATGAGAACAAACTCTTTTTTCCTAGAGAGAGAGAGAGGGACTTGGAGTGGTAAGAACAATCAGGAGAAATATTGATAAAAAAAAGTGAGAGCAGAAACTGAAGGAGAGAGGAAGAAAACACACAGGTGAAATAATGGTACAGTGTTATAGGAGTGACACAGGGACGGAAGCACACACACACACACACACACACACACACACACAAACGCACACTTTCTGAATATTTGTCGACCTATCTGTCTGTGCCTGTCTGTATACTGCCCCCCCCCCTCTCCCTCTCTCTCTCTGGAATCTTTGTCTCATCCCCAGTTTCCTTTCCCTTCCTTCCCCTTTCTTTATAGCTATCTGCTCAGTTCTTACCTTCCTCCCTCTCTCTTTCCTTTCCTTCGTCTCTCTCCCCCTCTGTCACTCTCTCCTTACCTCATGCATCTTTTCTTTCTCCTTGTGTCACAACTTTGTCATACTTTTTTTACCTGTCACATATCGTACCTTTGTTTCTCCATTACTCTTTCCCTATTCCTTTATTTGTATTAAATCCATTTCCTTCACTGCTTTCTTCTCCTAGTAATAACCGCATGCTCTTTTTCTCTCTCCTCTCTCCGTCTTTCCCTGTCATCCGAAATCTCTTCTTTCATTCCGCTCTTCCCACTGTCTTTCCCTCCCTCCCTCCCTCTTCCTCCCCTTGTCTTCCGTTAGTAACATCCCCCTTCCCTTTCTTGCCCCCCAAATTAACATATTTTCTTCCCACCCTTAACCTCTACTCTCTCTCCGCAAATTTCTCTGTTCCTCTCCCCCCCTTTTTACTTGAATGTTACATTCATTGTACTCAGCCTCAGTACTTTTGTCTTTTCCGGCTTAGTTCTTTCCCTGCATCCTTGCCAGAATAACACACTTTCTTCCTCCTCCCTGTTACCTTGCCTCCTTTTCTAATTTTTCTCATTATCGTTCTCAGTATTCCGTTCCGTAGCTCTCTTTCCCACTTTCTCCTTTTGTTATCCCTATTTCTATTTTTGTTCCATTCCCCTTTTCTCTCAGCTGTCTCCCTTTTTGTCTCTACTTCCTTGCCTCCTGGTCTTTCTATTCACATCTCCCTTTTCTCTCTCCCTTTCACACTGCTTGTATCTCATTTCACCTCTCACTGCCTCTTCTCCTCACTCTCTGTCTCTTTTCTTAGCTCTCGTTGTTCTCTCCTTGCCTCTCCCCTTCTTTTTTTTCTCCGTAACTGTCCTCTCAATTCTCATTTTTCCACTTGCTCTCACTCTCCGCAAGTCGTTCCCAGTCTTTTAACTCTCTCTCTCTCTCTCTTTCGATCACACACACACACACACACACACACACACACACACACAGAGTAGTAAACCTTTTCCTAACTTGATTTATGATATATACTGTACTATTCCTTTATTAGTTATTAGGACTACACGTACGGTACTTAGAGAGGTGTTTAAAGTACAGAAACCCCTAGCTGGCTGTGAGCGAGAGTATGGAGGGCATCGGGTGGGGTTGTGGGGTTGGAGAGAAAAGTGTGGGGGTTGGGCGGGAGTGTAGGACTATGAGGAAGGGAGGAGGAGGGGATAGCTCTCCATCGAGCAGTGTTACAAACACCTTAGTCCACGAAAAAGGAAACGAACTTATTCCGATCTCTGTACTTACGTGTGTATCTATGTACACTTGCAATCCAAAGAAAATATCCAGGTTTTGTCGATGTCGTAGCCAGGAAACCAAGAATGGTCTGGTGTTCGGACACAGCTTCAAAACCCCTCCCCTCTTCCCTCCTTCCATATGAACTAGCACCACCTTCCGTAATCGAGAAGTAATTCAGTCCTTTCCTTCACGGTTTCAACCCCCCCCCCTCACACACACACACACACACACACACACACACACACACACACACACACACACACACACACAGATGTATGATAAAATAAGGAAAGAAGACAGGTCATTACGAGCTTGTCTTTCCGTCTCTCTGTCGACCTCTCTGAAGACGATTTCTGTCCAGCAACATTGTTCTCTGAAAGAGAGAATTCCAAGCGAGCTTGAGTGTTAAGGAAAACATTACAGTATTTCATATTTCAAGCCAATATAACGCTCATTCCTTTTTGCATAACGCTTGTTTATTATGTTATTGTGCAGTGGGAATTTTTAAATAAGTATTGAACTCAAGACCACTAATCTCTACTCATGGGTGCCCTCTTCCTACTCCGGTGTACCGAAGGAAGAGGGGAGGGGGGGGGCGAAACCAGCTCAACCCTCCTCTTCCTCAGCTTCCAACCCTCCCTCATACCCTTCCCCAACTCAACCCCAACCAGCCATTCTTAACTACCAGTTACATATCAAGATGACCTCATTGTTAAAAATCATGGTCACACTACTGATAAACAAACACAAAAAAACCCTAGAGAACGTAAAATAATACTTAATTAACGACATGCTGGCGAGAAATTTAATGCTGTTACCGTTGACAGCATAACAGAAAGATTAACAACGGCCTTCCCAGGCCTCGTGCGATTATCGCACTGCCTTGAACACACACACACACACACACACACACACACACACAAACAGGCACACACACACACACACACACACACACACACACACACACACACACACACACACACAAACACACACACACACACATACACACACACACACATACATACACACACACACACATACATACATACACACACACACACACACACACACACACACACACACACAAACACCTACACCCACACCCACCCATCTCACCAACACACACACACACACACACACACACACACACATAAATACACGTACTCACATAAGACACGGCCTCACACAACACACACAAACAAAAACATTCACAGAAAGACAGACAGAAAGACAGAGAGCACACACACACACACACACACACACACACACACACACACACACACACACATGTTAGGACTCCATATTATAATTACAAATCATAATAGATAAATAGATAGATAGAGAGACATAGAAGCAGGAAGTCAGATGATGAGAAGGTATTGTGTCTGCGAGAATCGAGCAATGCTAAACATGCTTACATGCTTACACACTCTTAACTCAAGGAATGCTTTATAGGCACACGATAGCGCTTCGTGACCATACACACACATACACACATACACACACACAGGCTTCTAGAACTTTCCAACCACAGTGTAACACACGTGACACGACTCCTGCTACACTAGAATTTAGGAAGCAGAGGCAGAAGGAGACAGACCATAGAACAGGCAGGTAGTAGGAAGAAGGGCTTAGCAACATGGAAGAGAGAGAGAGAGAAACAGCGAGACAGGGAGGTAGCTAGCGGGACTCTATTTTATACTTCACTCGTGTGTGAGAGACTTTGTTAATATTTCCAAGACAAATAAAAATAGTCTCATACTATTCTTTACCTCTCCTGTCATTGCATGACAAAAGGGAACCAAGATTATCTACTTACAAAGCTACTCACTTATAACAACCACTCGTCCACAAGTCTAATATATATATAACTAGTCTACAAAACTCCACTACAGGAAGTTACAAAGTTAATTTGTAACATTTGGTGGCAGCGAACGTATACGAACCTCGTCTATGAATTAACAGTGAATTCCTACAAAATATCAAGATTGAAAACAAAAAATACCTCTCACAACCGACAACTCACAACCAGCTCCTGACAGTGTTCTCTCCAACCAGTCCCCTCCGTCTCCACGATCATTACGCTGATTTAGAAGTGATCACACGACGTCTTGCCAGTAGTTTAACAAAATATTGATACAAACAATCTTGCAATTTCTACGACGAACCAACGAACTACAACCATCTACAATCAACTACAAGTAACAACTCTACAAGTCGTCTGTATAATCTTCTACACGCTCCTACAAGTAGCGGCAGTCTTCATCCCACAACGAGTAAATCACAAGAAAAAAGGACCGAGAAAACATCGAGAAAGAAAAACAAAACAAACAAACGAAGAGTGAGACACGACTCACAACTCACAACCACCAGACCTCACCCTCCTCTCTCTGCTACATCCACCCAACCTCCACCGCTGACGCAGGAGTAAAGAGGTCAAGACGACGAAGCAAATACCAAGTCCATATTCACAACTCATCTTACTCACTCATCTTCACTCAAGTTACTCATCGCTACTCATTCACTCACCACAGCTACCAGTGTGGGAAGTCGACGTCATCATGTGTGCTTGCTGAAAAGACGCCACGTAAGTCAACACACCACCTGCACCATCACTAACACCATAACACACCACCTGCTTCATCACTAACACCATTCCCACCACGGTAAAAAATTAGTGAGTTACATAATTACTTCTTCATACGATACACAGTGATAGATAACACATTTTGTACAAACATATAAAACCTTCTGTATAATTACAACTTAAATACGTACACCTACTTCAATTATCTTCATAAATCAATCATTCAATACTTGCACCAACAATAAATATTCTACACTGTATATATTCATTCATTTATTATAGCATTTATTTACTACCAACGAGTGTTACCATTTATACCTACATAAAATACGTGTTTCATACATACAGTTATACATTATTACATCTATCTATCTATCTATCTATTGCCAGACGCCTCAATCCCGTTTGGGGTGGCCACAAACAAATCGCCTCCAAGTCGCCCTGTCCCCCGCCATTTCACTGCCCTGCTCCCAACTCACACACCCCTCTCTCATATACCTCTCCACCCCATCCCTCCATCTCATCCTCGGCCTCCCCCTCCCTCTTCCCCCCTCCACCTCACTCACATACACTCTCTTCGTCAGTCTTTCGCCCTCCATCCTCTCCACATGGCCAAACCACCTCAGTGTGTTCCTCATAACGCTTCCTATCACATCCACATCCACACCACAACGCTCCTTTATATCCTCATTCGTCAGCCTGTCTCTCCACGTGACTCCACAGGCTCCTCTTAAATAACTCATTTCCACTGCTCTCACTCTTGACTTGTGTCCTTCCAACAATGTCCAAGCTTCACTTCCGTACGTTAGAGTTGGTATCACAATACTGTCATGTAGTAACTTTTTCACTTCCATGCTCACTTCCCTGTTTCTTATCACTGCTTTCAAGGAACCAGCAACCTTTCTTCCCTGCTGTACCCTTTCAAGCACTTCACACTCCAAACCTCCATCCTTACTCATCACACTACCCAAATACTTAAACGTACTCACATTTTCCAATTCCTCACCATCTAACCTTGCTGTACATTCACTAACTTCACCTCTCTCAAAGACCATCACTTTACTCTTCCCTACATTCACCTTTAGGTTCCGTTTCTTACACACTCTCTCAAACTCATCCACCAAGCCTTGCAGCTCCCCTTCGTCTTCACTCAACAACACAGTATCATCTGCAAACAACAGTACAGGGAGTTTCCAAACACTATCCTCTCTCACCAGGGCCACTCCAACATCCACTACCCTACCTTGTACCTCTTTTATTACCCCATCCATGTACAGATTGAACAACCATGGAGACATGACACATCCTTGTTTCAAACCAACTTTCAAAGAGAAAAATTCACTTAGTTCACCATCCACACGCACTGCAGCCTTCGCACCATCGTACATACTCTTCACAGCATTCAACAACTTCCCATCTACTCCATATATTCTTAACACTTTCCACAATCCTTGTCTATCCACCCTGTCATATGCTTTCTCCAAATCCATGAAAGCCGCATACAATTTCTTTCCCTTCTCTAGAAACTTTTCCACTAAAGATCTAAGAATGAATATCCGATCTACACAACCTCTTCCCTTCCTAAAGCCTCCCTGTTCTTCTCCAACTAATTTCTCTGTTCTTTCTCTAACTCTGTCTATAAGTATCCTACCATACACTTTTCCTATTATACTAAGAAGACAAATGCCCCTATGATTACCACACACTTCTTTTTCCCCTTTTCCTTTGTACAAGGGAATAATTATACCTGACTTCCAATCCTCCGGGACTCTACCTTCCTCCCAGGCCAATCTGCACATCTTCCACATCCATTCTACTACTATCTCTCCCCCATGCTTCAGCATTTCACCACACACTCCATCAATTCCTGGGGCTTTCCCCGATTTAACTTTCTTCATTGCTTCCACAACTTCTATCCTACTGATTTCTTCCTGTCTTCTCACCTCCCTCCTTCTCCCAGCCATTCCCCAGCCACTTATACTTGCATTACTTCCATCCTCTACGTTCAACAATTCCTTAAAGTGTTCTCTCCATCTGCTCACTTTTTCTCCCTTCTCCACTAGTAATCTACCATTTTTATCTTTCACTCCCCTGCTAACTTCACTCCCACCCTGTCTTACTCTTTTCACTTCTCTCCAGAACATTTTCTTACAGTCCCTCCACTTTACACTCAAATTCCTTCCAAATTCCTCATCCACTCTCTTCTTACTCTCTCTTACTAATCTTTTCACTTCTCTCTTCCTTTCCACATATAACTCTCTCTTCCGCCTCTCAACTTCTTCCACGCCCCTATTTCTCACCCATTCATTGTATGCTTTCTTCTTTTGTGCCACAGCCTGTTTCACCTCTTCAGTCCACCACGCTGTTCCTTGTACCCCCTCCGCCTTCTCTTCCTTCCACACACCACATCACATGCTGCACATATTTCTTCTGTAAATATCTTACACACACCTTCCACGTCTCCCATCTGCTCCAATTCATATTTGCCCAATCGTTCCTCCACTTCTCTCTTATACTCTGCCTTTTTCTCATCCTCTTGTAACCTTTCCACTCTCCTTGCAACTACTCCTTCCTCTCGTCTTTCCCTTCTTCTATTCCTCCATCTCACTTGCATCCTAATTCTGGCCACCACCAAGTAGTGGTCAGAAAGTCCACTCCCCAACCTCTATACACTCTTGCATCCTTTACACATCTTCGCATCCTTTCATCCACACACACATAATCAATCATTGCCTTCCTTTCATTCAGTTCACCACCCACCCTTCTCATCACTCGCCATGTATACCTGTGGATCATTTTATGCCTGAAGAGGGTATTGGCTATCACCAACCCCCTCCCAGCACAAATGTCCACTAACGCACTCCCATTCTCATCTATCTCGGCAGGCACACCCCACTCACCAACTATTCCATCCACCTTCACAATCCCAACTTTACCATTCATATCACCAATCAAAAACACTCTCTCATTCCTTCCAAACTTTTCCATGCACATTTCCACATTTGTCCAGAACTCTTCTCTCACTCTTCTAGCACGATCTTGCGTTGGCGCATACACACACACAATCGCCCACATTTGTATTCCAACTTTCAACTTTACCCACACAATCCTTGACCCAACTGATCCATACTGTCTTATGCTCTTCTTCCATCTTTTACTCACAACTATACACACTCCTTCCTTTGCCCTCTCCTTCTCATCTACTCCTGCACATATACCCCATCCATACTCCCATTCTCTCACACTTTCTCCTCTCCATTTTGTTTCAGTTATTCCACATACATCCACTTTCGCACCCTCAAGCACCTGGACAATCTCTCTCTCTTTCACCTCATCATTCGCTCCTCTTACATTCCATGTACTCATTACCAAGTCCTTTGTCCGGTCCTGGGTCGTCATCGTTTGGTCAGTCCTTGTCCGAGGCTTCTTGTTTGTTTTTTTAGTTAGTTGTTTTCCGGGGAGGGGCACTAACCCTCCGCCAACCCTTTTAGTCGCCTTTTACGACAAGCAGGGATACTGGGGGAGTATTCTTGAAAACCCCCCTACCCCCAGGGGTAGGTACATCTACAAAGTTATAAAGAAAATATACCATAACAGTTACTCAGTGAGCGATTAAAAGAACTGTATTAAACATTTATTAATTAAAGCTACCTTGTGGAAACAGATAAATTAAGTTACAAGGAAAACCAGAAAAGAAAAAAAAAATTGGCCAACACAAATGACGTTAGCAAGAATGAACATTTTCAACACAATCGTGAAGACAATGATTTCCACACAGTGCTGACACATATATTGACCACGATAGGTACAAGTGAAGAACAAGTCAGTGTATGTAGTTAATACTGTATATAGTGTATATATATTTTTTATATTAAATAACAAAATATGGGACTATATAATATCATTTTCAGTAATATCTGTGCAAGATAAACTATCTATCTATCTCTTGCCAGACGCCTCAATCCCGTTTGGGGTGGCCACAAACAAATCGCCTCCAAGTCGCCCTGTCCCCCGCCATTTCACTGCCCTGCTCCCAGCTCACACCCCCCTCTCTCATATACCTCTCCACCCCATTTCTCCATCTCATCCTCGGCCTCCCCCTCCCTCTTCCCCCCTCCACCTCACTCATATACACTCTCTTCGTCAGTCTTTCACCCTCCATCCTCTCTACATGGCCAAACCACCTCAGTGTGTTCCTCATAACGCTTCCTATCACATCCACATCAACACCACAACGCTCCTTTATATCCTCATTCGTCAGCCTGTCTCTCCATGTGACTCCACAGGCTCCTCTTAACTCATTTCCACTGCTCTCACTCTTGACTTGTGTCCTTCCAACAACGTCCAAGCTTCACTTCCGTACGTTAGAGTTGGTATCACATTACTGTCATGTAGTAACTTTTTCACTTCCATGCTCACTTCCCTGTTTCTTATCACTCCTTTCAAAGAACCAGCAACCTTTCTTCCCTGTTGTACCCTTTCAAGCACTTCACCCTCCAAACCTCCATCCTTAATCATCACACTACCCAAGTACTTAAACGTACTCACATTTTCCAATTCCTCACCATCCAACCTCGCTGTACATTCACTAACTTCACCTCTCTCAAAGACCATCACTTTACTCTTCCCTACATTCACCTTTAGATTCCGTTTCTTACACACTCTTTCAAACTCATCCACCAAGCCTTGCAGCTCCCCTTCGTCTTCACTCAACAACACAGTATCATCTGCAAACAACAGTACAGGGAGTTTCCAAACACTATCCTCTCTCACCAGGGCCACTCCAACATCCACTACCCTACCTTGTACCTGTTTTATTACCCCATCCATGTACAAATTGAACAACCATGGAGACATGACACATCCCTGTTTCAAACCAACTTTCAAAGAGAAAAATTCACTTAGTTCACCATCCACACGCACTGCAGCCTTCGCACCATCGTACATACTCTTCACAGCATTCAGCAACTTCCCATCTACTCCATATATTATTAACACTTTCCACAATCCTTGTCTATCCACCCTGTCATATGCTTCCTCAAAATCCATGAAAGCCGCATACAACTTCTTTCCCTTCTCTAGAAACTTTTCCACTAAAGATTTAAGAATGAATATCTTATCTACACAACCTCTTCCCTTCCTAAAGCCTCCCTGTTCTTCTCCAACTAATTTCTCTGTTCTTTCTCTAACTCTGTCTATAAGTATCCTACCATACACTTTTCCTATTATACTAAGAAGACAAATGCCCCTATGATTACCACACACATCCTTTTCCCCTTTTCCTTTGTACAAGGGAATAATTATACCTGATTTCCAATCCTCCGGGACTCTACCTTCCTCCCAGGCCAATCTGCACATCTTCCACATCCATTCTACTACTATCTCTCCCCCATGCTTCAGTGTTTCACCACTCTCTCCATCAATTCCTGGGGTTTTCCCCGATTTAACTTTCTTCATTGCTTCCACAACTTCTATCCTACTGATTTCTTTCTGTCTTCTCACCTCCCTCCTTCTCCCAGCCATTCCCCAGCCACTTATACTCGCATTACTTCCATCCTCTACTTTCAACAATTCCTTGAAGTGTTCTCTCCATCTGCTCACTTTTTCTCCGTTCTCCACTAGTAATCTGCCATTTTTATTTTTCACTCCCCTGCTAACTTCACTTCCACCCTGTCTTACTCTTTTCACCTCTCTCCAGAACATTTTCTTACAGTCCCTCCACTTTACACTCAAATTCCTTCCAAATTCCTCATCCACTCTCTTCTTACTCTCTCTTACTAATCTTTTCACCTCTCTCTTTCTTTCTACATATAACTCTCTCTTCCGCCTCTCAACTTCTTCCACGCCCCTATTTCTCATCCATACATTGTATGCTTTCTTCTTTTGTGCCACAGTCTGTTTCACCTCTTCATTCCACCACGCTGTTCCTTGCACCCCCCTCCGTCTTCTCTTCCTTCCACACACCACATCACATGGTGCACATATTTCTTCTGTAAATATCTTACACCGTCCACATCTCCCATCTGCTCCAATTCATATTTGCCCAATCGTTCCTTCACTTCTCTTTTATACTCTGCCTTTTTCTCATCCTATTGTAACCTTTCCACTCTCCTTGCAACTACTCCTTCCTCTCGTCTTTCCCTTCTTCTATTCCTCCATCTAACTTGAATTCTAATTCTGGCCACCACCAAGTAGTGGTCAGAAAGTCCACTCCCCCAGCCTTTATAAACTCTTGCATCCATTACACATCTTCGCATCCTTTCATCCACACACACATAATCAATCATTGCCTTCCTCTCATTCAGTTCACCACCCACCCTTCTCATCACTCGCCATGTATACCTGTGGATCATTTTATGCCTGAAGAGGGTATTGGCTATCACCAACCCCCTCCCATCACAAATGTCCACTAACGCACTCCCATTCTCATCTATCTCAGCAGGCACACCCCACTCACCAACTATTCCATCCACCTTCACATTCCCAACTTTACCATTCTTATCACCAATCAAAAACACTCTCTCATTCCTTCCAAACTTTTCCATGCACACTTCTACATTTGTCCAGAACTCTTCTCTCACT